>NC_056725.1:703570353-703870353 GCF_019279795.1 Protopterus annectens | reverse complement strand
TTCTTTACATAACAATAGAAAGCCTTGTGGTTGTCTTTACTATCTGCTGCAATTCTGTTTTCATACCTATCTTTAGAGGATTTGATGAGGGATCTCAACGTTTTGTTGAGGCAGATAAGGGAGTTTTTCCAGTCTTGGGACTTCACCTTATTCTGCATCAGTTTCCTCCTCCTGTTGTAGAGTTTATTTATGGCAGGGGACCACCAGATTGGCTTCCTTTTTTTGGAGGAGAGTGCCTTGGTTCTTTTGGGTATGATGAGATTCATGCACTTGTGTATGTGTTCATGCAGTGCATTGGTGTATGATTATGCAGTCACGCAACTATTTTCCATTTGCATGGGTGCCGTGAAGTTAGCCACCTCTGTTTTTAGGATCCCAAAGTTAGCTTTGGAGAAGTTTTTCATGGTGATTACCTTTGCTGGGAGAGTAGGAGGGATGTGGATTTCCAAGGTGATTAGATTGTGGCCGGATCTAACCAGTGAGGAGCGGACTATTGGTGTAGAGCAACGGTCGCCCATGTTGGTAATGACCAGGTCGAGGATGTTTGCTGCCTCTAGTGGGGGTAAGAATGAGCTGGTCCAGGGCATTGGAGTTAATGAAATCCAGGAAACGTTGGGCAAGTGTGTTGGTACACGAGTAGTTTACCCAGTTAATGGAGGGATAGGTGAAGTTGCCTAGTAAGAGAGTGTTAGGTTAGACCCTAATATTCTCCAGGGTGCTTAGGAACAGGGAGTTTGAGTCTTGGGACATGGTTGAGGACCTATAGCAGGCTATGACCTGAATCACTATCTTACCCAATGTTAGCTGCACCTGAAATATCTCTGATGCATTTTGTTAGGCTACCAGTCTGGAGGTGTGCGCATCCTTCATGACTATGGAGACACCACCACCTTTGGAGTTTCGGTTTAAGTTCTGGGGCTGAAAGGTGTGGAATGAGTTTGCCTGGTAGTGCAGGGGTGCTTTCTGCTGCCTTGAACCAGGTCTCTGTTGCAGCACAAATGTCGATGTTCTCCATTTTAAGGAGTGCCTCGAAGTGAGTGCATTTTGAGATTTTAGACTTCTAGCATTGAGCAACATGACCCTTAGATTGCATTTGTTTGTAGCTGTTACAGTGGTAATTTGGTCTTTGGAACACTGCCTAAAAAAGGCACTATAGGGGTGGCAAGAGCCTTGGCCAGTATCTGGATGCCCAGTGGTGTCAGATGCAGGCCATCTCTGGCAAAGCATTGAGGTCTGTCAATCATGTCATCCCAGGCAAACAGATACTGGATCCCCTTAGAATGACACCAGAAACTTAGCCCATTGTTGAAATCAATCATTTTCTCCTTGCACTGTGGTATCATTCTGGGTGATAGTACGATGCTGCTCAGGGCTAGGGTCATACCCACTTTGGCTACATAATCCAAGGGCTCCTCCATGTCTCATTTCATGTAGTCCAGGGAGGTATGTCTCAGGTCATTCACACCCACATGTACAATGACAGAGTCATATGTGTACCAGTTGTTGAGTGACCTAAGTGCATGCATTATATTTCGGATCCTGGCACCTGACAGGCAGCTGACTGTTACTTTCTCCTTATTCAAAATAGTGAGTGGGACATCAGTGTGCCTCACTATCAAGTCATCTATGACTAGTATGTTGGGCGTGCTGTTTTGCCTTGGGGGCTTTGGTTGAGTAGCACACTGTTTAGGAGATTTGTTTGTCTCATGATTAGTGTTCTGTTGTGGTGGTTGAGTGCATTTCTGCCTTGGAGGACTCTGCTGCTTGGGTAGATTTTTATTGAGAGCCTGCACGAAGGTGGGTGTGTGGTTTGTGTTTTTATGTGAAGGCAGTACTGCTGTGTGTTCTGGAGGGCTGTGTGTTCCATGTGGTGTAAGTGTTGACCAGCTCTTCCGGTCTTGGCTGGAGAGTGCGTGGCTTCCAGTTTGGATATATAAGTGCATCTCTCGCAAGTCTGAGTGGAAGGCAAGAGGAGAGGGTTGTTGGTGTACATGAGGCAGTTGCTACATTGCCTCAGGATGCCCAAGTTCACCAGGTTAATAGGAGAAAGCACAGGGAATTGACCTTTAGACATGACTGGCGGGTTGGGCATTAATAATTACTAGATCTGTTTCCTTGTAGAGAAAGGAGCAGGCACAAACACGGAGCTGAGGACACACAGTAAATCATTAATGTTCACGCCAGATCACTCCGATCCGGCGTGAACATTAATGGTTTACTGTGTGTCCTCAGCTCCATGTTTGTGACTGTTCCTTTTTCTACTGTGGTTTTTGGTGCTGTATATATGCTTGTTTCCTTGTAGAACCTTTAGTGCTGGTAGCACTTGTGTGCTACAATAATTGCTACAAGAAGTCTGGTAAAGTGCTAGACTCATAAGCTAGTATAAGTGCCGGAAAGGAGAGAACTAGTAGATCTAAGGGAAAAATTGAAGAGCAGGCTTTGGCACCTGTCAGAAGCTTGCAAACAGTCCTGGAAACAGCAAGTCTGTATCTGGACGAGACTAGTTACAGGAAAGGGGGGAAACGAGAGCAAACACAGGCTTTTAAACCAGAAAGTTGAAAGAGATGGAAAAACTGCCCAAACGGCCAATAAATTACAATTTCTGGGCTAGGAACCACTCCTCGTGGTAGATGGGCTACCTAGTGCTTACCACTCCCACTGATAAGGTAGAAGGCTTCTCTCCAACACAGAAAGGCTTGGAGGGCTCAGAAGCTTACAGTCCTGGACAAAGCAAACCTGTATCTGGACTAGTCTAGTTTCAGGAAAGGGGGTAACAAGCGCAAACACATGCTTTTAAGTCAGAAAGTTGAAAGAGATGGAAGAAACTGCCCAAAAGGCCAATAAGCTACAAATCTGGGCCAGAAACCACTCATAGTAGATAGGCTACCTAGTGCTTAACACTCTCACTGATAAGCTAGAAGGCTTCCCTCCAACACAAAAAAGGCTTGGGGGGGCTCTGGAGCTTACAAACAGTCCTGGATACAGCAAATCTGTATCTGGACTATAGTTGCAGGAAAGGGGGGAAACAAGTGCAAATCCAGGCTTTAAAATCAGAAAGTTGAGAGAGATGGAAAAACTGCCCAAACGGCCAATAACTACAATTTCTGGGCCAGAAACCACTCCTTATGTGGTAGATAGGTTACCCAGTGCTTACCACTCCCACTGATAAGCTAGAAGGCTTCCCTACAGCACAGAAAGGCTTGGGGGCTCAGGAGCTTACAAACAGTCCTGGATGCAGCAAATCTGTATCTGGACTAGACTCGTTACAGGAAAGGGGGGAAACAAGTTTAGAATTTTTTTTTTTTTTTTTTAGTAAAGTGGAAAAGGAGAACGCTGGAACAGAAGTTAACTCAAGGTTAAGAATCTAAGTGGGTTGGCCTGCACAAATGTTCTCTCTCTGTTAGGTCGAATGAACTAATGACACACGACTGGGAGGAGTGTCCCAGATCAGATATACAGTATGGGTGGGCAACTGCAAAGCCACCAAGTATTTACAGCTACTAGCTGTAGCCACTAAATGACAGTTTGAAATGGGTAAAGGTGCAAAGAGACTCTAGAGAATGCTTTTAACTGCTAACAAATCAGTTATATGATACCTGACACAGAAACCTCAAAAAATCAAAAATTCACAGAAAAGCACGGATAGAGCACTCACAAACAGAAAATATATCTCTTAGTATGAAAAAGCAGTTTACAGTTACATAATTCAGTAAAAATCCAACTAGAGTAATGAAACCGTATCTAGTAATGAAAAATACAGTTAAAACAGTATAAAACAGTACATAAATGCAGTGAAACAGTACAAAAAGCTTTATAACAGTGCAAAATGTAGTAGATTAACTGTATAGTACAATTATAAGCGTTACAGAATTGCAATTCAATGAAGTAAGTGTAAAAAATAACTTATCCTGCTCTTGGAATCTTAAGGAATTTCTGTTTAGTCTTAGTAATGAATCACATTCCACAGCCTGATAAATACAAGCACAGCCTTTTACAGACACAGGGTTTATGTACCAGTCAGGGTGGAAGAATCAAGAAGATCGAATTACTACTCAGTCCTACTAGCCCCTGCTATTATCCAATCACTCATGCTACAGAAGGTCAGGAAACCTGATTACTCTCAATAATAATGAAGACAACAGACTATCAGCGGAAAATGGCTGCCAGAAACACAGGAAACTCAACAAAGAAAACTACCAGGCGTGGACAAGAGCAGGCCTCTATTAAGATTATGCCACCTGAGCAAAACACAGAAACCTTGCAGCAAATGCACAGAAAGAGCACTCACACAGAGAAAATTCAACTTTCAGTATGAAAAACCAGTTTACAGTTTAGTAATTAAATAAAAATGCAATTATAGTAATGCACCTATCACAACTACTAACTGTAGCTACTAAATGAAAGTTTTAAACAGATAAAGGTGCAAGGAGACTCTAGAGAATGCTTTTAACTGCAAACAAATCAGTTATATGATACTTGACTAGAACACAGAAACCTCAAAAAATCAAAAATGCACAGAAAACCACGGGTAGAGCACTCACAAACCGAAAATACAACTCAGTATGAAAAAGCATTTGACAGTTAAGTAATTCAGTAAACATGCAACTAGAGTAATGAAGCAGTGTCTGGCAATGAAAAATAGTTAAAACAGTATAAAACAGCACATAAATGCAGTGAAACAGTAAAAAAAAATCTTTATAACAGTGCAAAATGTAGTAGATTAACTGTATAGCACAATTATAAGCGTTGCAGAAGTGCAGTTCAATGAAATAAGTGTAAGAAATAACTTATCCTGCTCTTGTAATCTTAAGGAATTTCTGTTTAGTCTCAGTAATGAATCACAATCCACAGCCTGATAAATACAAGCCGGTAATCTCAAGTTTGACATGCACATACACAACAATATCAATATGGAATATAGTTTATTGGCTTTTAGATTGATGGCTAGTATTTACCTATGAAATTATTAAGGAGGGACCATAATTGTCCCAATGGTAGAAAACTACATCCAGTTAGCAGACAACTGCTGCCCTGATGTTGCGTCAGTCTTCATGTTGCACATATATGGAAATTTTGTATAGTCTTTAACCCCAGGGTCAGTCTGTGACGCAGTATAGCTCACAGTCTGCATGATGAACCAGTAACTGTACTGCTTTACACACCTTAACACATGCTGCGCTTTGTGAACTGATGCATGCGCCTTAACTCCTGATGTGGTGTGTGCACTGCTTCAGGTGTCTTAACTCTTGCTGCGTTGTGTACACTGCTGCATGCACCTCAACTCATGGTGCAGTATTGCTGCACACGCCCTAACTCGTGCAGTAGTGCATACACTGCTCTACACTTCTCAACTCCTGCTGCAGATGCCTTAACTCCTGCTATGGTGTTTGGACTGCTGCATGAGTTTTAACTCATGCTGCTGTGTGTGCACTGCTGCACACGCTCTAACTAATGCTGTGGTGTGTGTACTGCTGCACACGCTCTAATTCATGCTGTGGTGTGTGCACTGCTGCACACGCTCTAATTCATGCTGCGGTGTGTGCACTGCTGCACATGCTCTAATTCATGCTGCGGTGTGTGCACTGCTGCACACGCTCTAATTCATGCTGCGGTGTGTGCACTGTTGTACATGCTCTAATGCTATGGTGTGTGCACTGTTGTACATGCTCTAATGCTATGGTGTGTGCACTGTCGCATGTGTCCTAACTCATACTGCAGTATGTGCACTGCTGTACACTCCTTAATTACTGCTGTGGTGTGTGCACTGCTGCACATGCCCTAACTCATGCTGCGGAGTCTACACTGTTGCATGCATCTTAATTCATGCTGCACTGTGTGCACTTCTGCCCTTGTCTTAACTCATGCTGCGGTGGTGTTTGCTCTGCTGAATGCTCCTGAACTCTTGCTGTAGTGAGTGCCCTGCCGTATACGTCGTAGCTCCTGCTGCAGTGTATGCACGCTTGATAGCCCCTCATTCTCCATATAGTACAGTTGCAGACACCCACCTTTGCTAAATGTCGAGGCCTTGCGTCAACCAAGCTGATACTTGCTGCCTGCTGACTCCCATCCTGCACACATTAGGTTCTTCAGCACCTGAGATGCAACTTATTCTTTGATAATCTAGGTCATAGTCAGGGTTTTGTTTTAATTGTAAATTGACTAGATATATGTATTCAAATAAGTAAGTAAAATACAAATAAATATGCTTATCCACTTCACCTTTTCATATTCCCTGTTACTTCTACTGGGTAGAATCATGTCCCAAGTAAAATCTAAAAAACAACTTTTGTAGAGTAGTGTCTAAAACCTTTGCTTCAATTTCATTATGGTTTGTGTGAACATTGGCTCTATATGGTTGTCACTGTTGATGTGATACCCCAACCCTATGTGAAAAAATGTGAAAAAAAGGGGGGGATTATGGATGGATAGATGGATGGATCAGATGAGATGTAAAAGATCTCACAATATTTACTAAAAAGAATAGGGAAGTTCTCAGGTGTCCTGGCCTAATTTTCCCTGGTCAGTATGGGTACCCACCTCAGTCTTCATAGAAAAAGAAACCACTGGTCTAGTGTGACTAAGTAAAGGACAACTATGGAGGAAAAAAAATATATATATTTTTTAAACGTTTCCTTAAGTCTGGCTCATTGCAAATCTATATGTACTAGACAGAAGTAGTCACTACTAATTTTATTTTGTTTGTAAACTCTGAGAGCCCTCTTGGGGGTAGACATCCTGATGAGAGTTTGTTCTCTTCTAAAGAATAAATCTTCCCTAATACACTGTGGGTCCACTGTTTCTGAGAATACAGTGGCCATAGCTGTAGTGTAACAAGATAGTTCCATTCACTTACCTCACAGCAAGAGGCTCTCCCGTTCGATTCTCGGCTTGGCTTGGGAGTGCCTTCTGTGTGGAATCTGCATGCCCTCCCCGCGGTTGGGTAATGTTCGAAAGACATGCATGCGTAAATGGGCGTGCCTTCGTTGATGGTTGGGCGTCGAGCTGGCACTTCAACGTTTCGTAAAAATCTACTGCCAATCATTAGCGGACCGGAGTTCCACTGTGGCGACCCATTACCGGGAAAAAGACGAACAACAACAACATGGAAGAACAGAAGAGAGGAGCTAATTTTCAGAGGTCTCAGTAAAAGTATCATTTACTTTCATGCAATGCCTCTTACAAATGTGTTTCTTAAATACATTCTGTTAAAAAAGCTTCCAGATCTACCAGCCATTTGCTAAGATAACAGACTTTTTTAGACATTTAACTTTGATCTGTTTCTTCTCATGTTACTCCTCCCATATTCCAACCCTCAACTAGCAAGAGTATCACATTTCCTGCCCTGCTAGGTTTCTGCTAATTTGCATAAAAATACACATCAAACAGATGTGCTTGCTGTCTGCTTAGTGTGCCCAGTTAGTGTTCCCTCATCTCTCCTTACTCCTATCATCTAAATAGCACTGTCACAGTAAATCATGTTACAAAAATGCTTTTAGCAAGTATTTTATATAAAGGTGTCTTAAGTATTCCTGAAAACATGCCTGTAACATACAGAGATTACAATTCATCTCAGCTATTTTATTTATTTATTTTTATTTTACATTTATTTTATTTTACATTTGTTAACCGGGCTAGTCCAACTGGATATATTTCCATTTTCAGTAGAGGCCCGGGGAGAAAAGCTCCACATGAAGAAAAGGCAATTTATAATACAAAAACAGTAAATAATAGAGTACAATGTCTGGTTCAGTATAAAAATTCTACATGGAAATATTCTAAAATGCATAGCCTATGGAGAAACAAAGGGTAATAAAAACATTTTAGTAGGTGAAAGAGGAAAGGAAAAGAGAAAGACATTCGTAGTAAATATACAAGAAAGGGCAGTAGAAAAGAAGGAGGGTAGAGATAAATTAATATGCATACAGCATGAATAGGGAAAGTAGTAGAAAGAGAAAGAACCTAATTAGGCATAGGTAGAGTCCCATTAACAGAGTAAGAGGGAGAATTAGGAGAGGAGAAGTCAGAGAGAGAAGAAGGTGTGATAACCATATATTTTAATCTGGGTTAAAACTACTGACAGATTTAGCTATGTCTGCAAATTAATACTCTAATCATAAATAATAATCATCATACTTGCACTGCATATAATTTCAGTCTTCTGCCTTGTTACCTCTTAGGCATGCCACTGATGTCTCCCTATATTTATAAGCACTAGTGCTTTTGTAAGCACATAGTCATAGGATCATAGGATGTTACTAGGCTGATGGCCCTGGGGCCCTTACAAGCCTAGCCAAGAGTTTATCCTGTAAAAAGAAACCTCAGTCAGCACCTGTCGCCCCTATCAGTGAGGGACAAAGATGGAACCCCCCTGGGACAAATTTATGGTTTCCTATCCCACTCATCAAGGTTATGTTTGAAGAGGGGTCATTGAGGTCCTCTGTTTGCATGTATGGGAAGTCTATTCTGGAGATGGGGCAGTCTCTGGGAGACAAACCTCTCTCTCCAGCAAGTTTTGTTGATGTCACATATTAGATTTAGGCCCATCGAGCAGGTAATGCGCAAGGATTGGACTTATGGATATGGAGCATCTCTAGTAGGGCAGGGTCCGATACTGCCTTGTAGTCGAGACACAGATCACCTCTATGCAATCTGTATGATATTGAGTAGAATGATAGTAATTTAAGCCTGTCTGTGTAGGATAGGTGTTGGAGGCCATGGATTCTCTCTGTGAGTTATTTCTCTGGCCTTTCCAGTTGGTGCAGGTGTTTAGAGAGGTACATAACAAAAACTGGACATTATACTCAATTATAGGTCTAATAAGGGAGGAGTACAGAGAGGTAATAACCTCCTTTTTTCTGGATGCAATCCCATTACTTATGAAATGAACCAGGTAAAAGGTTTTTCTGACCACCACCGCCACATGATGGTCAAATGTGAGATTGTTGTCAACTTCAGTACCCAGATCTCTCACCACAGACTGTGTGCTTATGGGGTTGCCGTTGTGGTAATCAGTAGGGGCCATGATTTTGCCAAATGATATGATATTACATTTTTTTGCATTTAACTTTAGGCCATGACTTTGGCACCAGTTATCTGTAGCTGTGAGACCCTCTTGCAGTATGTTAACATCAATTGGTGGAGTCAATGACAGCACCCAACTTACAGTCATCTGCAAACTTTGCAGATGCTTACAAAGACATGCATCTGGACCATTTCTCCCTGGACCTCCGCTGAAAATTGGCTTCATTCCAAGTTGGACTTTCCTGGATGTTCTTCATCTCACATTGCTGCAGTCCTTACACTTGGGTAGTCCGCTGTCCTCGGTCGGCCCAAATATCAAAGTATAAGGCTGACGTCGGTCAGGGCGCATTTGACTGACGTCAGGACGTCAGGGTACAAATGCGCATGACCGACGTCATATCCTCAGTCTTTTTTGCCGCAGGGTCCGATGCAGAAGCAGTGTTGCAAGTGCCGGTTGGCGTTCTGAGATTTTTCGATTTAGAAGTTTCAGACCGAGTTCAAAGTTGGCTAAGTACCCGTTGGGAATATTTTAGTTTTTCTTGCCTCAGTCATTTACGGATGTCAGAAAAAGTTAATAATTGCATTTCTTGTGGGAAACAGATACCGCATAAAGATTATCATACTTTGTGTATTCCTTGCTTAGGGCCTGAGCACGACGTTGTTGGCTGTTGCTCTTGTGCTAGATTTAATAAACGCACTATTAAGAGAAGGTTGGATTGTGCGAGGTTAGTCTTTGGGAAGCGGTGTAACTATAAAATGCCGTCGGATGCTCCGACGCCCGCTTCTTCAAAGAAGCGCAAGGACAAGGCAGTTAAGCCTAGGATAGAAGAACCGTCTGTACCAGATGCCGGTTCTTTAGAGGTGTCGGTGGAGCCGGTGGCTCCACCGGAGGTTTCTTTGTGTTCTCAGGGGGAGACCTTGTTATTACAAGATGTGGCCTCTCAGGAGACTAGTCAGGCTGAGGGGGCTTCTCATGTTACTATACTCCCCTCCCTTCCTAAGGTGGCTAGGCCCTCTCCTTCTGTTTCAAAGGCTTCCCCCAGGGGCAGGCCAGGTTTAGCTTCAGTTAGTGTTATCCCTAGCTCTTCAGGTACTGTGCCCAAGAAGCATATGCTTAAAATGGCAGAAGATTTGATTACTTTGATCAGGGGTTCTATGCCCCCTCCTGATAAGAGGCCTAGGGTGGAGCCTGAGCTGGGGGGTTTTGAGCAGGCTTCAGATGTTTCAGAGTCTTCGGCTGAAGACTTGCAGGAGTACTCTCCTTATTCTGATTCTGATGTGGATGATTCTACTCCTTCTGCTACTCCTCCTGAGGATTTTTCTTTTTCAGAAACTCTTCATTCCATGAGGGAGCATTTTAAGTGGGGAGGTCAGGACTTCTCTGATTCCAGGAAAAGGCTTATGGAATTTCTGTTGTTACCCCAGCATAGGCCTTTGGCTATACCTCCTGTTTTGGCTGTAGTGGAAGATGTTTTTATGGAAGCTTCTCTCAATCCTGATTCTTTGCCTCCTGCTCCTGTTAAGCCGGATAGGTATTACAGGGTGCCTGAAGTTCATAAGTATCTTTTTAAGAGTCCTAGGGCAGACCCAGAAACTGTTAGCCATGGGCCTAAAGGTGTTAAGGCTTCTGTTGTTAAGAATCCGGTTCCTACAGACAAGGAGGCTAGGGCCTTGGATAGATGCGGCAAGAAAGTCTATACTTCTTCCACTCTTGCTATGAGGGCTCTGAATTGCCAGTTTCATATGTTGAAATACCAAAATTATCTCCTTTCACAATTGAAATCTAAGGTTGATGCTCTGGCAGTAGGTATTGATTGTAAGGAGTTGCAAGATTTAGTGCATGTTTCTTAACAGGTGGGTAAGCATTCTTTGCAATGTGGTTTTGATGCTGTACAGGCCTCGTCTAGGGTGGCTGCCACTGGGTCAGTTCTTCGCAGGCACGCCTGGCTGAGGGATCAGAATTTGTCTGAACATGTTAAAACAAGGATTTTAGATGCTCCTTTACAATCTGACGTGTTGTTTGGTCCTCCTGTTGAGACAGTTTTAAAGAAAATGGAAGACAAGGCTAAGTCTATGCAGACTGTTAAAGTTTTTTTGCAGGTCCAGCCTCCAAAGTTTAGTAGAAATTGGCCTACTAAAGGGTGGACGTATCCTTCTTATGATTCACAGTCTAGGGGTAGATCTAGACGTGGTAAGGGCAGAGCTCAGGGCTCTTTCAGGCCTAGAACAGGGAGATCTCCTGCACAGGCTTCGGGTGAGGGCAGGGGTCAGTCCTTTCGTAAGCAGACCCAATGACCTACCTTTTCAGCTGCCAGAGCCTGCTCGTCTGGCAGCACCTTTGGGGGGAAGGTTGGCACTTTTCAAAGAAAATTGGAGTTTAATTACCCAGGACAGATGGGTATTGGATATCATACACCACGACTACAGGTTTTATTTCCATACCTTGCCTCCTTTCAAAGGCATGCCAGACGTTCCTCCTCAACAAAGAATAGAGGCTCACAAACAGGTTTCTCTGTTGCTCCGACTAGGGGCCATACAGCCGGTCCCTCGGCCAGAAGTGGGCCTTGGATTTTATTCTCGCCTGTTCCTAGTACCAAAGAAGGGGAACACGTGGAGACCAATTTTGGATTTATCTACCCTCAACACTTATCTGGACATTCCCAAGTTCAAAATGTTGACGTTGCAGCAGCTTTTACCTCTGCTGGGCAAAGATCATTGGATGGTAACTTTGGATCTCAAGGAGGCTTACCTTCATGTTCCTATCAGACTAAGTTGCAGAAAGTATCTGCGTTTTCGAGCTGGGACTTCTCACTATCAGTTCTCTGCATTGCCCTTTGGCTTATCTACTGCACCCAGAGTGTTCACGAAAGTTCTGGCTCCAGTGATAGCTTTCTTCAGACTAAAAGGAATACAGATCTATCCTTATTTGGACGACTGCCTAATTCTGGCTCAAGGAAGAGAAGAGCTTCTTCATCATTTGGAATATGTGATAGCAGTGCTAAGATGCCTAGGGTATTCTGTGAACGAAATAAAGTCCAGTCTAGTACCCTCTCAAGACATGTGCTTTCTGGGTGTGAGACTGAATACAGCATCCCAGATGGCCTTTTAACCCCGGACAAACAAAAGAGTCTATCCCTTTACTTCCATCAACTATCTCATCAGTCCGGGCTGACTGCAAGGACAGTCCTTCAAGCCTTAGGGTTCATGGCATCTTGTATTCTGGTACTTCCCAATGCCAAACTGCATATGAGGAAGCTACAATGGTATCTCACAAATGTATGGACACAGCACTGCCAGGATCTGGACACTGTCATTCAAATAATACCTTGCATTCAAAAGGAATTTTTGTGGTGGGCTCAGGAATGTCACCTAAACAAGGGACTCTCTGTGACCCGGCCAGAGGCGAGTCAGATTTTGACGACAGATGCCTCAGACAAAGCTTGGGGAGCTCATCTAAATGGAAAGTGGATACAAAACAAGTGGCCTGTCAGACTACAACATCTACATATCAACATGAAGGAGATGTTAGCAGTCCAGTTTGCATTAATTGCTTTCAAGGAATTACTTCTTCCAGGGCAGGTGTTGATTCTAACAGACAACACAACTGTCATGTGGTACATCAACAAGCAAGGGGGAACACATTCTTATCCTCTATGCAGGCAAGCAGTGATTTTGTGGGAGACTGCTCTCAGTTTACAGCTCAATCTTCAGGCAAGGTTTCTGCCAGGAGCACAGAACTCCTTAGCAGATGTGTTGAGCAGAAGAATTATGGATCCCCACGAGTGGAAATTGGATCCTCATGTATTTCAGAAATTGACAGTGTCATGGGGAACTCCAGACATAGATCTGTTCGCTTCTCCACTAAACCATCAGCTGCCAAGGTTTTGCAAAAGGTTTCATCCCACAGCTTGGAGAGTGGATGCTCTTTCTTTCAATTGG
Organism: Protopterus annectens; assembly: GCF_019279795.1. NCBI lineage: Eukaryota > Metazoa > Chordata > Ceratodontiformes > Protopteridae > Protopterus > Protopterus annectens. The sequence continues at coordinate 703,857,393 of NC_056725.1, read as the reverse complement.
AGCAATCTTCATGTGTATGCCTTTCCACCTCTGCCTCTCCTCCTAAAGGTACTTCTAAAGGTCAGACAGGACAAGCCAAGGATGATTTTAATAGCTCTGAATTGGCCTCGACAACACTGGTACCCATTACTGAGGAGTCTGGTACGGAAGCCTCCATGGCCTTTGCCTTCGATTCCACACCTGTTGTCGCAGGAGGACAGCCATTTGCTAAATGTCAAGCTTCACTCTCTGCAGCTAACAGCCTGGCATATTCTGTTTTGGACCATAGTGGGCCTCCACTTCCTCAGCAAGTTTTAAATGTTATTTTGGAAGCTAGGAGGCCTAGTACAAGGAAAGTGTACGCAGACAAATGTAAGAGATTTTTGTTTTGGAGTGCAGCAAAAGATTTTGATGTTTCTGAGCCTAATTTGAGTGTGGCTCTTCAATATCTTACTGAGTTGCTAGACAAAGGTTTGTCTTTCTCTTCTATTAAAGTTCATGCTGCAGCAATTTCAGCTCACTATAATTGCAACCCACCATTGTTTTCTCATCCTTTGTTCAAGCAATTTCTTAGAGGGGCAAAGAATATAAGACCCCCACGAAGGGCTCCTACTCCTGCTTGGGATCTCAATTTTGTGTTGGAGAAACTCACTCTACAACCTTTTGAGCCTGCAGCTACTGCTGAGTTGAAATATTTATCATGGAAGACTGCTTTTTTGTTGGCCATTACCTCTGCAAGAAGGGTTTCTGAATTACAGGCCCTTATGGCGGTTGAGCCTTTCTTGATTTTCCATAAGGATAGGGTATCATTACGTACTAATCCTTCCTTTATGCCTAAGGTGGTTTCTAGTGTGGCTTTAAACCAAACTATTCATTTGCCTACTTTTTATGCAAATCCCCAAAATAAAGGGGAAAAGATTTTGCACACTTTAGATGTCCACAGGCAGTTGCGTTATTATTTGGACAGAACTAAAGGTTTCAGGCAGTCTCAGCAGTTGTTTGTTTCTTTTGCTTTGAGTTCTCAGGGCAAGCCTGTATCAAAACAAACTATTTCTAAGTGGATTGGGTTTTGCATTGCTTTCTGTTATTCCCATCATGGCAAGGAGATTCCAGCTGGGATTAGGCCTCATTCCACTAGGGCTACTGCCACTTCAACAGCTTTTTGAGGGAGTGGCAACCAAGGATATTTTGGAGGCAGCTACTTGGAGTTCTGTGCATACTTTCTCTAAGCATTATCACCTGCCACTTTACTCTAAGTCCAGGGCTGGTTTTGCCACTGCTGTTTTGCAGGGCATTTTGGCAGCTCCTGCTTCCTTGTAGTTAGCCATCCTCCCTTACCTCTGCTTTGGGATTCTACCCAAGTGTAAGGACTGCAGCAATGTGAGATGAAGAACATATTACAGTTTTGTACCTACCATAAATGTAGATGTTCAAGATCCACATTGCTGCAGTCCAATTTACTCCCTCCTTCCCCTCTGTAGTTAGAGGTGGTTGTGTGGGTTGGGTTGTACATTTTGTGTATATTGTATATATTGTACATATAGTTAGTGCAAGGGTGGTTGGTTGGTTGTTTGCTGTCTTTTGGTTTTGACCTTTATTTTTTGGGTCTTCTGACATCTGGGGCAAGAAAAGACTGAGGATATGACGTCGGTCATGCGCATTTGTACCCTGACGTCCTGACGTCAGTCAAATGCGCCCTGACCGACGTCAGCCTTATACTTTGATATTCGGGCCGACCGAGGACAGCGGACTACCCAAGTGTAAGGACTGCAGCAATGTGGATCTTCGAACATCTACATTTATGGTAGGTACAAAACTGTACTTTACCAAATGTTAAATAAATAAATGAATAAATAAATAACTTGGTCAGCTACAGGCCCTTTGTCTTTGCCTGAAACTCTGAAAAGTATGTGCCAAACAGTAAGGGTCCCAGGACAGATCCCTGGGGAACACCACTGATGATAGGTCTGTTGTTGGAGGTGGCAGCTCCTGTTTTGACCTTGTGGGACCTATTTGTGAACCAGTTGGCCACCCGTCTGACTAAATAGTGATTAACACCAAGTTGTGTTAGCTTTTCAATGATGCCTGAGTGGGGGATTGTCAAAGGCCTTGGCAAGGTTAAGGTAAGCTGTATGTACTGACTTGCCCTCATCCAGGGCCTTGGTGACAGTCTCAAAGAAGTCAGCTAGGTTCAGTAGGCAAGCTCTGCCCCTGACAAGTCTGAATTGGGTGGGGTCGAGTGCTTGGAGATTGCCTGTGTCCTTTTTTATGAGATCCATAATACATTCCATGAATTTACAGATCAGACTAGTCAAGCTGATGGGGTGATAGTTTCCAGGGTCAGTAGTGGCACCACCTTTGTGCAAAGGGATGATAATGGTGGTTCTCCACTCTGCTGGAATGAAGTCTGTAGTTAGGCTGTGGTTGAATAGGGTGCTCAATGGTGAAGCTAGTTCATGCTGGCTTCACTGGTGGCATGCTTTTTTGATGCAAATTAATATATTCTTTCCTTCATGCTATGCAGTGCCTACTATCACTGATGTTCTTTGTGTTTCACTGATGCAGTCATCACATTTGGGTTATCTGCTTGCAGTAGCCCTCATTTGGCCTGATTGTAAAAGTCTTGGGTCCTGTGTCGGTTGCTGTCTCATCTTCCATGATGTCAGGTAGTCAGAGGTATAAAGCATGCAGCCAATGCAGAAGCAGTTAGTAAGTGCCAATCGGCCGACTCCTGAGATTTTCATTTTCGAGTTTCAGATCCGAAGTCTTCAACTAAGCTAAGTACCCCGTTGAGGATCCTTTTTCTTGCTCTAAACCGATGTCAGTAAAAGTTAACAATTGTATTTCTTGTGGAAAGCAAATATCCCATAAAGATTTTCATTCGTACTGCATTTCTTGCTTAAGCCCAGACCACAACGTTACCTCACTGTCGGTTTTGTGCTTTATTCAAACCTCGTACTATTCCTCATCTGTTCATTTATGCATCTAAATATTTTGGTACTCGGTTCAATTATCCAGAAATGGCTTTGGTAAGCCACCCGACTACTAGCATTCCGAAAAAACGCAAAGATAAAGACAGACACAGACCGCATAGGTCCAAAGCTGCTGACGATGCTTCCCCTAAGCTAGTTGCCAGTTCGCCGGTACACAGTGAGGTGCTTTTGCAGCCCCTGATACCCTCTACTTCAGATTCGCAGGCCTCTACTGAGACACATTCGGAGTCCGGTATGCCGTGAGATGCTTCGACTGTGGAACCTGCGGATGTCTCTACCTTGGATGAGTCCGGAGCCGCTGTGCAGGCACCGGCTTCTGAGGGTGTATTCTGGTCTACGGACTTGCATATTAAACCAACGCCATCTTTCTTCTTCAAGGCCTAAAACTCCGATCCATGCCTAGAAAACTGACACCCAGACTGCATCGTCAGGCCCCTATGCCTAAAAAACAAATGATAAGAATGGCTGAAGACTTTATTACTCTAATCAGGGGAAGCCACCCTTCCCCCTCTTAAGAGATCTAGGACTGATTTTCCTTCTGATTTTTCTGATCAGGATTCTGAAATTTCTGTTTTCTCTGATGACCAGGATTTGCCCTTGTCTACCTTTGAAGATTCTGATGCAGAGGACTCCATTCCCTCTGCTTCCCCTCCAGAAAATTTCTCTTTTGGTGAAACCTTGCATAATCTTAGGGAGCATTTTCGCTGAGAAAGCCAGGATTCCTCCGACTCCAAAAAGAGGCTTAAGGATTTCTTACTCCTGCCTCAACACAGGCCTTTAGCTGTCCCTCCTGTACTGGACATTGTAGATTATGCCTTCTCAGAATCTAGCCTGGCCCCTGGCTGTTTACCTCCTGCTCTCAGAAAACCTGATAGGTATTACAAGGGTACCTGACTCTCACAAGTTCCTCTTAAAAATCCTACTGTGGATCCTGAGACCATTTCACAGGGACCCAAGGGTATTAAGGCTACTACTGCCAAAAATCCTACCCCCTCTGATAGAGATTCCAGAGCGCTGGATAGATGGGTAAGAAGGTATACACTTCTGCAACCTTGGCCATTAGGGCCTTACACTGCCAGTTTCATATGTTAAAGTATCAGCACCATATTATTGGATTGCTTAAACAGAAAATTATGTTGATTCCTGACTGTGCTGAAAGTAAAGATTTACAGGATTTAATGCATTCTGCTGAACAAGGTGGAAAACATACTTTGCAATGTGGTTTTGATTCATTAGAGGCATCCTGCAGGGCTGCTGTCACTGGGTCTGTACTTAGAAGGCATGCTTGACTTAAGGAGCAATCTTTGCCAGATCATGTTAAAGCTAAATTACTGGATGCTCCCTTAAACCAAGACTGCCTGTTTGGCAACAAAGCATAATAAGTACTTAAAAAGATGGAGGAAAAAGCTAAATCTATGCAAGCTGTTAAAGGTTTCCTGCAAGTAGAGCTTCCCATATTTAGTAGACATTGGCCATCTAAGAATTGGTCCTTTCCTGCCTCTTCCAGGCCTTCTCAGTCCAAACCCAGAACCAGCAGAACACCCAGGCTTCAGTCCCAAGGTACTCACAGGCCTAAGTAGTGGGGGGGGTCCCACTTCCAAAACTGGGAGTAGTAAGTCACCCCCCTATGGTAAACTGTCTCAATGACTTAACTTTAAGCCTTCCAAGCCCTGCTCAACTGACTGTTCCTTTAGGGGGAAAGATTGCCCTGCATGCAAAAAAAATTGGGAACTCATTACCCAGGACAAATGTGTTTTACATGTAGTTTCCCAAGGATGCAGATTCCACTCCTTACAACCCGAAACCGTTGGCCAGACCTACCCCCAAATCAGTGGGTAGAGGCTCAAAAGCAAGTTCTATCTCTTTTAAGCATCAGGGCTATTCAACCTGTCCCAGAAGAAGAATGGGGGCAAGGTTTCTACTCTAGATTTTCCTGGTACCCAAAAAAAGCAATTCCTGGCATTCTGTCCTGGACCTGTCTATCCTAAACACATTTTTGGTAATCCCAAAATTGAAGATGCTCACTCTTCATCAGCTGCTTCCCATGCTAGGCAAAGATGCCTGGTTTGGAACACTGGATTTAAAGAAAACCTACCTGCACATCCCAATAAGGGAATCTTGCCGACGATACCTATGCTTCAGAGCAGGCTACATGCACTATCAGTTCTCTGCACTGCCCTTTGGCTTATCTACTGCGCCCAGGGTATTTGCAAAGTGCCTAGCTCCAGTCATTGCATCTTGCAGGCAAATAAATATTCAGATATACCCATACCTGGATGATAGTCTAATTCAGGCAGAAAGCCAGGACATACTATTAAATCGTCTGGCATTTGTAAAGAAATTGCTAACGTCTCTGGGGTACACCATAAATGAAAAGAAATTGCATCTTGTATCCTGCCAACAAATGGTATTCCTGGGAGCAAGCTTGAATACAACTTCCCAGATGGCCTACCTCACACCAGAGAAACAAGTTCATTTGACAGTCTACTTCAAGCTACTGGCCACAAAGACCCAGCTATCTGCAAGGAAAATACTGCAAGCCCTGGGGTTCATGGCCTCTTGCATTCTACTAATTCCATATGCAAGACTGCATATGGAGAAACTACAATGGTATCTAAAAAGCCTATGGTGTCAACATTCTCGGGATCTAGAATCAATGATTCCATTCATACCTTGTCTGCAGATAGTTTCTTTGGTGGGCAGAGGCCTGCCACCAAAACAAGGGGGCAGCCATTCACTCTACCACCCTGCCGCCCAAACCCTAACAACAGACGCATCAGACTATGCATGGGGCTCACTTGGCAGGGCAGTGCATTCAGGGCAAATGGAACTGAGATCAAATGCACCTGCATATCAATCAAAAAGAAATGTTAGCTGTACAGAATGCTCTGACAGCCTTCAAGGACCACATTCTTCCAGGACAATTATTGGTAAAGACGGACAACACCACTGTTATGTGGTACCTAAGCAGGGGGGAACCCACTCATACCCTCTCTGCAGACTAGCCATGGTTCTGTGGAACACAGCCTTGAGCTACCAAGTGCACCCACAAGCTCAATACATGCCAGGAAAGCTAAATACACTAGCAGACGAACTAAGCAGAAATCTCATGGACCCACATGAATGGAAATTGGAACCAAAGATAGTCAACATGTTGAAAAACAAATGGGGGAGCCCAGAGATAGACCTGTTAGCCTCCCCTCAGAATTACCAATTGGACAAATTATGCACAAGGACTCCCCACAAACAAGCTTGGAAAGTGGATGCCCTGTCCTTCACCTGGAAAACCTATCAGTTTATGCCTTTCCTCCTGTGCCTCTCCTCTCCAACGTATTACTAAAGATCAAACAGGACAAACCAAGGACAATACTGATTGCACCAGACTGACCACGCCAACACTGGTACCACCTCTTGCGCAGTGACAGTGCTGGCACCATGGTACCTGCCTCAGACCCCTGCCCTACTATCCCAGCAGGAGGGCCAGATTCTGCACCCACAGCTTCAAACACTGAACCTTTCAGCCTGGCTAATTATCTGATCTCTGCGTTACCTTCCCTGAGTAAGCAAGTGATGGATGTCATTCTGGAGGCAAGGAGGCCTACTACTAGAAAATTCCTGTGCTGAAAAATGGAAAAGATTCTGTTCCTGGAGCCAAACTCAGGGGATGGGCACAGCAGCTCCCAATTTACCCCATATTCTTCAATACTTAACCGAGATGCTTCACAAGGACCTTTTCTTTTCCTCCATCAAAATTCATGCCTCAGCCATTTCAGCTCATTACAGTACAGAACCACCCCTCTTCTCTCATCCACTGCTGAAGCAATTCCTCAGAGGGGCCAAAAACTTAAGACCACCCAGGAGAGCCCTACTCCAGCCTGGGACCTTAACTTTGTATTGGAAAAGCTAACTCTACCTCCCTTTGAGCCAGCTGCAAATGCAGAGTTGAAATTCCTTTCTTGGAAAACAGCCTTCCTTCTAGCCATCACTTCAGCAAGAAGGGTGTCTGAATTACAGGCCCTCATGGCAGTGGAGCCTTTCATCATCTTTCATGCTGACACGGCGTCCCTCAGGACCAATCCTTCCTTCATACCCAAGGTGGTATCCAGTGTGGCCCTTAATCAGTCCATTCATTTGCAAACCTTCTTTTCTAATCCACAGATCAAAGGGGAATGGATACTGCACTCGTTGGATATGCACAGACAACTTAGATTTTACTTGGACAGGACTAAGCCTCTCAGGAAATCTGAACAGCTGCTGGTTGCATTTGCTGCAGGGGCAGAGGGGAAGGCCATTTCAAAGAAAACCATTTCTAAGTGGATAGGCCATTGCATTAATTTCTGCTGTAAGCACCATGGAAAACCTACCCCACAGGGCATAAGACCACATTCAACCAGGGCTGCATCTACCTTTACAGCCGTTCTCAGAGGTGTCCCTACCAGGAACATCCTAGAAGCTGCTACCTGGAGTTGTGTACATACCTACACCAAACATTACCACTTGCCACCTCCTCCCATCCTTAGCTTTGGGAATCTACCCAAATGTGATGACTGCAACAGTGAAACACGAAGAACATAGTACAGTTGTGTACACTTATCATAAATGTAGATGTTCGAGTGTATTCACTGTTGCAGTCCTGGTTACCCTCCAGCCCCCTGACTTCTATTGACTGTACCTCTATTCTTGTTTACTGTGCTTAAATCTTTTTGGTGTATTTGCTTTTTTGTTGGAGGCGTAACCTTGTATATAATTGCTTCCCATTATGGGGGCACCTGACATCTGTGGCAAAACAAAACTGATGTAATGGCATCGTCTGCATGCTTTATACCTCTGACTACCTGACGCCATGGAAGATGAGACAGCAGCCGACGCAAGACCCAAAACTTTGATAATCAGGCCGACTGAGGGCTACTGCAAGCAGATAACCCAAATGTGATGACTGCAACAATGAATACACTCGAACATCTACATTTATGGTAAGTGTACACAACTGTACTTTCTGAACAGTGTGCATACTGTTCTTGCTCAATCTCAGTGTTGTTTTCCACTGCAGGCTGCCACAACAAGCTTTTCTATTTACTGATATCCATAATTTCACATATTTCCTCAAGAAGCTAGCTAAACAAGACTACCTCTGACAATATGTTTTATACCGTAGCCATTTTTTAAACAGTTTGCAGTTGATCAAACCGCAATTTCAGTGCAGTCTGTTGTAATTCTTATTAACTTGTTTCCTTCAGTACCATTTGTATTCCACAGTGCTCATCATCCTCCACTCAGAAGTTATCACTTTTTGCTTTCTTTCAGTAAATCAGTCATCTCAGTCCCTCTGCAGATATCCATTCCAAGAAGTAAATCAGACAAACTTAAAAATGTGCACTTATTAACAATATTTAAATGAGTGAACCACTGAGCTCTCGCAGCCCATTTTCCAAAAAAAAAAATTCAACAATGCTTACTATAAACCTATGCAAATGAGGTGAAAAAGTGGCATTGCACAGCAACTGCAACTTTGTATGAAAGTCAACAAATACTGAGTACCTCACTGTAGTGCATGTAGCAAGGCTGATGTCATCTGTACTTATGGACAGAAATAGCAGTAAATGATTATCCTACTCCAAGGATGGGCTAAGATTAGCTATGGCTTCATAAAAAGAAAAGGATGCAAAGGGCAAAGTTTTAGTTTTAAACAGCTGAGCTGTAACATCCAACTGCAGCAAATGTACAAACAGCCCATGGCAACAACACTGCATAAAGACAAAGATTATTAGTTTCTCTAAAGTTAAAGACAGATCAGTTATGCAGATGAGACACCTTTCAGGTATCTTGACATCTACAAGTGCATAACTTGTGAAGCCTGATGAATAAAAATGGCTCTGGCTTTCAGTACAGCAAAAAGGGCAAGCTGAGCTAACAGGTATCATTCTGAGGTAATGAGTTCATTATGCAGACATCGTGACTCTTCAGTCAATAACTTTGACTATTCAGTGACAGCAGATGAAAAAGGAGGTGTGATGCATATGCATGGGAACTCTTAAGTCAGAGACAATAACTTAGCATATTCACAGGAATCTTAAAAATACCATCAGATGAGGTAGAAGTATCACAGAGGAAACCAGATTTTAAACTGAAGATGCACAGTAATATTCAGAAGGTGCATGTGTCACAAAATGGTTACCCCTAGGCATGGACACCATAAAGAATCTCAAAACAAATGTACATCCTTATTTGTGCAATCTCTATTCCACTGACAAAACTTAGGCATGTTCAGCGCAGAGAGATGTGAGGCCATAACAACATCTTGTTACATGAGGAAATCTTGCAGTTCAACATAATGACATTAATAGAGATCACAGTTGATATTGGTGCCATGATGTACCATCAGACTATCAATTGCTGGTTTCCTTACATTTGTGCCATACTGATTGCTTATGCAAGTCACCAAATGGGAGGCAGGCATAATGAGTGACACTGACTCTTGTTCACAGCATAATGTGGCAATTATATACAACTTTGAAATATGCTAAAGTACAATCATCAAAATTCACCACTTCCTGCATCAGACCAAATAGCAGCATCAGACCAAATAGTATCATTCTGGCTTCCAGATACAGTTTAAAACGCAATGTAATCAGCCAGGTATGCACACTTGGTGACAAATTCATCTTCCTGAAGATGAATACACAGACCGACAAAGATGACTTATCAGAAACATATTCGAAGAAGTCAAGCCACTGGTATGTTTTTGGGCATTCTCTCAACCCCTTTCTTCTGCAATACCACAGTAGGACCATCAATTCATGTGGAACAACCCTGAAAGCAGATCTCTAATCAGAACTGACAATTGGCCAAAAACTGTTAGGGATAAATGATTTTGACCCTAGGTCATGTATCTAGTATTCACAGCACATTTTCAACATCATCTCTGCTCACTATATCTTTTCAAGAAATCTCTTCTTTTTATGATATTACCATGCTTCCTTGTTTTTTCTGTAAACAAAGATAAGAACATGTTAAATAGGAATTCTACTGTGTACTCCTATTGCTTTTCATCTAATTCCAAAAAACTAAGATCATGGTAAGGTTTGAATGCACTCTGTAAAGTGTGTATAATGCCCTCTGTTGGCCGTGTGCCTTCCATAAAGCTCAGCAGCCGTGGGTCAATAAGCTACTGCCCAGCGACTGTCTAGTTGCCCAGTCTGGGTTGCCTTGGATAGCTCTGTTGAGCTGGACGTAAAACCAATGAACCTGACAAACATGAATTGAGAACTGCTACTCAGTGCAGGTTCAGTGACAGGACACAGCCTGGAGGTGGAAGTGGAGCACATGATGGGAAGGAGAAGGTGGACATCCTATGTATCCAGAAGAAAATATAGAAGGACAGTGCAGCAAAAGACATTTGGCTTGGGATTTAGAGTCTACTACTCAAAAGGAGGACAGGATAGAAATGGTGGGAATTGTGGTGAGACAAAGGCTTCAGAATGCAGTGAGGGATATCATCAGAATTAGTGGCAAACTCATGGCAATCAGACTCCAGTGTAATGTTAGGGCATTATTCATGATCTCAGCCTGTGCCCCACGGCAGCGTTGTGATAGTGAGGAAATGAGTGCATTCAGACAGCAGTTGCAGGATCTACTAGTTAAAGCAGGACAACATGAATTGGTGCTGTTAATGGGTGACTTGAATGCACATATCGAGACAGACAAAACAGGATATGAGAACTGCCTTAGTCTACATGGGTGGGGCAGCAGGGATAAAGGAGAGGCCATTCTAGACTTCTGTCTGGCAAATGACTTGATAGTAGCCCACACAGGGTTCAGAAAGAGAGAGAGTCACAAGACCACATACAAGATAGGCCAATATGCAATTCTGGTAGTCCTCCCCTAGTAAGGAAAAGGGGATACTAGAGTATAATCAGTGATTGCAAAAGGTCTGACACTAGGCTGAAGACCTAGATGTTATCTGGAGAGAACGTTCAATAGTTCAAGTAACTGCTTAGGGCTCCAGCACCCCAAGAAGAGGAGGAAATGGGTCTAGTTGAAGAAGGTGAATGGTAGCGCCTCAAAATAGCATGTGTGAGAACTACAAAGCTGATATGTGGCTATTCCAGGTAATGGGACTTTACACTTGTCAGAACACTTATTCAACTGGAGATCTATGATGTTTGTTTTGTTACCATGAAGTGGCACACAGAGCTGTGCTACTTCCAACAATGAACAAAGAGGTACACTGACATGCACCAAATGCATTTGTTCTACCAGACATTCTGCTTTATGATGACTTATGTTTGTCCTTATACTCAAAATGTAACTGGAATGAGGACCGATATTGAGGGCCTTTCAAAGATCCAGGTTTGCAGTGTCCATTGCCTTAGTGGTCACCAAAAAGAAGTACAACAGGTTCATTTGGCAAAATTTACCTTTCAAAACCCTGTAGCGTTTAAGTGCAACGTGGTTACTTTGGCTGGATCCATGTTTGACAAACACAAATTGCTACAAAGCAAGGGACTGTATTCTACCAACACCCAAATTTGTACCACTTACATGACTGTGATAATTGGTATTTGAAGGGGTTGCTGTGAGGGAGTGTTTCATACTGTACAGAAGTAACATAGATGTTCTTCATCTCACATTGCTGCAGTCCTTACACTTGGGTAGTCCGCTGTCCTCGGTCGGCCCGAATATCAAAGTATAAGGCTGACGTCGGTCAAGGCGCATTTGACTGACATCAGGACGTCAGAGTACAAATGCGCATGACCGACGTCATATCCTCAGTCTTTTTTGCCGCATGGTCCGATGCAGAAGCAGTATTGCAAGTGCCGGTTGGCGTTCTGAGATTTTTCGATTTCGAAGTTTCAGACCGAGTTCAAAGTTGGCTAAGTACCCCGTTGGGGAATATTTTAGTTTTTTCTTGCCTCAGTGATTTACCGGATGTCAGAAAAAGTCAATAATTGCATTTCTTGTGGGAAACAGATACCGCATAGAGATTATCATACTTTGTGTATTCCTTGCTTAGGGCCTGAGCACGACGTTGTTGGCTGTTGCTCTTGTGCTAGATTTAATAAACGCACTATAAAGAGAAGGTTGGATTGTGCAAGGTTAGTCTTTGGGAAGCGGTGTACTTATAAAATGCCGTCGGATGCTCCGGCGCTTCTTCGAAGAAGTGCAAGGACAAGGCAGTTAAGCCTAGGCTAGAAGAACCGTCTGTACCGGACGCCGGTTCTTTAGAGGTGTCGGTGGAGCCGGTGGCTCCGCCGGAGGTTTCTTTGTGTTCCCAGGGTGAGACCTTATTATTGCAGGATGTGGCCTCTCAGGAGGCAAGTCAGGCTGAGGGGGCTTCTCAGGTTACTATACTCCCCTCCCTTCCTAGGGTGGCTAGGCCCTCTCCTTCTGTTTCAAAGGCTTCTCCCAGGGGCAGGCCAGGTTTGGCTTCAGTTGGTGTTACCCCTAGCTCTTCAGGTACTGTGCCCAAGAAGCATATGCTTAAAATGGCAGAAGATTTGATTACTTTAATTAGAGGTTCTATGCCCCCTCCTGATAAGAGACCTAGGTTGGAGCCTGAGCTGGGGGGTTTTGAGCAGGCTTCGGATGTTTCAGAGTCTTCGGCTGAAGACTTGCAGGAGTACTCTCCTTATTCTGATTCTGATCTGGATGATTCTACTCCTTCTGCTTCTCCTCCTGAGGATTTTTCTTTTCAGAAACTCTTCATTCCTTGAGGGAGCATTTTAAGTGGGAAGGTCAGGACTTCACTGATTCCAGGAAAAGGCTTAGGGAATTTTTGTTTTTACCCCAGCATAGGCCTTTGGCTATACCTCCTGTTTTGGATGTAGTAGAAGATGTTTTTACAGAGGCTTCTCTTAATCCTGATTCTTTGCCTCCTGCTCCTGTTAAGCCGGATAGGTATTACAGGGTGCCTGAAGCTCATAAGTATCTTTTAAGAGTCCTAGGGCTGACCCAGAAACTGTTAGTCAGGGGCCTAAAGGTGTTAAGGATTCTGTTGTTAAGAATCCGGTTCCTGCAGACAAAGAGGCTAGGGCCTTGGATAGATGGGGAAAGAAAGTTTATACTTCTTCCACTCTTGCTATGAGGGCTTTGAATTGCCAGTTTCACATGTTGAAATACCAGAACTATCTCCTTTCACAATTAAAGTCTAAGGTTGATGCTCTGGCAGTAGGTATTGATTGTAAAGAGTTGCAAGATTTAGTACATGTTTCTGAACAGGTGGGTAAGCATTCTTTGCAATGTGGTTTTGATGCTGTACAGGCCTCGTCTAGGGTGGCTGCCACTGGGTCAGTTCTTCGCAGGCACGCCTGGCTAAGGGATCAAAATTTGTCTGAACATGTTAAAACAAGGATTTTAGATGCTCCTTTACAATCTGATGTGTTGTTTGGTCCTCCTGTTGAGGCAGTTTTAAAGAAAATGGAAGACAAGGCTAAGTCTATGCAGACTGTTAAAGATTTTTTGCAGGTCCAGCCTCCAAAGTTTAGTAGAAATTGGCCTACTAAGGCGTGGACCGATCCTTCTTATGATTCCCAGTCTAGGGGTAGATCTAGACGTGGTAGGGGCAGAGCTCAGGGCTCTTTCAGGCCTAGAACAGGGAGTTCTCCTGCACAGTCTTCGGGTGAGGGCAGGGGTCAGTCCTTTCGTAAACAGACCCAATGACTTACCTTTTCAGCTGCCAGAGCCTTCTCGTCTGGCAGCACCTTTGGGAGGAAGGTTGGCACTTTTCAAAGAAAATTGGAGTTTAATTACCCAAGACAGATGGGTATTGGATATCATACACCACGGTTACAGGTTTTATTTCCATACCTTGCCTCCTTTCAAAGGCATGCCAGACATTCCTCCTCAACAAAGAATAGAGGCTCACAAGCAAGTTTCTCTGTTACTCCAAATAGGGGCCATACAGCCGGTCCCTATGCCAGAAGTGGGCCTAGGGTTTTACTCTCGCCTGTTCCTTGTACCAAAGAAGGGGAAACACGTGGAGACCAATTTTGGATTTATCTACCCTCAACACTTATCTGGACATTCCCAAGTTCAAAATGTTGACGTTACAGCAGCTTTTACCTCTGCTGGGCAAAGATCATTGGATGGTAACTTTGGATCTCATGGAGGCTTACCTTCATGTTCCTATCAGACTAAGTTGCAGGAAGTATCTGCGTTTTCGAGCTGGGACTTCTCACTATCAGTTCTCTGCATTGCCCTTTGGCTTATCTACTGCGCCCAGAGTATTAACGAAAGTTCTGGCTCCAGTGATAGCTTTCTTCAGGCTAAAAGGAATACAGATCTATCCTTATTTGGACGACTGCCTGATTCTGGCTCAAGGAAGGGAAGAGCTTCTTCATCATTTGGAATATGTGATAGCAGTGCTAAGATGCCTGGGGTATTCTGTGAACGAAATAAAGTCCAGTCTAGTACCCTCTCAGGACATGTGCTTTCTGGGTGTGAGACTGAATACAGCATCCCAGATGGCCTTTTTAACCCCGGACAAACAAAAGAGTCTATCCCTTTACTTCCGTCAACTATCTCATCAGTCCGTGCTGACTGCAAGGACAGTCCTTCAAGCATTAGGGTTCATGGCATCTTGTATTCTGGTGCTTCCCAATGCCAAACTGCATATGAGGAAGCTACAATGGTATCTCAAAAATGTATGGACACAGCACTGCCAGGGTCTGGACACTGTCATTCAAATAATACCTTGCATTCAAAAGGAATTTTTATGGTGGGCTCAGGAATGTCACCTAAACAAGGGACTCTCTGTGACCCGGCCAGAGGCGAGTCCGATTTTAACGACAGATGCCTCAGACAAAGCTTGGGGAGCTCATCTACATGGAAAATGGATACAAAACAAGTGGCCTGTCAGACTACAACATCTACATATCAACATGAAGGAGATGTTAGCAGTCCAGTTTGCATTAATAGCTTTCAAGGAATTACTTCTTCCAGGGCAGGTGTTGATTCTAACAGACAACACAACTGTCATGTGGTACATCAACAAGCAAGGGGAACGATTCTTATCCTCTATGCAGGCAAGCAATGATTTTGTGGGAGACTGCTCTCAGTTTACAGCTCAATCTTCAGGCAAGGTTTCTGCCAGGAGCACAGAACTCCTTAGCAGATGTGTTGAGCAGACAATTATGGATCCCCACGAGTGGAAATTGGATCCTCATGTATTTCAGAAATTGACAGTGTCATGGGGAATTCCAGACATAGATCTGTTCGCTTCTCCACTAAACCATCAGCTGCCAAAGTTTTGCACAAAAAGGTTTCATCCCACAGCTTGGAAAGTGGATGCTCTTTCTTTCAATTGGAGCAATCTTCATGTGTATGCCTTTCCTCCTCTGCCTCTCCTCCCAAAGGTACTTCTAAAGGTCAGACAGGACAAGCCAAGGATGATTTTAATAGCTCCAGATTGGCCTCGACAGCACTGGTACCCATTACTGAGAAGTCTGGTACGGAAGCCTCCATGGCCTTTGCCTTCGATTCCACACCTGTTGTCACAGGAGGACAGCCATTTGCTGAATGTCAAACTTCACTCTCTGCACCTAACAGCCTGGCATATTCTGTTTTGAACCATAGAGGGTCTCAACTTCCACAACAAGTTTTGAATGTGATTTTGGAAGCTAGAAGGCCTAGTACAAGGAAAGTGTACGAGATAAATGGAAGAGATTTTTATTTTGGAGTGCAGCAAAAGATTTTGATGTTTCTGAGCCTAATTTGAGTGTGGCTCTTCAATATCTTACTGAGTTACTGGACAAGGGTTTGTCTTTCTCTTCTATTAAGGTTCATGCTGCAGCTATTTCGGCTCACTATGATTGTGTCCCACCATTGTTTTCTCATCCTTTATTCAAGCAATTTCTTAGAGGGGCAAAGAATATAAGACCCCACGAAGAGCTCCTACTCCTGCTTGGGATCTCAATTTTGTGTTGGAGAAACTCACTCTACAACCTTTTGAGCCTGCAGCTACTTCTGAGTTGAAATATTTATCATGGAAGACTGCTTTTTGTTGGCAATTACCTCTGCAAGAAGGGTTTCTGAATTGCAGGCCCTTATGGCAGTTGAGCCTTTCTTGATTTTCCATAAGGATAGGGTATCATTACGCACTAATCCTTCCTTTATGCCTAAGGTGGTTTCTAGTGTGGCTTTAAACCAAACTATTCATTTGCCTACTTTTTATGCAAATCCCCAAAATAAAGGGGAAAAGATTTTGCACACTTTAGATGTACACAGGCAGTTGCGTTATTATTTGGACAGAACTAAAGGGTTCAGGCAGTCTCAGCAGTTGTTTGTTTCTTTTGCTTTGAGTTCTCAGGGCAAGCCTGTGTCTAAACAAACTATTTCTAAGTGGATTGGGTTTTGCATTGCTTTCTGTTATTCCCATCATGGCAAGGAGGTTCCAGCTGGGATTAGGCCTCATTCCACTAGGGCTACTGCCACTTCAACAGCTTTTTTGAGGGGAGTGGCAACCAAGGATATTTTGGAGGCAGCTACTTGGAGTTCAGTGCATACTTTCTCTAGGCATTACCACCTGCCACTTTACTCTAAATCCAGGGCTGGTTTTGCCTCTGCTGTTTTGCAGGGCATGTTGGCAGCTCCTGCTTCCTTGTAGTTAGCCATCCTCCCTTACCTCTGCTTTGGGATTCTACCCAAGTGTAAGGACTGCAGCAATGTGAGATGAAGAACATAGTACAGTTTTGTACCTACCATAAATGTAGATGTTCGAAGATCCACATTGCTGCAGTCCAATTTACCCTCCCTCCTTCCCCTCTGCAGTTAGAGGTGGTTGTGTGGGTTGGGTTGTACATATTGTGTATGTTGTATATTTTGTACATATAGTTAGTGCAAGGGTGGTTGGTTGGTTGTTTGCTGTCTTTTGGTTTTGACCTTTATTTTTAGGGTCTTCTGACATCTGGGGCAAGAAAAGACTGAGGATATGACGTCGGTCATGCGCATTTGTACCCTGACGTCCTGATGTCAGTCAAATGCGCCTTGACCGATGTCAGCCTTATACTTTGATATTCGGGCCGACCGAGGACAGCGGACTACCCAAGTGTAAGGACTGCAGCAATGTGGATCTTCGAACATCTACATTTATGGTAGGTACAAAACTGTACTTTTTTTTGTATTTACTTTTATTCATTCATTTTGTAAGTAGGTAGGTGTTCCAGGCATCTGAACCTTTTCAGGCATGACTTCAAATAAGAATGGCAGCGTCCTACACCAATCAAGTATGGCTACACCAATTAAGGGAAATGGTATTTGAATGAGTAGGTCAAAGCTAAAATCAGAGTGGCTGCAGCCAACTGTCTAAGTATTTCAGTGTAGTGTGTGACAGAAGAATGCCAAAGAAGTTGAAAAGTAAGGTGTACAAAACAGTTGTGCAGCTGGTATTACTGTATGATACAGAAACCTGGGCAGTAAAGACAGAGTACATGAGGAAGCCAAGGTAATGGAGATGAAGTGCTTGAGATAGGTCACTGGATGCGCAGTGTGGGACAGATGAAGGAAGGGGGTCATAAGAGCAGAAGCCAAAGTAACTCCAGTTGCAGAATAGATTAAGGTGGTTCAGCTGGATGTGCAGAAAAGCAAAAGACAATCTGGTGAAGTAGATTTGGGGCAGACAGGAAGAAGGCAAGAAACAAGGCCATCCAGCAAAGAGGTGAAAGGGTTGTATGAGAGAAGACCTGCAGTAGTCAGGCATGAGTGTCGGAGAATGTAGGATAGTGGCAATGAATAGGGAGAGATGGTGAAGTGTAGTCCTACTTTTCCTCTAATCAAGCATAGTTTAGATGAATGGATGGACAACGACAAATTCTCCCCCCAGTTTAGCACCACTGATACTCATGGATAGGGAAAACATGTAATTACCCCTCCATGTACTTGTTTGGGCCATTTCAGGATATTTGAGTTGCAGAATGTAAGGGCTATGAATTATGACAGGAATGCCACACAGAGCAATAGCCGAGCAGCATATCATCACAGAGGATGATGCCACAATATGAACAAATTTTTTTTCACAAATGCCTGTCTTTCTGGTGTCATTCTAAGGGAATAAATATTTGTCAGAATGGGATGACATGTTTAATGGATCGCGTTTATTTGCAGAGGATGGTTTGTACCTCTCCACTCTAGACTTTAGAATACTGGCTAAAATTTCACCCACTGTGCTTCTTTAGCTAATGCCAAACTGCCAAACCTACTGACATAGCATAATCAACTCAGTTGAACCTCATGTAGTTACTGCTCAGTGGCAGGACCCTGAATAAAAAATACAGTCTTCACACTTGAGAGTATAGACATGTGTGCAATTACAGGGTCATGTTTATACAGTGGCAGAGAGTAACCTAGCAGTGCAAGGTTTTGGTGCTTTCCAAACTTTGACTACCAGCTTCACATGCAGTTGGCTACAGGAGTAGTTGTCCTAGTGTGGTTTAACAGGATGATGTGCCAAAGTTCATACATGTGTTGATCATCATAGAAAAAAATCCTTTACCATATCCTAGCTGGCTACAGGTCACCCTCCGTGTCCCAAGAAGCTCACTATGTATACTCGGACTTACTACAGAGACTTTCTATACAGCCTCACACCCTACTCTTGGGAGACTTTAATTGCCCCTCTGTAGACTGGGAAACATACATGGCCTGAAGTCTACAGGCACAGAAATTCCTAGACTTCATAAATACAAACACCCTTGTACAAATAGCAAATATGCCCATTATTGGATCCAACATACTGTATCCTCTGCTGACTAATAAGGGAGAAGGCTGCACCTTCCCCAAAGTCTCATCCTTCCTGGTGATGTCCAGCCATATAGCTTTCTCCTTCAAAATCAGAATTAACTCCATAATCCCACACTTAGGAACTTTACCAAGGCAAATTACCTTTTATTATGTGATACTACTGTCACAATTCTATGCCCCTTCAAACTTAGAAAACACAGCGACCTAAGCTGAATTGCTGTCAGTGACTTTGTACAACCGTATCAGTAGATGCATAGATGCTGCTTTAGCTACCAGAAGTAAGCCTTTGACTAGCTATCAAAACAACCCACCATCTTGGCATCTTAAATTAAACACGATTACAAAAAAAAAAGAGTAAAACGGTCACACACAAAAAAACTATCAGTAAAAACTACAAGAAAAATCTAGCCAAACTAGAATTTCCACAGTGTGATTCCTTAAACCTCTTGCATTAGAGGCTCATGGGATGTATGAATCAGCTGTGCTGATGAGGCCATAACAAGGCTGAAACATGCATGTCCACAGCTAGTGGGGTTTGGCTTTATTGGCCTGAATTTGTCCATTAAACAACTTAAAAAGAAAAAAGTCATGGGCATTCAGAATCCCCATATAGCTGAAACACCCAATGTTCTTGGGGGTCATTTGCATATATCCAATGTGCTTCTAATGCAAGAGGTTTAAGGAATAATACAGTGGAAATTATATGATTAAAAAAAGGAAACATTTATAGCAACATTCTGGAAGAGTAATTCCCATAAAGACAGAAGCTTGCTCATCATATTAAATAGGCAACTAAGAGTGCTAAATAGGTTAAGGAAAAGCCAGCTGTGAGACTAAGATAAGCCTCCCAGTTTAATATAAATATAATGACTTTTAAAGCTGTCTCAGAAAACCTCATGAACAGCATACAGCAATGTCCTGAACTTGGGCTTAATGGTGCCACATTCAGAAAACAAATTCAGTTACAGATTTACTCCCCTCTCACTCTAACAATCTCCTCCAAAAATAATGTCAAAATAACCCCCTCCAATTGTAACTAAGGAGCACACACTGGCTGCACTCACTCATGACAAGAACACTGCCTCAATGGGCCCCGACAGCATACCTCCTGAATAGTTTAAGATATGACTTGTCAGCACCCCTAGAGTCATTATT
This sequence comes from Protopterus annectens, assembly GCF_019279795.1. Taxonomy (NCBI): domain Eukaryota; kingdom Metazoa; phylum Chordata; order Ceratodontiformes; family Protopteridae; genus Protopterus; species Protopterus annectens. Next base: position 703,837,531 of record NC_056725.1, on the reverse strand, counting down.
TCACTGTAGTCTTAAAACAGGCTTTATGTCACGTGAATGGAGGACTGCAAAGGACATCCCCGTTCCTGAGGGATGAGTCTCAACACTTCCTGACTGCAAAGGACATCCCCATTCCTGAGGGATGAGTCTCAACACTTCCTGAATATTACAGGGTTAGTCTAAATAGTCTTATTTGCAAAGCCATGGAAAGAATGATCTGGCTCCTACATCTCTGATGGACAGAGGCCGTCAGTAAATCACTACCTATGTAAATCAAATTTGTGTGTCACATTTGGGTAGCACTGCTAGGCTTATAAGGGCCCTATTGTTTGTTAGCCTAGTATACAGCTATGAACCTATTGTACCCAGAAAGTTAGGATAGAGGAGTCCAGTTCTGAAAAGGGGATGGTCAGTATTGGAGTCCCTCAGGCTACAGTGCAGGGTTCTTTATTTTTGGCATGTACTTCTCTGAAGTCGACACCAACATCAAAGGAGTATGGTTGACCAAATTTGCAGATGACTGGAAATGGGAAGCAGTCATAGAATCCCTCCAAGATATTAATATGCTCCAGGATGGGCTCATGCAGAAAAATAACTGTTACCACAGACACTGTCTAATTTCAGTGTCAAGAAATGGATTATAGCACACTTTCAGGAAAAAGGGTGCCCCTGTAAATGAGATCATTGATAACACGCCCCTAAGACTAGAGCCAGTAGTCAGTGATTTTTGGACATAAGGAAATAGGGCAGTTACTCCCATGTCACTAAACTTATAACCAAGGGTATGGCACATAGCCCAAGGAGGTCATTGTTTAACTGTACTTGGCCCTCCTCAGACCTCATCGAGTGTAATGGTTCCCTTCAGTGCATAGCTAACCAGGGACATACAACAACTAGAACACCCACAGTGGTTCCTCACAAAAAGACTACAGGACATTAACTACATGCCCTAAAACAGAGCTCTTCACTGACCCTTTTCAAATGCAATCTAGATAATTGGATGGGAGACCACATATTCATCACTGGGATGGCACTCATGTCCCTCATGGGCAGGGGTAGCTGCTGTTGATCACAGACCTGCTTTATTTTATTATTTATTTTATTTTTTTTACATTTGTTAACCAGGTTAGTCTGGCTGAGCTTTTGGCTCATTTTCAGCGGAGACCCAGGGAGAAAAGCACCTCAGGACTAGAAAACAATTTATTAAATTTTAGTAACATAGTAGTAACAATCAGCTATAGGGTCTTACAATGAGAGACCTGGAGCGAAAAAAAGCTCCTCGGGAAATTCAATTATACAGAGTATTAACAATTGGCAGACAAGTATGTGAGTTGTTACAAACAAGGTTTTAAACAATCAGCAGAAGAAAATGTGACTAGTTACAATATTATTTAAGCTGCTTAGAGCAAAATGAGTTAATAGGCAGATGCTTATTTAAAGTGGGTAGGATCTAGTTGTATAAGAGTTTGGAAACAAGAAAGGAAAGTAAGAATGACTAATAGGAGAGAGAGAGAGTATACAGGTAGGTTGTTTTGAGACTGTAAGAATTAAGAGTGGTTGGAGATAGAGGAAGGGAAGAAGTAGAAGAGGCAGGGGAATAGTGTTAGAGATACATTGAGTTTGTATTTCTTTTGGCTTTTCCTGGTTGGGGGTCGCCACAGCAGAACTCCGGTCTGCTAATGATTGGCAGTCGATTTTTACAGTGCCAAGGTGCCAGCCTGATGCCTAACCTTCAACAAAGGCATGCCCATTCACGCATGTCTTTCAAACGCCACTTAACCGCGGGGAGGACATGCAGACTCCACACAGAAGGCGCTCCAGCTGAGAATCAAATGGGAGAACCTCTTGCTGTGAGGCGACAACGCTACCGCTGCACCACCACGGCTAAATAGGTGAAAGGATGGTGGTTTCAGGGTGGTTGGCTGCAGTGGCAAGACCACTTTGTTTTTAGGTATTTCCTTGTGGCTAATTTGAAACTTTTGCTATGCTGGAGGGATTTTATTTCCAAGGGGAGTTGGTTCCAGGATGTAGCTGGGTTATAGTCATAGAGAAGGCAGCCTATTTTAGTTTTGGGTTTGTAGATGTCTAATAATTCTTGATTTGAGCCGCATAGCGTCCTAACAGGGGAATATTTGGATATGATAGTGGAGAGGCTGGGGCAGAAGGAGGGTAGATAGAGGATAGAGTGGATGATTTGTAGTTGGTATAGTTGGAGCAGCTGAGGGAATTCTAGTCAGTCTAGTTGCTGTAGTGCTAAGCAGTGGTGTGACTTGTAGGTTTGGTTAGCTGCGAATCTGGCGATCTTTTTATAGGTATTTTCAAGTGTGGAAATAAGTGTAGAATTTAGGTTTGTGAATATGTAGCAGCTGTACCGGAGTGTTGGGAGTAATAAAGCCTGGGAGAGAGTTATTTGGGCAGAATTAAGTATTTCTTGCTATGGAAAAGGTGTCCAAGTTTCTGACGAGTTCTTTTTACCGAGTTAGTAATATGGAGATCAAACTTAAGCTGATCATCTATTGTAAAACCTAGCAATTTTAGTACTAGATAAATTTGTTCTGCAGATTACTTACAAAACAGCAGTTGGGGAAACTTGGTATTAATTTGTCTAGGCTCATAAAAGTTGTAGGGCACTAGCCTATTAATCTCCTATGAACATATTTTGTATATGTAAATGGTGTTGGAGGAATTATTTTACATCCAGAACGGATATTTACTTCATTTTTGGGGTAGATCCCTTACTCCTAAAATGTGTGGTTTGTTCCAGTCATTGGGGAGTGAAGTCAATACATAATGACATACACTTGAGTTTCAAACTTTATTTCCTTAAGAAAATATTTGCTAAAACAAATCTTGTTATTCAAAAACTTTGTAATTTTATAAGAGCAGTATTCAATGTTTTATCCTATTTTTTGAGCCTTTGTGCCTCTCTTGTTTTATGCTTCATACAGATTTCTGGAGCTAGGAGGTCGAGGTACTTCTTGACTGCTGCCACTGCTAGATTGATCTTACCCCCCCCCTCCCCTCAAAAAAACACATCTGTGATTCAGAAAATGCATGCTAACACAAACATTGTTATTCAAGCAAATTTGCTGTAAGAAAAATAATTAACATTTGTTTTAATGAAATTTAATTATGTTTATTTCCTATATGGGCTTTTATTGTTATTTGTATTTATATTTATATTTAAGAACAATTTTGTATAAAGTGAATAAGTGTGTTTTTAAAATGTTAGAAATTTATTAACATTTGAACATCTAAATCTTAAAGAAAGTTTTAGTTTTTAAGTGATTAATTGTACAAATTTAATTTAATTGAATAATTATGTACTTAAGAGAAAAGTATAAAAAGACGCAACTGATTATGAAGTTATTCTGAAGAAATAGATGAAAGCGCTCAATCTGGGGCGTTGGTAATATAAAGCCTAAAAAAAAAGTTGTTGGGGTTTTTTATTGGTTTGTTTTTAACATTTGTTACCATTTTTGAGCCTTTGTACCGCCTTCATACCTCTCATCTGTATAGATTTTTGCACAGTGTTTATTGCTCTGTTCATCATAAATTCTGTGGTTTTCTGGAAATTGACTGAAGATTGAAGTCACTAATATGGGCATACATTGGAGCATCATATCCTTCCTAAAATGCATGATATCTTATAGGCTCTTGCATCAAATTCTTATAAAAAAGTTTTGAGAATATTCAATGGATACCAAATTTTCAGAAAATTTTACTTAACCACTTGTTCTCATAACACATTGATTCAGTAGCATATTATAAAATGTAACACACTTCTGATTCCAGATCTTGGCATTGTACATAGCTCTGTGCCAATTTGAATAACAGGATAAATCCTTGAAAACATTCTAAGTGACCCACGTTTACATAGTGGCTTGGATGACTGATCGAGGGTAGGGAGGATAGATTTGCCTATCCTGGTGGAGGGACTTCTTGGGCATCATCCAGTGAGAGCAAAGCTCAAGAGATACTTGAGTAAACTGAGCACAGCAGGCTCTCCCTATGGCTAGGTAGGGCCATCTGGCATTAAACTGACTTTGCCACTGTACCAAGCCTGGATAAATCCTCCTCATAAATGTATATAATATATTACTTTCTGCTTCCTGTCAATGTATTCCCCTGACTTAAACCAGGGATAGCTATACCTGTGAACTTGTTCTGTCTAATGTTTTTTTCATGTATCCTCTGTAAATAACTTACTTGTAATTATGTATTCATTGTTATAATTTTGACTCTGACTACCTTGGAGCTTTTCTCCCCGGGCCTCCGCTGAAAATGGACATCCCAGTCAACAAATGTAAAATAAAAAAATAAATAAGGTGTGGTACTCAAACTTGACATGGTCCTCTCACATAGCCAGCCTTAGGCGTAGGTCAACTAGGCAGCCGCCTAGGACACCACTCCTGCAGGGGCATTTTTCCAGTAGTCTGGATGGTGTAGGTAGGCCAGCAAGGGGGCACCAGTTGGTGTGGGTGTGCAGAGGAGTCCTCTTGCCTAGGGCAGCAGTTGACCAAAGGCCAGTCCTGTCCTCTCATTGCCAGTGCAGCATACACAATAGCATCGGCACATTGGAGTGGAGAGAGGCCACACAGGCAACCCTATACATGATCAGATGAATATCTCTCTAATAGCTTGCTTCACAGCTTGCCTGGTTGAAAACCTAGCCTATTACAACTGTCCTTAGAACAGGACTTTTCCCAAAGTGCAGACATTTCCTGCAAAGGGAATACCACTGGTCCACCAGGAAGGTTCTTGTGGGACTGACAACAGGGGTGGTAGCACCTCCTGGGATTCATGGTGTGCAGCCCCTTGTCTGGATGGATGGGAAGGCTTTGCCCTCCTCAATCTCAGATTTAGATATAACAGTGCAATATCAGATGTAGATACAGCACATATGCGTGTGCATGCACACACACACACACACACACACACACACACACACACACACACACACACACACACATATCTATATCTATTTGTTTCACACAGGAAGAGATACACATAGGTAGGTACTAAGCTATTTTCCCTAGGGCCTATATGAGCCTAGCCAAACGGTACCCTGGCTTTTGCCACCCAAGAAAATTATTTTCCTGTGCCCCTGTCAAGCAGAGCCACAGAAGTGGTCCCTGGGGTGAATTTCCTATCTCCCATCCAATCAAGATTTTTCCTTGAAGAGTGCTAATGAGGAGCTTTGTTTGATATAGATAGGTGGTTTGTTCCAGAGTATGCAAAGTCTCTGTGACAGGAATCTATCCCTCCATCATGTTCTGTTTATTGTGGTGTCAAGGTTTAGGTCCCTAGAGCGTGTAGCTCAGAGGGATTGGGATTTCTTTACATGGAGCATGTCCAACAGCTCTGGGTTTGACATAGCTTTGTATGTCAGGCAGAGATCGTCTCTAAGTAGGTGATATGTGACAGAGTAAAGCTGGAGTTATTTTGAGACTGTCTGCGTAGGGCATCTGTTTGAGGCCAGTAATCCTCTTTGTGACGTATTTCTGTGGCCTTTCCAGTTGTTGTAGATGTCTTGTGAGGTACTCTATAATGGGTCTAATGAGTGATGATTAGAGGGGAACAATGACCTCTTTTTTCCTGGATGAAAAACCTTTTGTGATGAGGTGTGCCACGTAGAAGGATTTCCTGACAACTGTGGCGATGTGATTATCAAATGTGAGTCTACCTGTGTCCCAAAGTCTCTTATCACACTTTTGGTGTTAAGTAGACTACCACCTATGTGGTAGCTCATGGGTACAGAGTTTTTACCAAAAGGGATGACAGTGCACATTTTTGGCATTGAGCTTGAGGCCATGGCTTTGACACCAGGCATCTTTCTCAGTGAGGCCCTTTTGTAGGATGTCCACATCGTTAGGAGATTTGATTATGGCTCCTAGTTTGCAGTCATCTGTGAACTTTGTTAGTCAAAGACCTTCTGTGTTAGCCTGTACTTCAGAGAAGTAGATACCAAACAGGAGAGGACCTAGAACTGAATCCTGTGGTACTCCACTTGTCACTGGTCTGAAGTTGGATTTAGGGTCTGCTACTTTCACAGTGTGGGTTCGGTCAGTGAGCCAGTTGGCTACCCATCTTGTGACATAGGGATTTTACACCTAGTTTAGTGAGTTTGTCTATAATTCCAGAGTGGGGGATGGTTTTGAAAGCCTTGGCGAGATCTAGATATGCATGTAACTGTATTATGAATATGCACGCACAATACACATGCACGTATAATTGCTTTTTTAAGCTAGAATATCAGAGTATTTTGAAGCATGTTAACCTGAAAATATTTTGAGCATCACACAGCACAGTTAACAATTGATGTTTAAGGTGGGATGTAACACTGGTATTTCCCTTCCACCTGTCAGAGCTGCTGCTGAAGACAGATGCTATACGACTTATTTGATGCCTTTCTCAGGTGCTACAGAAGACAAAAACTAGGATCCTAAATATCATCCATCAAGGATGAACTTGACTGATTCTGCTGTCTTTTTCAGCTCTTGCAGACAGTAGGGAGCAAAGGCTATCTTCTTTCCTTTCAGAACTCTGACAGATTGCAGACCTCTTTTCAATAAGTGTAACAGAATTATTGACTTTAAAGCCTGGTCTCATTTTCAAGGTAAAAATGAAAATACTGGAGGAATGACAGTTTCTATTGTACAAAGAAATACCAAAGAAAGTTTTATCATAAGATTCTACACACGTACAATTCAGTATTTTTTAATACAGTTTGGATACTATTGCACAACAGTTATTTTCTGTTTCTGTCTTGAAAGTAATCAATACAGCTACAGTGCTGTTTGTTTTTCTACAATCAATTTGAAAAGCAACCTGTAGATATGATATTTAGAAAGACTGCCTTTCTGTTTTTTTACAAGCTTGTTTAGATCTTTAATGAGAACAGCAAATTGGATTGATTCAGATGGATATTCTGTGGTGCACTTACCATTTGATATGATTGATCTAATTCTAGTTGATGACTCAAAGTCTGTATAGGGCAAGCAAGTTAACTAAATTAACAACTGAAAAGTAATCTGACCAACCTCACTTTCTGTTGTCATATATAACACAATATCATGATAAAAAATGTATTAATTCATCAATCACAGATCATGAGACGGCTATATCCTATCCAAGCACTCACTGGATGAAAGACAGAGAAACTTACTCACCACAGGGAACCAGTCCTTTGCATGATGCGCGCGCACACACTTTTTTTTTTCCGGTTTCATTTATTTTTATTTTACACTCGCTAAACAGCAAAAGCACTTCTTAACAAGTGTAAAATAAAGGTTCTGTCTCACCACTCACTCTCATACACACAGTCTCTTCTTCTTTCACATACACATACATTCTGCATTCATGCATGCATTCACTCACACAGACAGAAACATAAACACATTCATACAAAGACTTATGCACACGTACACTTTTCTCCGAGCAGTCGGGAGGCAGAATTTTCAGAAGTTGAAAAGTATGGCTGATGCTTGTTTTGGCGCAATCATTACAAATGTAAAAAAAAATAAATAAATAAAAAAAGGAAGCAGTACCCAGTTTCCATTGTGTAATCAAAAACCGCCTTCAATGACTTACCAGAAGTCCGAGTATCTTGGAATGAGCAGATAAATGTGAAGCAAACTCCAAGGATCTTTTGTAAAATAAACATAGGTGGAGCTTCCTTACACCCCAAAAAGAAGATTGGAGTTCTGCAGTCAAACATTAATTTTTAGTGTTACAGGCAATCACAGTCAATTGAAACAGGTGAAATAACATAAACTCTACAAGTTATTTTAAATGTTCCATAATGCAGGTGCTTAACGTTAACATAGCAGTCGTATTAAGGATCAATAAATAAAATGCAATACCTGAATTAAATAAAAGTAAAATAATTTCAGGGCAGCTCTATACCCACGATCTGAAACGGCTGTAGATTATCCATCAACAAAATAGATCCGTATCGTAACTGGAAAGGGGGAAGTAGTTCCTCTCCATTGTGCAGCATACCGTGTTTATGGTTTCTAATACCTTAAAAAGGCACTGCTGAATTCATAATTAAAGGGGGCGTTTCCAGGGATGAAACTACTGTAGGAGGGCGGTTCTTTGGCAGTCCTTTTGCAGTAACAGCAAAAAAATGGAAGGCGTTATTACCAAACCTTTGCAGCACCCCTAGGTTGAAACTGTACTTCGAGAGTGTGGGAAGCTGCAAGATGGCTCACAGTATTGGAGCTTTAGATGCAGAGGGTGAGAGAAACTCTCAAAATTATTCCAAGAACCAGTGGGGAAATTTTAGAGTAGTAGAGTCAAAAGATGGGGAAGAAACGCACGGTAGGAATGAGGAAACTTTTTCAGAAGTATGTAGTGGTCCTTTAACAAAGGATAAAAAATATCACTGTAAAAATTTGTTACCTAAACTCTGCTTTCCCTTACGTAAAAGTATTGTACTTGTTGTGAAGATAGGTAAAGGCTGCCAGCCTAACTAGATAGAATTTTGTAGATAATTCTGTCATTTGTAAATGTTAATGTAAGCCACAGGCGTGTTCTTTTAAATGTGAAAACACTGTATTGGATGTTGAACTGAAAAAAATGTAACAGTGCACTCTGCCATAAAAAAGCTGTTAAGTCAAGCATTGTGAAGTTCTTTGATCTAAAACACGAAGCCGAGATGTCTGGAGGGGGAGGTATTCTGCCTATTGTTTTGATGCCAGAGTTAATGACTAGAATTTATATGTATAATTATTTTTATTGCTGTGGCTTCCTGACCAGCTGCAAGATCAAAAGGGCTATTAACCTCTGAGTTTCTTTTAACCTGGGAACCAGAAGGAAATGATGTAATCTGAAATGAATCAGTGGTACTGTGTTATCAATTTAAGGACAGAAAGAATAGAGCATTTGAACATTTGTCTTGAGAACATCCAACTCACCAGCACTCTGCGTATGTCTATGTGTAAGTTTATTTTAGAACTGTATTTTCTCTTGGATATAGCTAGGAACTACGAAGATTAGATTTGTTTTTTTCTGTATTGATGTCATAACTTTTCTACTGTATTATTTTAAGTATTTCTCTGTGATCTCTGAACACTTGACTAGCACTGTGTAGTAAGAAGTATTGTCTTATGTTTTTATTATTTATTATTACATTTTTTAAACCTTTCAATCGTGGCTGTTTTATGTAGAGTTAATTTACGCTCTAGAGTACATTGCATGTATATAGTGATACTGGCCAAGCTACTGCAATAAGCCTTGACCGTTCAGTTCCACTTACCTTTTGGATAATAATATTGCACAGTAATAATTGGACACCCTTTGTTAAGGGCCTTTTTAGTAGCTGATAAATATTAGTGGGTGGTGGCAAGTGATACCGTATAGTCTGGGTAAAAAAGGCACAGCTGGAGAACCTGTGCCTGCCTTCCCCAGGAGTGTCTGTGTGGTTGTATATAACTCTTATCTCAGTGTGTGTGTGTCAGCTACTTGGGCAGGGACATGAAGCACTGGTTGGACAGAGAGGGTGCTGGAGGTTTTAGCTTGCCCACTAGGCTGAGATCTGGACCCTATAGCTGTGCCAGTGGTGAGTCTTATTGGGGACCTGGAGAGAAAGGGAGAGACCAGCCCCAGACTGACTGTGATCTCTGTGTACTCTTAAGGGGAATTGTACTTTACTGTGTGTGTATTTGTTATCCTTTCCCCTATATGGATGCCCCTCACTGGTGTTAGTGGTGAGGATTGAGGTTCCTTGATTGCTGCTCCAGTGCACGGGCATCACACTTGTGTACATGACTATTGCTCCTCCTCTAATGCTTGCCTGCTATTGCAGTAACAGTTGTGTTCATTAGACATTTATCCCTGCTCTCTCTCTCTCTCTCTCTCTCTTTTTAGCCAGGTCTCACTTAATGTGAGCAGATTTGCTTTTCCTCCATCAATATTGTATTCCATTTCTTTAATATTCCTTTCCCATTTCTAGTATTAGTATAAACCATCCTTAGATCCAACTTTATATTTAGTAGGTCCCCTAAAACATGGCAAAACTGCTTAAAATAACAAAAAAGGGGATGATGTTCTTCGTCTTCCATTGCTGCAGTCCTGACTATTGGTCCGATGCAGAAGCAGTTTTGCGAGTGCAGGTTGGCGTTCTGAAATATTTCGGAGTTTCAGACCGAAACAGAGTTGGGAACATTTTGGTTTTTCTTGCCTCAGTATTTTACGGATGTCAGAAAAAGTGAATAACTGTATTTCTTGTGGGAAACAGATACCTCATAGGGATTATCATACCTTGTGTATACCTTGTTTAGGGCCTGAGCACGGCGTTGTTGGTTGCCGCTCTTGTGCTAGGTTTAACAAACGCACTATTAAGAGGAGGTTAGACTGTGCCAGGTTAGTGTTTGGGAAGCGTTGCAATTATAAAATGCCGCCGATGCGCGCCGCCGCTTCCTCCCAAGAAGCAAGGATAAAACAGTGAAGCCTAGGGTTGATGAACCGCAGTCCCGACGGCAGTCCGACGGTTCTTTAGAAGGCTCAGTGGAGCCGGAGGTTTTGCCAGGAGTTTCCATGGAGTCCCAGGCAGAAACTATACTATTACAGGATGTGCCTTCTCAGGAGGTAGGCCAGGCTGAGGGGGCTTCTCAGGTGACTGTTCTTCCCTCTCTTCCCAAGGTAGTTAGAGCCTCTCCTTCTGTTGCCAAATCTTCTTTGAGAGGTAGGCCTAGTTCAGCTTCAGTGGGGGCTTCTCCTAGCATTTCGGGTTCTGTACCTAAGAAACATATGCTTAAAATGGCAGAAGATTTGATTACTATGATTAGGGGTTCTATGCCCCGCCTGATAAGAGGCCTAGGGTGGAACCGAGTTTGATAGTTTTGAACAGTGTTCAGAGGCTTCAGAATCTTCTGTGGAAGGTATGCAGGAGTATCCTACTTATTCTGATTCTCATGTGGATGATTCCGGATTTCTCATTTTCAGAGACTCTGCATTCCATGAGGGAGCACTTTAAATGGGAAGGCCAGGATTACTCTGATTCCAGGAAAAGGCTTAGGGAATTCTTGTTTTTACCCCAGCATAGGCCTTTAGCTATTCCTCCTGTGTTGAATGTGGTGGAAGATGTTTTTGCAGAGGCTTCCCTGAACCCTGACTCTTTGCCTCCTGCTCCTGTTAAGCCTGATAGGTATTATAAGCTCATAAATATTTGTTTAAGAGTCCTAGGGGACCCAGAAACTATTTCTCAAGGGCCTAAGGGTGTAAAGGCTTCTGTGGTTAAAAATCCTGTTCCCACTGATAAAGAGGCAAGGGCTTTGGATAGGTGGGGAAAGAAAGTGTATACTTCTTCCACTCTAGCCATGAGAGCTTTAAATTGTCAGTTTCACATGCTAAAATATCAGAATTATCTCCTTTCACAATTGAAATCTAAGGTGGATGCTTTGGCGGAAGGTATTGAGTGTAAAGAGTTGCTGGATTTGGTTCATGTGTCTGAACAAGTGGGTAAGCATTCTTTGCAATGTGGTTTTGATGCTGTACAGGCCTCCTCGAGGGTGGCTGCTACCAGTTCTGTTCTTCGCAGGCATGCCTGGTTGAAGGATCAGAATTTAGCTGAGCATGTTAAGACAAGGATTTTGGATGCTCCTTTACAGTCTGATGTGTTGTTTGGTTGAAGCAGTTTTAAAGAAGATGGAGGACAAAGCTAAGTCTATGCAAACTGTTAAAGATTTTTGCAGGTGCAGCCACCAAGTTTAGTAGAAATTGGCCTGCTAAGGGGTGGACATATCCTGCTTATGATTCTCAGTCTAGGGGTAGGTCGCAGGGCTCAAGGTTCTTTTAGGCCTAGAACAGGAGTTCACCTGCTCAGACTTCTGGTGAGGGCAGGGGTCAGTCCAACAGACCCAATGACCTGTTTTTCAGCTGCCAGCAGATTCAAGTTTGGCAGCTCCTTTGGGAGGAAGACTGTCTCTTTTCAAAGAAAATTGGGATTTAATTACTCAAGACAAGTGGGTGTTGGATATCATTCACCACGGTTACAGATTTTATTTCCATACAATGCCCCCTTTCAAAGGCATGCCAGACGTTCCTCCTCAACAAAGAAAAGAGGCTCACAAGCAAGTTTTACAGTTACTTCACATAGGGGCCATTCAGCCAGTCCCTGTATCAGAAAACCAATTTTGGATTTATCTATCCTCAACACGCTTTTGGACATTCCCAAGTTCAAGATGTTACAGCTTTTACCTCTGCTGGGCAAAGATCACTGGATGGTAACTTTAGATCTCAAGGAAGCTTACCTTCATGTGCCTATAAGGCTAAGTTGCAGGAAGAAATTCTCATTATCAGTTCTCTGCATTGCCCTTTGGCTTATCTACTGCCCAGAGTATTCACAAAGGTTCTGGCTCCAGTGATAGCTTACTTCAGGCTTCAAGGAATTCAAATCTATCCTTACTTGGCGACTGCCTGATTCTGGCTCAAGAAAAGGAAGACCTTCTACAGCATCTGGAATATGTTATAGCAGTGCTAATAAAGTCCAGTCTAGTACCCTCTCAAGACATGTGCTTTCTGGGTGTGAGACTGAATACAGCAGCCCAGATGGCCTTTTAACCCCGGACAAACAAAAGAGTCTGTCACTTTACTTCCATCAACTATCTCATCAGTCCGTGCTGACTGCAAGGACAGTCCTTCAAGCATTAGGGTTCATGGCATCTTGTATTCTGGTGCTTCCCAATGCCAAACTGCATATGAGGAAGCTACAATGGTATCTCAAAATGTATGGACACAGCACTGCCAGGATTTGGACACTGTCATTCAAATAATACCTTGCCTTCAAAAGAATTCTTGTGGTGGGCTCAGGAATGTCACCTAAACAAGGGACTCTCTGTGACCCGGCCAGAGGCAAGTCAGATCTTAACGACAGATGCCTCGGACATTGCTTGGGAGCTCATCTAAATGGAAAGTGGATACAAGACAAGTGGCCTGCCAGACTACAGCATCTACATATCAACATGAAAGAGATGTTAGCAGTCCAGTTTGCATTAATGGCTTTCAAGGAGTTACTTCTTCCAGGGCAGGTGTTGATTCTAACAGACAACACAACTGTCATGTGGTACATCAACAAGATTCTTATCCTCTATGCAGGCAAGCAATGATTTTATGGGAGACTGCGCTAAGCCTGCAACTAACTCTTCAGGCAAGGTTTCTGCCAGGAGCACAGAACTCCTTAGCAGATGTGTTAAGCAGACAAATCATGGATCCCCACGAGTGGAAACTGGATCTTCATGTATTTCAGAAACTGACAGTGTCATGGGGAACTCCAGACATAGATCTTCCACTAAACCACCAGCTGCCAAAGTATTGCACAAAGGGGTTTCATCACACAGCTTGGAAAGTGGATGCTCTGTCTTTCAGTTGGAAAAACCTTCATGTGTATGCCTTTCCACCTCTGCCTCTTCTTCCAAAGGTACTATTAAAGGTCAGACAAGACAGGCCAAGGATGATTTTGATAGCTCCAGATTGGCCTCGGCAACACTGGTACCCACTACTACGGAGTCTGGTAAAGAAGCCTCCATGGCCTTTACCTCTGATTCCTCATTTGTTATCTCAGAAGGACGGTCATCTGCTCAATGTCAAGCTTCACTCTCTTCATCTAACAGCCTGGCATATTCTGTGTTGAAACACAGCAGGTCTCAACTTCCTCAACAAGTTTTAAATGTGATTATGGAAGCTAGAAGACCTAGTACAAGGAGAGTGTCATGCGAAAAATGGAAGAGATTTTTATTTTGGAGTACAGCAAAGAATTTGGAGATTTCTGAGCCTAATTTGAGTGTGGCTCTTCAATATCTTACTGAATTATTGGACAAAGGTTTGTCCTTCTCTTCCATTAAGATTCATGCTGCAGCAATTTCAGCTCACTATGATTGTGACCCACCTTTGTTTTCGCATCCTTTGTTCAAGCAGTTTCTTAGACCTACTCCTGCTTGGGATCTCAATTTTGTGTTGGAAAACTTACTCTACAACCTTTTGAGCCTGCAGCTACTGCTGAATTGAAATACTTGTCATGGAAGACTGCTTTTCTGTTGGCTATTACTTCTGCAAGAAGGGTGTCTGAGTTGCAGGCCCTTATGGCAGTAGAGCCCTTTTGATTTTCCATAAGGATAGGGTATCATTTTTATGCCTAAGGTGGTTTCTAGTGTGGCTTTAAACCAAACTATTCATTTGTTTGCAGACCCTCAAAATAAAGGGGAAAAGATTTTGCACACTTTAGATGTACACAGGCAATTGCGTTATTATTTAAGCAGGACTAAGGATTTTAGGCAGTCTCAGCAGTTGTTTGTTTCTTTTGCTTTGAGTTCACAGGGCAAGCCTGTGTCAAAACAAACTATTTCTGGGTGGATTGGCTTTTGCATTGCATTTTGTTATTCCCATCATGGCAAGGAGATTCCAGCTGGGATTAGGCCTCATTCCACTAGGGCTACTGCCACTTCAACAGCATTTCTAAGGATATTTTGGAAGCAGCTACTTGGAGTTCAGTGCATACTTTCTCCAAGCATTATCACCTTCCTATCTACTCTAAGTCTAGGGCTGGTTTTGCCACAGCTGTTTTGCAAGGCATGTTGTCAGCTCCTACTTCTTTATGATTTGCCAGCCTCCCTTACCTCTGCTTTGGGATTCTACCCAATAGTAAGGACTGCAGCAATGGAAGGCGAAGAACATAGTACAGTTTTGTACCTACCATAAATGTAGATGTTCGAGGATTCCATTGCTGCCCTGCTGCCCCTCCCCCTCTGTATTTAGGGGTGGTTGTGTAGGTGAGTTTACATGCTTATATTTTTGTATATATTGTTGTATATATTGTACATGTTTTTGGTGCAGGTTTTGGGACTTGTCTTTTTAGGGTCTTCTGACATCTGGGGCAAGAAAAGATTGATATGACGTCGGTCCGGGTCATTAGTATGGTACCTGGACTGACGTCAGTCTAATAATGCGCCTGACCGACGCCAGCCTTATACTGGTATTCGGGACTGCAGCAATGGAATCCTCGAACATCTACATTTATGGTAGGTACAAAACTGTACTTTATGTGATACTATCTCGCCTACATTCTGTACTGATGGGCTCGGAGCCGATCCTCGGCTCCGACTCAGCACGCTATGCTATAGAGCGAAGCCTCTTATTGGCTGAGCTATTCTCTATCCCAGGATGCACCACCACTAATCCCCCAGATCTCTTTTGCCGCTTACAAGCTAGGACGTGGTCTCGAACTTGGCTCAGCTAAGTGCTTTTTTCTGAAAGTTTTTCTGTCAGGAATTCCTTAATCTTTACCCAAAAGCTGTTTTAACAGCTATCGTTGTGTATAAGTGTGTTTTTGAATATTTTTTTGTGGTAAATTTGTGTGATTGAACAGGGAAAGGTTTCCGTTTAAGTTAGAGGGGCCTTCCCCTTTTTCCTTAGTGAATTTTCTTATTTTGTGGAGAGGTCAAGTACCTGTTTAAGTTAGAGGGTTCTTGGCCCCCTCTTATTTCTTTCGTGTATTGTATTTGTTCTTGTTTTGAGCTAGTTAAAAAAAAAAAAAAAAAAAAGGTTTTTTTTTTTTTTTTTTTTTTTATTGTTGTTTAAATACTTTACTAAAGTGACATACTCTGTGTTTTTTTCCTCTGATATACTGAGTATTCTACAATGTCTAAAGAGCATAGACCCTCAGGATTCAAGAAGTGCACGAGGTGCAATTATAAAATGTCCATCACCAATGATCACTCCTCGTGCATGTACTGTTTAGGCGCCAAACACCTACAGGAGTCTTGCAGCGTGTGTCACGCTTTTTCTTCTAGGGTCCTACAAGAGAGGAAGAATAAATTAATCTTGAAAGGGCTTATCAAACCCTCCTTCGAGGAGGCCTTATCTTCCTCTTCCTCTCCAGCTAAGAAAAAGAAAGCGTCGGCTCCGACCAGCCCGTCGGAACCGACCACTAAGAAATCTAGGCAGGCTTCTCCATCGGCTCCACGGACTTCGGAGCCGAGGGCGGAACGGTCTGCCTCGATGCCTCCAGTCTCGACGACTCTGGTTTCGGAGCCGATGGCTGGGGCTTCGAGAGGCGGGTCACCTTCATCGGCTCCACTGATTTTGGAGCTGATGAGGGTTGCCGGCTCAGACTCTTCCCCTTCGGCGCTGAAGCCCTCCTCGGCACCGAGGGAAATTGTTTTGGAATCTCCCTCGGCACCGATACTGGTCGAGTCTATTCAGAGCCGGTTCCCCAGTCATTTGGAGCCGATGGAGAAGTCTGTTCGGACCCGGTCGGTTTCCTCCCGATCTTCCAAGATGTCGGATTCGGACATCGACAGGGTGCTCCTAAGACTGTTTCAGTCTCCTTTATTCCAGAAATTAGTTTCGGCTCCAGCCCATTTGGCTTCGGAGCCGATGGCCCACCCTGTAGTTCTGGTTCCTCCTCCAACAGCCTCGGCACCGTTGGAGCCAGTGCTGGTGGAGCCGATGGAGGTTTTCGGGTTGGCCCCATCCCTTACTCCAACCCCGGCTCTCGAGTCGGAGTTCGGTACACGGACCTCCTCCGTCGGCCCTGGGGGGGACGCTTCGGGACCGGTGTTTTCAGTTCCGAGCCTTCCTCTCGGTGCGTCGGCTGCGGGGGTACCGTCTACTGTTGTGGCCACTGGGGGTTGGACCTTCCCAGGACTCTGGCAGTCCGGCCTTCAGGGCCATGAGGAGTGCTTTGGCCAAATCTTCTTTGGCTACCTCCACGGTCTCACCAGCACCTTCCCTACACACGGAGACTGGGTCTTTGGTAGTCCCCCTGTCCCTAGACAGCGGAGCCCCGGGGCCTGAGGTCACCCCCAGTGGGGGTTCCCCCCCTCCTGGAGGTCCCTTTGAAGCTTCTTCGGAGGAACCCCCAAGGAAAAGACTGTGCAAGAGGAAGCACGTCGAATCCCCCGATGAGTCTCTCACGTCGGACACCGATCTTGATGATGCGGAGGGGTCCCCTAAGTCGTCCTCAGATGATGTCTCCTTTGCAGACATCTTGGAAGCCCTCAAACAACGAGGCGGCTGGTATTCCAAACCCCCTTCCGCTGACGAGTCGGTGTTCCTCAAGGCCTTCGGGGCTCAGCCCTCCGCCTCCTGGGTGTCTCCGCCCTTCGACGAGCTCCTAGATTTGATCTGTCGAAGGGCGTGGGAACATCCAGACTCTGTGGAACCGGTGCCTGCTCGCCCAAATAAGTTCTTATCAGCACCCCCAGAGAAGGAGTTTTTGACCGAAGGTGTGGCTGTAGATGCCTTGGTGGTGGCATCTGCTACCCAACAAGATGTAGCAGAGGCTTCGATGTCCGTCCATCCTCCTAATAAGGAGTCTAGGAACATGGATCGGTACGGGAAGCGCACCCTCAGTTCAGCGGCCTTTACCTTAAGGTCCCTGAACTATTTAACGCACTTCACTAGATTTCAGAGGGATCTGATCAAGGAGCTTTCAGATACCCTCTTGGGTAACCTACCTGAGCAGCTGGCCCAGACGGTTGGCTCTCAGTTGGCTATGCTGTCATCGATATCAAACTCGTCCATGAGGCTCATTTCATATGCAGCCGAGGGGGCGAGTAGAGCGGCGGGTACGGGTGTTGCTCTACTGATGCAAGCCTGGCTACGCCTGTGTCATTTTGCGGAAGCCTTTAAGTCTTCCTTTGCTGGCGCTCCCTTTGATGGGTCCTCTTTGTTTGGACCCAAGGTAAAGGACACATTGACCCGCTGCGAGCAAGAAGGTAAGACTTTGACTGCCGTAGGGGCACGATTTTCCACTCCCTTTCGGTCTTACCCCAAGGCTAAAAGAGGAGGGAAAATGTGGTTCCGTAAATCCCAGAAGTCTTATCCCTCGCAGCAGGACGATCCCCCTTCTAGAGGCAGAGGAGGGGGAAATTTTTCTGGAAGACGCCGTCCCAGAGGCGGCAGAGGCCCCCGTAACACTGGAGACCGCGAGTCCTTTCGTGGCTCTTCAGCCTTCCACAATCCCTGAAGGATTGCCCGACTGTGCAGCTCCGGAGCCAGTCGGGGGTCGTTTTTCGAGGCACCTAAAAGCCTGGGAAGGTATCACTCAGGACTGATGGGTGCTTCGAATCATCGCCGGAGGTTACAACATTCCTTTTTCACACCCCCCACCGCCATCCAAGAAAATCCCGGACCCACCACCCAGTCAACGGGAAATCGCAGCATTAGAAATCTCGAAGCTGCTTCAAAAAGGAGTCATCCAACCGGTCCCCGCAGACCAGATCGGATTAGGGACTTACTCAAGGTTCTTTTTAGTGCCAAAAAAGACCGGGGACTTGAGGCCCATTTTGGATCTCAGCATCCTAAATCGATCAGTCAAAAAGTCCAAGTTCCGAATGGTCACCTTTCAATCCATTCTCCCACTGCTGGAGAAAGGTGTTTGGATGTGCTCCATAGATCTCAAGGACACCTATTATCACATCCTGATAGATCAGGCGTCCAGGAGACATTTGCGCTTCAGCCTGGGAGACAGTCATTTTCAGTTCTGCGCACTGCCCTTTGGTCTCACCACAGACCCCAGGGTGTTCACCAAATGTTTGGCGGTCGTGACTGCTCACCTGAGGAGTCTAGGATTCCAGGTGTTTCCGTATCTGGACGACTGGCTCCTAACTGCCACCTCCAGGCGTCTACTATTGCAGAACCTACAAGCCACCATATCACTAGGCACTTCCCTTGGAATTACCTTCAATTGGCCAAAGTCTGTGTTGCTGCTATCTCAGCGCATAAGGTTCATCGGAGTAGAGATAGACTCAAACCAAATGCAGGTCTATCTTCCTACAGAAAGGATACAGACTATACAGGCTCAAGTCTGAGCCTTGCTTCTCAGATCCAAAGCTCCAGCCAGGATGGTCCTGCAGCTATTAGGTTCTATGTCGGCCACTGTTCTCCTAGTCCCCTTAGCAAGATTGCATATGAGAATTCTCCAGTGGCTCCTATCGACACAGTGGTCCTTTCAGGATCTCCCTCTGTCACCTCATACGGATCATGGAAACTTGCAAACGGGACCTTCGCTGGTGGCTGGTGCCCTCCAATCTGGATGAGGGATGACCCTTTGTTCCACCTCCTCTTATGGCCACATTGACGACAGACGCCTCCCAGATGGGGGGGGGGGCATTACCTGGGCAGGTCAGTCCAAGGCAAATGGCATTCAGAAGAGAGTCTCCTTCATATCAACATTTTAGAAATGAGGGTGGTGTTTCTGTCTCTACAAGCCCTCCACGATTACCTCCCTCAGGGCGTAATTGCCATTCACTCCGACAACATGTCAGTAGTCTGGTATCTGAACAAGCAGGGAGGGACCAGATCCTACGCCCTTTGCAGAGAGGCCATGAGAGTTTGGGAATGGGCAGTGGTGACCAGACGTTTTCTGGTAGCGACTCATATCCCTGGCAAGTCCAACGTGATAGCCGACAGACTAAGCAGAACTATCCTCACGAGTGGTCTCTGAACGATGCAGTGACAACTCAGATCTTCAGCAGATGGGGAACTCCTTGTTGCGACCTCTTCGCAACCCCCCTGAACGCGAAGTGCAGAAAGTTCTTCTCTCTCACTCCAGCTCTGGGGGAGAGTCCTATGGACGCATTAGCCCATCCTTGGCCCACCGGCTTGCTATACGCCTTCCCTCCAGTTCCCCCCCTTCCCAGAGTGATCCAAAAGGCGTCTCACTTGGGGAGCAAAATGATTTTAGTTGCCCCTTACTGGCCTCGTCAGGTATGGTTCCCCTATCTTTGGAAATATGCACTGGACGGTCCATGGTTCCTGGATCAGATCCCAGACCTATTAATTCATCAGTCGGGACAACTCCATCAGTCCCTTCACACTTTGAAGTTAACAGCTTGGCTCCTCCTCTTCCGACTATAGTCAGGAGTCATACTTTAGACCCAGAAGTCATACATATCTTATCATCGGCCCACAAGTCTGCCACTAAGAAGTTGTATACTAGCAAATGGAAGAGATTTGCTATTTGGACTCAACTCCGGGGTCTGGATCCCATCACTGTTCCGGTATCGGAAGTCCTGAAATTTCTAACTTCTCTATTCAATCAAGGTTCTTCAGTCTCTACCATCAAGGTCCAATTGGCAGCTATTTCCAATTTTCATGAATCTATAAACCCACCTTTAATGAGCAACAGATTGTGTAAAACCTTCATGAAAGGTGCTGCACTTTTACGACCTCCGATTTCTCATCCTGCTCCTCCGTGGGATCTCGATGTGGTATTACGTGCCTTAACCTCCTCCCCCTTCGAACCAGCAGCAACATTTGATTTGAAATTTCTTTCTTGGAAAACTGTCTTTCTGGTCACGATTACTTCTGCCAGAAGGGTTTCAGAGCCTCAAGCTCTATCTGTAAAACCACCGTACCTGTTTTTTCACAAAGGTAGAGTATCCCTCAGGCCTAATCCATCCTTTGTCCCTAAAGTTTGTTCCAGTTTTTGCCTGCAACAGTCATTAGAACTTCCAGTTTTCTTTCCAAAGTACTCAAACAAAGCGGAATACATCTTCCACACATTGGATGTTCACAGGCAATTGCATTTTTATTTAGACAGGACCCAACAAACAAGGAAAACAGATCAATTGTTTGTGTCCTTTTCGGATAATAAATTGGGCAAAGCTGTCACAAAGGTCACTATTGCCAAATGGATCAGGGACTGTATTAGTCAGGCTTATTCCTCTTCTAATAAAGAGCTTACAACCTCTGTCAAAGCTCACTCTACAAGAGCTATGGCTACTTCAATAGCATTCCATTCTAAGCTTGACATTAGTGACATTTGTGCTGCGGCTACGTGGTCTTCCCCGCACACCTTCATTTCCCACTACAAATTGGATGTGGCATCTCGGGGGCGAGCTTCATTTGGTTCCACAGTGCTCAAGAGTGTTTTCCAGTGAGCCACCCAGGAATTAGGTGCTAGGGACGCTGTCCCATCAGTACAGAATGTAGGTGAGATAGGATCACATAACATCTTTTAGTTATGTACTTACCATAACTTTAGATGTTTGGGATCCATATCGCCTACGTTCCTAATAACCCACCCTCCTTCCCCCTGCCTTGGAGATCAGAAGAGATCGGACGGTCCGAATTCTATTGTTTCATCTTGAAACATCTGGCAATGTTATATAAACAGATATGTGTGTGTGCATGAATGCGGACAAACGATCTGGGGGATTAGTGGTGGTGCATCCTGGGATAGAGAATAGCTCAGCCAATAAGAGGCTTCGCTCTATAGCATAGCGTGCCGAGTCGGAGCCGAGGATCAGCTCCGAGCCCATCAGTACAGAATGTAGGCGAGATGGATCCCAAACATCTAAAGTTATGGTAAGTACATAACTAAAATTTTCTTCTCCATATAGGGGAGACATCCATATTTCATTCAGTTCCTGACTTCATCTTTCAAAATTGGCAAGCTGTCTGTAACTTCTGCATCTTTATTGTAGCCTGGCCATATGACATACAGGGACAGAGCCCTGAGCCCAGATAAATAAGATATGATTAACGGGCCTGGCACTGGAGGAGCCTTGTAGAGAGCTGGAAGAGTGAAAAGTGTTGCACACTTGCTTCTCTTTTGGGGGGGGGGGGTGTATGTACCTTTGAAGGCGCACAAAGCAGTGCAATTTCTTTGAAGGAGGCTGGGGAAATCACTGGTGATGCAGTAGGGGAGGTGCAGAACTACTTGTAGAAATGCCCCTGCTGGAAGTGAGGAGCTGCCTTCAGTGTCATTCCATTGCACTTCTCCTCCCTGGCACATGCTTGGGTACATGCTGGAATTAGGGTACATCATGGTACAGTTTCTGTGATGGAGACTGAGGAAACCACCATCTTTGCTCGAGGATGGAAGTACAGGGCTGCTTGATAGCGGTGCCCTTTGCAGAAGTGAGGGGTGACCACGGCAGTCAATCCATTGCATGCTGCGTTCTCTCATGAACTGAGCTTGTGCAAGGGGTGTACAGCATAGAACTAATCCCAAACCACTCCTGAAGGCTTTCTAAATGATGTTCCCTCCTGGTCCCTTCCACCCAGAGATGGGGAACAAACGGGCTGATCAGTTTGAAAGGGCTAAATCTGCAGACATCAGGGGCAAAAGGCTGACAAAAAAAGAGACCCTCTGCTTATCACTTTGAAAAAAAAGTCATGTTTTTTGCACCTAGTCCTGAAATTGTGTAGTCATTACTTTTCCCGCCGACAGTGACAAAATATTGCATTTTTTGTGTTTGAAACAACAGTCGTAAGTTTCTGTACTTAACTTTGTAACAGAACTCAGTGGTAAATTTCTTTGTTTTGAAACAAAACTTGTTTGAAGTCTTAGCATTCTGTACATGGTTGCTCACTGTAACACAAATCACACTACTTGTCTACTGATACACCAGTGATACGGTGCTTAATGCCTTTGATACAAAATTCCTGCATTTCTATCAGTCCTAAGATGTGTTACTTTTATAGCAGTTCTCAGAGTCTAAACTCCAAAATCTTGACATTTAATTTGTGAAAGCCTTAAGAATCTGTGCTGTCTTGTTTTGAAATTTAACTCTGTTGACACTTTTAAGGTTCCCTGTTTAGTAGTTTTTCAGAGAAACTTAGAAGTCACAGGCTTAAGTCTGGAGCAGTGTTCACTCCTAGCAAGTAGACTAACACATTTGCCATGCAATGATTCCTTAATTTCTACAATCACATGGAGTAATCATACAGCAAAACCTAATTGTCAGCTTGTCATGAGTTAGCTTGCACATCTGACTGAATCCTCTGCGAATTAAATAAAAAAAACTCCCTGTCAGAAATGAGTCACGTGACTATTCAAGTATGGTTGCCGCCTTTTCGGATGCCCGAAGTGGGATATTTTTTATAGAAACATGAGATTTTCCAAGACAAAACATACCCACGGCCTGAGCAAAGGACAGAACTTCACTTTGTTGTCAAAATAAAAACTTATTCTTGTAGCATTTGAGTTGCTTTATTCTATCTCTTGTAACATTTTAACATTTAGGTTTTTCAGTTACAAAACTACTACTTTATGTAACTATTAAAGAAAAGGTTGAAAATAGTTTTTGTCCTAAATCTGAGGACATTTGCCATTTTTTCGTTTTTTTCCCCACAGGGCACAGCTACCCAAAGAGGGACAGGTGGTAACCCTATATCCAAGTCACAGCACTTGTTTGTTTATTTTATCTATTTATTGCATTTCTTTACCAGGATGGTCCAACTGAGTAGACATGCTTGCCCCTTCCATCAGAAGTTTGAAGAGAAAAGTTCCACAGTAAAATCTTTAAACAGTAAAACACTAGTCAGTACATTTTAGACAATAAACATAAATACATCTTTGGCCATATAAGTCACATAGACTTGTTACACCTAATATGTAAATAGCACCCAGTAGAAAAAAAGTATCATACAGTCTTAAATTTGAGGAAAAGGAAATGGAAACCGATCATTAATATTTGACATATAATGCAATTGGTTATAAAGCTTTATGGCAGAAGAATTTTTGTAAATAATGAGGTTAACAATAAACGTAAGAGGGGTCTTTAAAGTACAAAGGACAGTACACCAGACTGAAAATAAAATGTGATTTAAACAAACAACCAAAAAGCTAATTCTGAAACTTGCTGTTAAACCCTCAAATCGTTTCTACAGTGAGGCTTTGCTCTTGGCACCTGTACACCCCTGTTGCTTATGTGTGTCTTTGTGTGTGTGTGCGCACGCACACATGTGGGTATATATATTTACACACACATTTATAAACTTGTATTTCATTCCCTAACTTTTGACTTTGTGCAGATTGGTACTTAATTTGTACTTGCAGTCCCAATAATCTGAATATCATATTTATGATTGACCATTTTAAAGGATACCCATAAAAATAATAATTTGTAGTCTCTTTATACAGTATAGTGCTTAATAATTCTATGAGCCTCAGACAAGTTTGCTCCCAGCCATTTGCAAAGAACTTTCTGCCTAGGATTGTGTTTGCATTTCATCCGTGGTAACTTAAGATTCTATACTCGGGAGATTTGAGACATTACATTGTCCTTTTTTGCCATCTATACTTTGCAGTTGCTCACAGTGTAATGATTGTATGTACTTGGTCACGTTTTCAGAGATCCGTCGGTCAGAGAATATTTTATCCTTCACTTTCTCCACTTCTGCTGATTATTTTTCCAAGTTTTATTTTTATTGTGGATGAGGTTTAGGTCCTTTATTTTTGCCTTTTTGATTATGCTCAGATTTTACCTCCTGAGCTGAGTTTCTTTTGGGCTTTTGGCCTGAGAAAGATAAGGAGTAGGATTACATCTGTTTTTCCTCAAGTGTCAAAAAGACTGCTTGTGTATTAATATGTTATATATTGATGGTCCCTTGATGAAAACTGCTTGAAATGCTGGATAGTTAAATGTTCTCTAAGTATGACTTGCTAGTTGAGTTATACTGCTTTTATTTCTTTACATTTGCTTGACTGCAGAAGGAGCCATTACAAAAAAAAAAAAAAAAGTTGACTTAAAACAAAGGTCTTTACTAAAAAGAGTGTAGTAAAAACAAATGCTGGACTTCATTAAGTCTCTCTACAATAAATTAAGCATTTTATTTCCTGTTTTTTGTAAGTTCTTTGGAATGGATTGTCTTTTCTTTCTATACAGAGTAGTGTACTTTGAATTTGTTTTTTTTTGGTTTTTTTGATTCGAACAGGACAATAAGCCTATTAATCTTCCCCTTTAGGTGCATTCAGCCTTTTTTTTTTTTTTTTTTTTTTTTAACTCCCATCTTTTCCTGTTCCTATTTTTTCTCTTCCATCTGATTCACCCTTCTGTTGGCTTTCCTTTGCACACATTCCAGAAGCTTGATGCATCTTTCTGTGTATGGGTTCTAAGATAGCATTTGGTCCTGGATATGTGGTCTCATCAAAGCTTGGTGCAGGAGAAGCATTACATCTTTGTTTCTAGAGTCCTTCCCCCGAGGTTATGCCCCAAAAATTCTATTGTATGCTGTCACGTACCTGTCATTCTACTTCTTAAGATCCTGTCCAGATGTGACTGACAATTCTGAATCGAGTTGTATCCTGCTAAGGATGTAACAGTTTACTGGCTTGCAAAATTTGAAGGGCATCTACCACACTCCCAAGCCATTAATCTGCTCAAGCTGAAGAAAGAGTGATTTGGGGTCCCAAGGCCTTCGTAGCTTTCTTGACGCCACTTCTCTTGCTGGTTTTTCAGGATTTCTAGGCAGATAAATTCTCTTCGGGGAAACCCTTCCATTCTTTACTTTTATGACAGAATCTGAACTTTTTCTTTGAAATCATAAAATGTAAGCTAGGAAAATGTGTTTTTTGATTGTCATGTGACTTAGTAACTTTTAAAATTGTTAAAACTAATTTACAACCGTTTCTTTTCCTGCGGTAAAAGGTGTTGTTTAACTTTTGGAGTCTGGTAAGTGTTTAAAGAGTTTTTTACTGTGCGTTTTGTGGGGAAAGTGACTTTTTTTACTACATACTTGTTTTATGGACTACTGCTGCCAGACTTCCTTGGGAATTGTGCATCTTATTTCAGCTTTACCATGGAACAACCTAACCTACTGGTCCCAGTGTTCTACTACTACTACTACTACCAGCCTCAAAATGAAGAAAATTATAGCCTTTGCCACTACAGCAGTTTGGGTGACTCTGCTGTGGCCATTTCTGTTTCATCAGACCATTCATCTTTTTCCTTGGCTCCCTCTAGTGTTGTCCCTACAGCTGCGTGGGACAAGGAGGGTAAGACCCATCTTCTGCAAATGTAGTGCTCTTGGCATGCAAGAGAGAACCACTGTTTTCAGTCCTGGGAGAAGGAGCAGGGAATTCCTCTCTTACTACCCAAAAAGGATTACTGTTCTTGGGGAGATTTTGCCTGACAAAAGAGGGTCTGTCGCTTCAGAAATTCAGGTCAAAAAGAGGCAAAAACTTGGTCATCTTTCCCTATCATAAATTACTGTGGGCAGGAGTGATTTATTAGGATTAACTGAGGGTTTCGTTCGAGCTCGTGACCCTTCCACTTCAGCTGTTTCTGGCAAGAGAAAAAGGGGTTCTATATTTTCTGAAGATGTTCAAGATTTTGAACCACATAATTGTGAAAGAACAAGTTCTATTTTCTCATCAGGTTTCTGATTCTGAGGAAAGTGTGGCTTCAGCTATTCTCTTTTAATGATTCACTTTTAAAGGAACTGTTTCCAGAATGAATCGGTTGTTCCATTGGGATTGTGATGTCATTCTACTGGCTCTGCAGAAGTGTTGTTTATTGCAACTGAGTTTTCGTGAACCTCACTAATTCCATTTATTCTTTCATCTTTGGAGGATGTTTGTTTACAGTCTTTAATGTACCTGACAAGCCACCCTGATGCCTCCTAGAAAGCAGATGTATTGTATAAAGATCCCCAGTCTTACGTTTTTATACACTAATCCAAGATCAGACCCAGCAGTTATTTGTCTGGTGAACCCAACTGCTGCTCAACCTTCTGACAAGTATGGGAAAGCGTTCAGTACATTTGGGAAAATTGTATTTCTCTGCAACATTTATGTTTAGAATTCTCAGTTGTAAAGCTCATATATTAATGTTTATGCGTGCCTGTCTTGAGAATGTTATGGCATATGTTTCCTCTTCCGTGAAAAAAAAACATCCTTGAGTAATCTAATTGCTTTTTGTGTCTCAAGTGGGCTACCCACTGTTTGAAATGTGTGTATGATTCTAAAGATGCCACTTCCAGGGCTGCTGTATGTTACTGTTGTGAAGAGGCTTGCTTAGTTACATACTCAAAACATTCTCAAAGATGTCAAAGCTGAAGTTTTAAAATCCTCCTTAGAGAGTTAGGACCATCTGCTATAAAGGTCCTTAAAAGTGTGATGAGAAAGTTAAGGTGATTCAGGGAATCTCAAAGATTTTTCAGCTTTCCTTTTCCAAATCTGTCAGTGGATTTAATGCTGCTTCTACAACCATTTTCTGAAAGCAGAATAAACAAGCACAGCAAACTGCTGGTAAGCAAATGTTTGAAAAGCAATGGCAAGGAAATTTCAAAAAGAAAGGTGGACCCGCCGCCCCCCCCCCCCCAGAACAGAGAACAGACAAGTTGAATAACTATCTGCAAGACCCCATCACATCCTCCATCTGACAATGACAATTCTAAAATCAAACAAACACACAGACCAGCACTACCAGCAACAGTGCTTGAAGAGCTATAGAAACTTCAATTCAGGGACACGCTGAGTATTAAGAAAATCCACAAAGCTTTCAGGAATATAACCTTTTCAGTGTGTAAAGTCATCTGACAGCCAGTAAAATAATTAGAACTTCTGAATTAAAGCATTAAAGAATGTACAAGTAAAAAAATATACACATATATATAACATATATTTTTTATTACATAATATAAAAATAATTTTAAAGAGCTTTTTTTATATTATTTTATTTTAAAACCATTTGTTTGTTAAGCCCTGGTGTGTGATCCATTTCTAATCGCACGATACATTCATATTCATATACCTCAAGTGCATTATTCAAGTCAGAAAAAAGCCACACAGAAGTGATCCGTGAAATTTCCATCAATCATCAAGATTTTTTTTTTTGAAGAGTGCTAATGAGGAGCTCTGTTTGACATAGATAGAGGTATAGTGTTCCAGAGTATGGGAAGTATGGGGAGTCTCTGGGACAGGAACAGCATGTTCTGTTTCTTCTGGTGACAGGTCCCTAGATTGTGGATTACCAAAGATCATATCCGTATAACATACTCACAATTTTATACTAGGCCATTTTTTATATGTGAAATATGGATAGTACCTAGAATGTTCCAGTTTTTAGTAATTATATTCTTAATCCCATGAAGCCACCTGCTATAGATAGTGAAAGGTTTTGCATGAGATTGTCTAGAGGCCATGACTGTGTCTTTGAGATTCTGCAGTAATTTATCTTCATACCCATGTTCTTTAAATTGACATCATTCATTTCATGTTATCACCACAGTTACAAAGAAAAGAAGATTTTTGTTTAAATGTTATGCTACATGTAATACCCCTAATATAGTATATATGGCGAATTGTGTCAGATGTACTGCCTGCTATATAGGTAAAAATACCAGAAAACTTAAAGAAAGAATCATAGAACACAAATCTGAGAGAAGGAGGGGGAAGTGCTTAGTAATGCACTGGCAAAACACATAGATAATGGGAGTGAAGATAAATTTATTTTCAGAGCAATTGACATTAGATATATGAATAGAAGGGGAGGTGACTTGAGTAACACACTTGAGGTATGTGAATATGAATGGATCTTGCAGTTAGAAGCAGTTCACACACTAGGGCTTAACATGGCTGTAAGTTCAAGGCCCATTTTAAGAAAGAAACAAATGGTTTTAAAATAAAATACAAAATAGCTCTTTAAAATAATTTTTATATTACATAGTAAAGAGGTGGTAGTCATTATTTTTCTATATGTATTGTATTAATGTGTATATTTTTTACATGTATATTCGTTAATACTTTATTGCTTATTCAGAAGTTCTAATTGTTTTTTTTGGCTGTGTCATATGACTTTTATTTCTAACTATTTAAATGAGTGCAATGATCAATTTCTAAATACTCAATGTGTCCGTGAATTGGAGTTTTACGTTTAATGCTTTAATTCTTCCAGAGAAAAAATCATTGAGACCATTTCTGGATCTTTCCGTTCTAAAGCAGTTGGTATTAGTTCCCAAGTTCCTCCTTCTTCGGTAAGAGAAGGCGTTTCTTCAAGAATGTTTTTGTTGCCTGAGAAAGCTTCATACAGACCAGTCCTGGATCTTTCCTTTTTAAACCAGTTTGTGACAGTTTCCAAGTTCAACATGGTATCTCTTCATGACCTGTTGCACCCTCATTCCACATTTAAGTTTTTAGTGACCCTAGATTTAAAAGACACTTATCAAATGCCTATATCCCAATGATTTAGACGTTCTTGAACTTTTCTTTGTCTGGATTACACTTTGAGTTCACTGCATTATCCTGTGGTCTTTCCGCTGCTGCAAGGGTATTCACAAATTGTCTTCTGTGAAACCCTACTGCAGACTGTTTTTTTTTTCAAAATGTCAGGAATCTTTCGCTTGGGTGCAAGATCTCCTACACAGACTGAGGTTCATTGAGAACATGGAAGAGTTTTTTTTTTTTTTACTCCTCCTCATAGTATTGTTTTCCTTGGTTGTGTTTTTTGATACTTAAGTTCAAAGAGCTTTACTTTCACAGGAAAAAATAGATCTGTACCTAGATCTTGTCCTGAATTTTTTACTCAAGTACTGTCTCAGCCTGTGATTTTGTCAAGATTCTGGGTCTCATGGCATTCGTGATTGTCAAGATTCCTCTGGCAAGATTCCAAATTAGAAAAATTTAATGGTACCTAAATCTGTATGTCCCAACTTCAACATCATCTGGCATTTTAAAGTCCAGTTTTGGGCTTTGTGAAAAAGATTATTTTTTTCAGTGGAGAGAGGTCAGTTTTATCTAACTCCAGGTCTCCCATTTTCCCTTCCAGCTCCAGCACAATGTGTAATAATAGAAGCATCAGACTTTGCTTGGGGGCCAGTATCTGTGTAAATAAAAAGTGCAGGGTTTTTGGAAAAGAAAAAACAAACCAAAACACATGAAAATAAAATAGATTTTGGCACTGATAAATGCTCCCAACTGCCTCAATTATGTATGATACAGACAACAAACTAGTGATGTGGTACATAAACAGGGGAACCAAATCTTACTCTCTGTGCTGACTAGCCATGGTAGCTTGGGATATAGCTTTTTATTGCATTCATCTTAATTCTATCAGAGCAAAATTTTGTGGCAGTCAAGCTGAGCAGGACCAAGACAGGTCCTCACAAATGGAAATTAAATTGGGTTTCTTCCAGGAATTGATATAGTTGTGGGCAGCACTTCAAATAGATCTTTTCACCTCCATGCACAATAATTAGCTGGAAAAATTCTCCTCCAGGACTCCATGCAAGGTGCCTGGAAGATGGATGCTTTTACTTTTCTTTGGACAGAAATGTTCCTATTTGTTTTTCATCCCCTTCCATTAATATCCAAGATCATTCTAAATATTCAGAAGAATCTCCATTGTGGTGTCTTCCATTTGGACTGGGCAACGGTGGTTCCTTTTGGAGATGGACAGGGGCAGTTACTACAAGCTCCTCCACAGATATACCTACTGACGCAGGACAGGGCAGGGAGTGTTTTATGAATCCCAATGCCAACCAACTGCAACTAAATGCCTGAATGATAGAATCTTAATATTTGTTGGCACCTGTTTTCTGATAACATGCAGCAAGTATTAAAGGAAGCAAGAAAACCTGCTACTAGAAAAAATGTATATTAGTAAATGGAAAAGTTTTTTTAATTGGTGCCAAAACAAGAATCAGCATCTTTTTTAGGGCCAGTGTGTATGTGGTTTTACATTATTTGTATGTGTGAGTGTCTTCTGGCCTGTCTTACTCCACCTTCAAAGTTCATTTGTTATCTGTTTCAGCATCTGTGGCCATTTGATCCCCCTCTTTCATTGCAGTTATCTCATATGAAAATGTTTTTGAAAGGTGTGTTGTATACCAAGTCTCCAAGAAAACAGGTGGCTCCTTTTTGGGATTTTAATTTTGCCTTGGAAAAATTTTGTCTTGCTCAATTTGAATCAGCTCATTCAGTTGACTTGAGGTTCTTAACATGGAAAACAGTCTTAATGATTGCTCTGACCTCTGCAAGAAGTGTATCTGAGTTGCAGGCTCTTATTGTGGGTCAGCCTAATCTCATTTTCAACAAAGATATGATTTCCTTGAGAACTAATCCTTCAGTTATACCTAAAGTGGTATTTGAGCTTACCTTGAGCAAAGCTGTCCATTTCCCTGTTTCGTATCCTAAGTTTAAAAATGAATGGGAGGAAGAATACTCCATACATTGGATGCACACAGACAGTGTGGGTACTGTCTTAATAGAACAAACCTTTTTGGAACTCCAAATAGTTTTTAATTTTATTGGGAGGGTAAGAAAAAAGGACAACATGTATGAAGACAGACTGTTTGCAAATGGTGATCTCCTGCTGTTACCATTTGTTATTTCCACCACAGCAAGGCAATTCTAGGCAGGGTTATGGCTTATTCTAACAGAGCCTTAGCGTCATCTCCGGCATTTTGGGAAAGGCTGGATTCTAGAAACAGCGACTTGGTCCACTGTGCATAATACCTTTACAGAGCATTATAAATGATTCTGTGTGCATACCTTTACAAAGCACTATAAATTATTTTTTCTCCATGCCTAGGACAAGCATTGCTAGGACCATTCTCCAATGCCTCCTGGACCCTCATCCATCCTTCTCCCAACCCTGACATGGTGGGCTTAATTTTTAAGGTCCTTACCTTAAAAATTCTGCATGTCCTCCCTGCGTCCGTGTGGGTTTCCTACGGGTACTCTTGTTTCCTCCCACATTACAAAGACATGCATGCTTTTGGAGCATTTCTCTCCGGGCCTCCGCTGAAAATTGGCTTTGTTCCAAGTCGGACTTTCCTGGTTAACGAATGTTAAATAAAAATAAATAAATACATTTACTTCACAGATACAAGGTACAGGGTTTGATTCTGACCTTTGTTTATTGGCTAGAGTTGTAGTAGTCTGTAGACTGATAACTTAGTATTTACTTATGAACCCGTTTATCTAAGCTATAGTAATCTACCCATATAGCTAAGGCTACTGCAGCAGTGATCAGTGTGATGAACACAGTGAAGTAAAATAACCATAACTGTAGATGTTGAATAATAACTGATGCTGTAGATTCCCCAACCCACCACCACCCTTATGTTTGTATTTGTTTGTTACCAGGGTGATTTTACTTTGCTAGCATTGTCCTTTTCAGGGCTCTAGCCTCACTCTCAGCATGAAAGCTCTGAAGGGCTTGGCACCCAAACCACTCTTTTTTTTCTTCTTCTTCAGCTCATCTCCAGCTGACCATCAGTTTGGATGCATGAAATGTGCCCTTGAAACTGAAGCTTGCAAGCTGTTGTATTCTTAGCAAGATATAGTTCATATAGATAAGGCAATGGCAGCAGAAATCATTCAAAAATCTACTGTTATGGTTAATTTACTTTACACAGCTGTACTTGTTCCTACTCTGTTGCCATCAGTTCGATTACATCTAGCTGGCATTTTTCACCATGGTTGCTGTGGCACAGGCACAGTATTTTGCATTTGTCTGCACTCAGCCTCTGCTGCCACCTTTCCAAGTGTATTCTTAGATTCTTCCTTCACTGCTCCTCATAATTCTGTCATCAGCCAAGAGACTGATTTGTGCTCCGTTTCCCCCAGATGTATCTAAAATGAATGCACTCATATGCGTTCTGGACCTAGACTGACCCTCTGTAGCACTCCGCTCGAAACTGCCATTCTCCCTTACATTGTCCTTTTTAATACAACCGTCTGTGTCCTACTATTCTATCATGCTGCTATTGAGTTCCATCCTACCCCATCCCTCCAGTTTTCCTAGCATCCTCCAGTGTAGGATCGAGACAAAAGCATTGCTTAAGTCTAGGTAGACCATGTTCATATCTTCAGTAAGGTGCGTCTCACAGCTGCTGTATCATGGGGTGTATATTTCTAAAACATCTTTATTACTTGGCGCATTTTAAACTGTAGCATGAGTTCACGTATGTCAACAGAAAAAAAAAAAACAGTTCCTGTTATTACAGTCATAGTGTACTCGTATATTTTCTTTTTTTAAAAAACTGTCATTAACTCAGACATTACATAAATTGCTCAATTCATGCTTTCGATTAAACCTCGGTCAGCCTCCTGAACATCATTCTTCATGTATTGTGCCTACAAATTGCATTTCTTTCTATGAAATTTGCTCCTTTTGTATTCTAGTGATGCATCCTCCACTTTTATATCCTACAGTAGTCAAAACTTCATAATATTTAATATAGATTTTGATTTCCATTTTCTAGTAATTGCTTTTTAGTAGCAAGTTGCATTAAACTTAAGACTTTACTATGTCTGGGGAATTTATACCTTATGTTCCAGTTCAAATGAATCATTTCTTTAGTTACTACCATTTACTTCTCCGACATTTTTGTCAAAGAACTCTGTAGGGAACTTTGAAAATCTACTCACTCATCACATTCTCAAAAAAACACGTTGCCAGTTACCTCTCTCTTCTCCATCACATTGCAACCATTTGCTGTCAGCTTGAAAAAGTTATCCAAGTTCTGCTTAGGGTATTGAATTACCTATGCCAACACATCAGTGCAAAAATCCAAAGCCCTTTGTACTTTTCTGCATACTTGGAAGGTGTGCAGATTTCACCTGTTTATTCTTGTTTAGACTGTCTTTCCATTCCCTTTTCCAGTCTTTTCTAATCTCTTCTGATTGATTGATATAGTTATCACACAATTATTTTATGCCCTTCTAATTATCCCTTTTACCAGATCTGGTCTTTTACTTAAGCGTTTTTGTTCCTTTCTATTTGCCTCTATACTCTGTTATTAATTCCTAATAGGAAAGGTGGTCTTTAACTTGCAGAGCAAACTTCTGCTTAGCTTCATCCAAATCTATTACCATTCCTCTCTCAATTTATTTTCTCCCGACACTTTGTTTCCTTTCCTTATTTCTCCATTAAATTCCATCCTGTCTTGCATCCATTCTGTAACCCTACTTGCAGCCATCGCTGTTGGTAAAATCTCTCTCTCTCCATTCCTGTGCTGGCTTAGACCTTAGAATACTTTTTGCTACTATGTGACTATAATGTTCTGTATGGTGGTTTCTTTTGTTGAGGACTTGGATCCAAAGTCCTAGTCTATGTCTACCTGTTGCACCCCTTCATATTATTGTCATACTCTTCGACTTGTAATTTTCTGCTTACATTATGTATGAATTTAAACTATGTAGCTTTAATGCATCTCTTCAAATCAGGTATCCTTAAAGCACCTTCCTTTATGGGTGGAATCAGCTAATCCCACTTAACTCTTTCCTTCCAAATAAATTACTTTGATCCTCCACAATGTCTGATAAAAATGTATTTGACCTGTATACAAGACTAAAAGGACTAAAAACATTTTCAATTCTTGTATCTTTGTATCCTTAAGTAAGAGCTTTGAGGTTCTCAGTTTTTATATTTGTTGTTCAGTCTCTTCCCACATATCCTTACCTGCCATAACAGATTTTTTTTTTAATCCGTACGTTTAAATACTTCATCTTACCATTTCCCCATAAATGTTGGTATTACTGAACCAATCTGTGCATGGGTACGTAGTTTACCACTATAGACTGTGTTTTATCTTATTTTCTATTGCAAAAGTGTTGAAATGTTCCACAATGCCAAAATCTTTCTAGAGTTATCAGATGTAAAATAATACCATCTGCAAAAAGCAAACGTTTTTTGATTACATACCAGTTATATTCTTAGATTTCTGATGCCTTTAATTTGTTTGCTGATAGGTTCATAGGTAGGTACTAGGCTATTGGCCCTAGGGCCTATATAAACCTAGCCAAAAGTTACCCTAGCTTTCGCCACCCAAGAAAATTATTTTCCTGTGCCACTGTCGAGCAGAGCCACAGAAGTGATCCCCAGGGTGAATTTCCCATCTCCCATCCAGTCATCAAGATTTTTCTTGGAGTGCTAATGAGGAGCTTTGTTTGATATAGATAGGTAGTTTGTTCAGAGTACGGGAAGTCTCTGGGACAGGAATCTATCCCTCCAGCATGTTCTGTTTATTGTGGTGACAAGGTTTAGATCCCTAGAGTATGTAGCTCAGAGGGATTGGGATTTCTTTAAGTGGAGCATGTCAAAAAGCTCTGGGTTTGACATAGCTTTGTGTGTTAGGGAGAGATCGCCTCTTAGTAGGCGATATGTGACGGAGTAAAGCTGCAGTTTTTTGAGACGGTCTGCGTAAGGCATCTGTTTGAGGCCGGTAATCCTCTTTGCGAGGTATTTCTGTGGCCTTTCCAGTTGTTGTAGATGTCTTGTGAGGTACATACCAAAAGGGGCGTTGTACTCTATAATGGGTCTAATGAATGATGAGTAGAGGGGAACAATGACCTCTCTTTTTCCTGGATTTTGGACCTTTTGTGATGAGGTGTGCCACGTAGAAGGATTTCCTGACTACTGTGGCGATGTGATTATCAAAGGAGAGACTACTGTCCACCTGTGTCCCAAGGTCTCTTATCACACTTAGTGTTAAGTAGACTACCACCTGTGTGGTAGTTCATGGGTACAGAGTTTTTACCAAAAGGGATGACAATGCACTTTTTGGCATTGAGCTTGAGGCCATGGCTTTGACACCAGGCATCTGTTTAACCGAGGCCCTTTTGTAAGATGTCCACATCTTTTGGAGTTTTGATTATGGCTCTTAGTTTGCAGTCATCTGCGAACTTTTTTAGCCAAAGACCTTCTGTGTTAGCCTGTACTTCAGTGAAGTAGATACCAAACAGGAGAGGGTCCAGGACTGAACCCTGTGGTACTCCAATTATCACTGGTCTGAAGTTGGATTTGGAGTCTGCTACTTTCACAGTGTGGGTTCCGTCAGTGAGCGAGTTGGCAACCCATCTTGTGACATAGGGATTTATACCTAGTTTAGTGTGTTTATCTATAATTCCAGAATGGAGGATGGTGTTGAAAGCCTTGGCGAGATCTAGATAGGCTGTGTGAACCACCTTACCCTCATCTACTGCTTTGGTGACCGCTTCAATGAAGTCTATCAGGTTTAGGAGACCTGATCTGCCTTTTACAAACCCAAACTGGGTGGGGTCCAGAGTTTGGAGATTACCAATGTCATTGTTTATAAGTTCCATGATGATACGTTCCATAGCCTTGCAGACCAGGCTTGTCAGGCTAATGGGGCAGTAGTTTCTGGGGGTCCGGGGTGGCTCCCCTTTTGTGGAGTGGGATAACCGTCGCTGTGCGCCATTCAGTGGGCACGCAGCCTGAGGTGAGGCTATGATTGAACATGGTACTTAGGTGGGGTGCCAGTTCGTTCTGTAGTTCATGTAGTACGCAGCCTGGGATGTTGTCAGGTCCCATGGATGCTGT
Organism: Protopterus annectens; assembly: GCF_019279795.1. Lineage (NCBI taxonomy): Eukaryota > Metazoa > Chordata > Ceratodontiformes > Protopteridae > Protopterus > Protopterus annectens. Next base: position 703,801,526 of record NC_056725.1, on the reverse strand, counting down.
GTTCTTGGCTTTTGAGAGTGTTTTTTTACCTGTGCAGCTGTGATTACATGAACTTTGCATTCTTCCGGTATAGAGATGGGCCCTTTAAGGATGAGAGGGGGGTAAAATTAGCACTGAACCTATCTGCCAGGATTTTGGCAATATCAGTTGGTTCTGTATATTTAGTGCCATTGTACTGTAACTCAGAGCAGATCTGAGTGTTGCCATTGAGATTCTTGACATAGCTATAGAATGCTTTGTGGTTGTCTTTAGAGTCAGTGGCGATTTTGTTTCCGTAACTAGCTTTGGAGGATTTTATGAGGGATCTCATCTTCTTACTGAGGCTGACCAGGGAGTTCCTCCAATCATGGGATTTTACTCCTCTTTTTTTTTTTTTTTTTGGCAACAGTTTCTTTCTTCTGTTGTAGAGTTTGTTTATAGCAGGGGACCACCAGATTGGCTTCCTTTTTTTGGAGGATAGCATCTTGGTTCTGTTAGGGATTGCACGATCCATGCACTCGTGTAAGTGCTTATAAAGTGCATTTGTGTAGGATTCAGCAGTCATACCTCTATTGTTCATCAGCATGCGTGTCATGAAGTTTGCCACTTCTGTCTTAAGAAGCGTGAAGTTGGCTTTGGAAAAATTTTTTACAATGGTTTCCCTAATGGGCGGCAAGGGAGGGATGTGGATGTCTAGGGCGATTAGCTTGTGGTCGGATCTGACCAATGAGAAATTGACCTCTGGTGTGGACCACTGGTTGCCCGTGTTGGTAAAAAACAGGTCTAGGATATTGCTGCCCCTGGTGAGGGTGTGGATAAGTTGATCCAAGGCATTGGAATTTATGAATTCCAGAAAATGTTGAGTACAAGTGTTGGTACATGAGTAGTTTTCCCAGTTAATGGTGGGGTAGTTGAAATCGCCCATTATTAGGGTGTTAGGTTGTACCCTAATATTTTCCAGTGTATCAAGAAATGAGGAGTGGGAATCCTGGGGCATGGTGGGGGATCTGTAGCAAGCTACAATTTGGATTGCAGTCTTGCCCAGAGTTAATTGCACTTGGGTAATCTCGGATGCATTATGCTGAGCAACTAGCCTGGAGGTGTGGGTATCCTTAATGAATATGGACACGCCTCCGCCTTTAGTGTTTCGGTCCAGGTTAGGTGGCCGAAAGGTGTGGTATGAATTATAGCCTGGTACTGCAGGGGTACTCTCTGGAGCCTTGAACCAGGTCTCTGTCACTGCACAGATGTCGATGTTCTCCATTTTAAGGACTGCCTCGAGTGAGTGCATTTTGAGGTTTAGCCTTCTAGCATTGAGTAGCAATACCCTCAGATTCTGCTTGCTTGTACCTGTTATGGTGGTGAAGTTGTCATTTGTACCTTGCCTAAAAAAGGCACTATAGGGGAGGCTAGAGCCTTAGCCAGTATCTGGAATCTCAGGGGCAGCAGGTGCAGGCCATCTCTTGCAAAGCATCGTGGTTTGTCAATCATGTCATCCTAGGCAGACAGATACTGGATCCCCTTAGAATGACACCAGAAGCTTAGCCAATTGTTGAAGTCAATCATTTTGTCCTTGTACTGTGGTATCATTCTGGGTGATGGCAGGATGCTACTCAGGGCTAGGGTCATACCTGCCTGGGCTACAAGATCAGACAGCTCCTCCATGTCTCTCTTCATGTAGTCCAGGGAGGTACGTCTTGGGTCATTCACACCAACATGGACAATGACAGAGTCATATTTGTACTTGTTGTGGAGCGACCTGAGTGCGTGCTTTATGTGGTGGATCCTGGCACCTGACAGGCAGCTGACAGTAACTTTCTCCTTGTTTAGCCTGGTGAGTTGTTATGCCTAATGGGCTGTGGTTGAGTGGCATACTGAGTTTGTGGGCTGTGTCTCATTTGGGTTGTTTTGGGGGTGGATGCTTGTGTTTCTGCTTTGGAGGTCCCTGTTGCTTGGGCAAGTTTTTACGGAGAGCCTTCGGGAATGTAGTTGTGTGTTTTGTGTTTCTGTGTGTGTGTTTTGAGGGACTATGTGATGAGTGTGGTGTGGAGCAATTGTTTACCTTCTCCTCTTGACTGTCTAGTCCATTCTTGGGTGAAGAGAGCTTTGCTTCCAGTTTGGCTATGTAAGTGCATCTCTCCCAGGTTGTAGTGTTGGGTGGTAGGAGGAGAGGGTTGTCTGTGTACATGAGGCAATTGCTGCATTGCCCCAAGATGCTCAGATTCATCAGGTAGACAGGAGAAAACACCGGGAGCATGCCTGGATAGGTGCTTATTTGTTAAGTACTAGAAACTGTTTTCCTCTAGACAAGTGAGGAAAGTTGAGTGGTGTAGCAATTTGTAGCTTATTTAGTGCTTAAAACGAGTTCTGAACAAGTGCTGAGCTCAAAGAAACAGACTTGAGTGCTGAAACTAAAAAACTGGCTAGTTCTAAGAAACAAAATTAAGCTAGAAGGCTTCCCTCCAACACAGAAAGGCTGGGGGGCTCAGAAGCCCACAAACAGTCCTGGACACAGCCAATCTGTATCCAGACTAGACTACCCACAGGAAAGGCAGGAAACAGGCTTAGAATTTTTTTTTTTTTTTTTTTTTTTTTAAGTGGAAAGAGAGAAAGGAGTAGCAGAAATTAAGTGGATTGGCCTTCTCAAATGTTCTCCCTGTATTAGGTAGAATGAGGTAATAACACTAGACTGGGAGGAGTGTCCCAGATCAAATTTATAGTAGGGGCGGGCAACTGCAAAGCCACTAACTATAAGAACAGCATACAAATGGGGGAGGGAGGGTGAGAAACAAACTGCAGAAATGTTTCTCACAGCAGAAAAGCAGCAGTGAGCCTTTAAATGAAAGTTTTAAACAGGTAAAGGAGCCTCTAGAGAAAGCTTTTAACTGCAAACAAGTTGCATGACACTGTCCTTGGCAGGAGATCAGAATCAAACAACTCAAACAGATGCTTAATAAAAGTGGACAGTTTCCAGTTAATACCTCACACATAATGAAACTAGCTAGAAAAGTATGCAGTAGACAAAGTGCTATAAATAACTTGAAAAAATAAGCAAAAAAACAGGATATTTAATGTTATATATTATAGATCCAAGTTTGCTCAGTGTCCTTCCTTTGATTAGCTCAGTGTGATGGCTCTAAATGTAAAGCATATAAACAGGAAAGAGAATATTCCTGCCTGATGTCTCTGTTAAAACATATCTTGTGCGAGAGGAGCCCTCCCACCTTATTTCTGACTTTGACCCTTCATACATTTTGCTTATTTATCCCTATTATTCTTTTTAGGAAATTCAAATGCAGTGATTGTTCTCCTAAATCTCTGCAGACTCTGTTGAATACTTTCTCTATATCACAAATTGCCAACAATAGCAGCATTTTCTCACACACTGCTTCACACATGATCATCATTGTTGTGTTAATGTTACATTTTTGCATTCCCTTTACAGAACCACATTGATCCATACACATCTATCAACTTTGATAATATCGTTGTCATACTCTTAGCTGGTATAGACATGAACACTTTATAATCATGATTTAAGATTGAAATTGATCTGTAGTTCATTTCAATAAAAGGAAGATGATCACTAATTGGTTTGAGCCATGAGAATTTTGTGATTAAAAAGAGAAGATGTAAGAAACATTTGGATAGCTAACTTGAATCCAGCTACTTCCCTGTGATAGAAATAGGATGCATTTAAAGCTTACATTTACAGTACCATAGTAATGTTTGCTGGCTCTAATAAGCAGTCAATGAAAGCTAAGATTGAACCTCTAGGTGAGCAATTAAGTATGCTGATGAAGCTTTTGTTTGCTAATTATGAGTAATATATACAAGTACTGCAAGAATAAATGAAAAATGACAAAGTATGAACGTGTTTATGAAAGTATAATAGAGTAAAATACACCATTGCAAAACTGATTTTTTTCTGATAAAATTTGAAAAAGGTTCTTCCTTCTTACTGTCAAATAGTGTAGTAAAACTGCCATAACCAAAATGTATAATAAATGGGTGATAGTAAGCAATCAGACTTAATTTTCTGAAATTAACTATTTTCAGTACAGTAAACAATAAATACAAGCGACCCCTACACACACACACACACACACACACACACACTTTTGTAGGACAGCTTATGTTCACATATCTAGTCAAGATGTAACAGACAGCATTTTGAAACTTAAGAAAAACAAAGGCCCAAAGTCTGACTGGATTTATTGCTGAGTTTTGTTTAACCTCTAAGAATGTAATTACTTGTATCCTTTATCAAGTAAACCAGTATTAAACTGTCCCTTTTGGGAAACATCTGAATTCTATGAATTTGGCTGTTGTTATTCTAATACGTAATGAGGGGAAAATGCCTTAATCTTACAGAACAGTTTCTATACTAAAATATAGATTACAGAATTTTAGCAAGAGAATTATATTAAGAAATCATTCAAAACTTTGATAAAATCCTAATGTGTCCCTCTAAGTTCATTTTTTTTGCTTTTGTAGCTCAATGGCAGATGTCAGTAAATAATTGAAAACTATAGTATAACACGCTGAGCACAGCATTATTGCACTTAATAATTTCAATTCAGTTAACATGCGTCAAAAGCATTTGAGTACATGAATGGGAACATACATATGGGGCGTGCTCAAATGTTACACATTTCCAGAAAGTTTGATTACAACCTTGCACAAGCTGTGTGTGTGTGGTTGGATTTAAAATTAACCAGTTTACTAGAAGATTTGATATTAAGACAGTAGTTGATCATGACTGTCTGATATCAGCCTCTTTATTTATGATAACAATAAAACTGTTCTACAAACTGTAACAATGTTCATCTCCTCTTTTGACAAATAAAAGTATTCATACTCTAACATATGTCAATGATACTGTTTTAATTACAGGCCACTGTTCTTCAGGCATCACAAGAATTCATAATCTAGTAAGAGAAGTCAAGGATGTAGTAGGGTCTGTTGTAAACTATGGTAAATCAGAAAGGATGGCATTGTATGAAAGTACAAGTAGCGGGCAAAAAATGCAGAGCTGCATATTTCGGGTGCAACAAAGTTTCAGTTTTTTGGTATGACCTCTGAAAGTAAATATTACACCTTGAATGCAACACATGACACATACTTTGAAATTAAAAGATAAATTAAATTCACTAAATCATTTTTTATTAGTTAGAACAGTTAATATTGTGAACATGTTGATGTTACTACTGACTGTTTCCAGTACAAAATATATTAAAACCTCCTATGTTCAAATGATATAGCAAAGTAAAACATACAGTTCCCTATGGACTGTTGCTCCTAGACATAAAGGAGGTTTAGGTATACTAGGTTTATTAAAATATGTCATTGCTGTAGTCTTTTTAAATATTACTAATGTTCAGTACAATGACTATTATGTTTATAAAACTGTTAGTAAAGTCACAAGTCTCATTATCCACAGCCGTTGAGGTTCCTTATGGGCTTCATAAAAAATGATTAAGTACTGCACACATTATAGAGAAGAGATTCATTAAATCTTTGTTTAAATATGTTATTTTTCTGCAGAAATTCCATCAACTCCACAATTTTTCCCAGTAATCAAATATATATTTATATTGTTATTTTTTATATCATGGGAGAGCTGTAATGCTTCAAGTTATCCCAAATAAAATGTTATTACCCAACTGTATAATAAAGTTCTGAATAATAAAATTGGTATATTAGCCAAGAAGAAGCAGATTACGACAATATATGTATAATTATAAAGTTATTATCTTCATATTTGTGTTTTCCTGGGAGAAGTAAGTGGGAATCCACACTTAAACTTCTCCTGAGAAAAATAGTATAATAAATATTGCAGTGATTCATACATCTGTTTATAATGTTTTTTGTATAATGTAAGATTCTTTGGAATTAATTTTATTATACACAGACTTTTTCTAATGAATTATAAAGTAAATGCATGTTGGCATTGTCTGCACAATATAGTGGATATATTTCTTTGCTGGAGGAGGTACCCACAGGTAAAAGAATACTGCAAGTATCCACATTTGTGGATTTGCTTACTGCTAAGAAAAGGTATACTATTTAATCCTGAGATTGTTATGACATATTAGGATGATTTTCTTATAAAGGAAAGATGTCAAATTGCATTGGCAGTTATGGTTAATAAAAGACTGGAAAGCTGCATCTTTTTTTTAGAACTAAACATGAGTAATTGGTGGTGTTTGTATTATAAACATGTTAAATGTCAGTGGGACTATAAGGCTGTGATTTTTATATCCTGTTTTTCATTTTATTTTTCCTTATTTTCCTGTCAAAACACGGCTTTGTTTTCTTTACTTTTCTTTTTTTATGTGGTGGTTTACTTAACTCTGTTCATTGGTATATTTGATGACATGTGGATTTGGTATATTTTTCTTAATTTTATCCAAATTAAAGACAAAACAAAAATAAATAAATGACAAAGCATCCTGATGGAAAGCTATTGCTCCGTCATTCTGTACTTTATAGATCTTTGTTTCTGTCTTGCAGCTTATATGCACGTACTAATAACTGTCACCTGTTATATAATGAAACTGTAGCCCTCTTGCAACAACTGGAAAATGCTGGTATGTGTGTTGTCCATGCATAATATGGCTCAGCATCTGAGTCTGCATTTGACAAGACACTCTTACATGGATGGTTCAGAACATTCATCATTTCTACTTGAATCATTGGGACAGTGCTTGGAGGAAATGGAAGTGGGGAGGAAGGAGAGGAAGAGGTGGCACCCCAGGAGGTGCAGACAGTGGAGGTGGTGGAACTGTAACCGCTGGAAGGGTTGGAGGAGGAGGTGGGGGTGGAAGGGGATGGACAGGGGACAGTTACATTTTCTAACAAATAGGAGCATTGGCACCAAATCAGTGGCTTTACTGACAGGCATCTGTTGTAGAGATGAGCTTAACTCATTCCCTTCAGTTACAGGTCTTTTGAGTGTGTACCTTTAACTCCCAGTGGGTGTGGCTTAATCTTTTAAAAAAAATGAAGTCATCACCTTACAGTTCTAACAAATACTTATTGACAGAGTTCAGATATCAGTACAGTTGTGTTTGCCATCATGTATGCTTCAAGATAAAATATTCTGATACGTTGTATGTAGCATGGTTTTGGAATTATTAATGCAAATATGAACAAGCAATATTTGCCGCCTTGAGATGCAGTAGGAGGTAACTGCAGATATGCCTGGAGGTGCACTCGGCTGTAATTTAGCTATGTAAAGCGGATTAGACCCAGGTTCCCACTTAACACAGATTGACATATGTTCTTGTTGTCTGTTCCCTTCCCAGATGTTCAAAAACCTCTTGGATGCTTTCAGTAAACATTAACTTTTAGTCTTGAGAAAAAGGTGCATTTAGGTACATTAAATAATCTAAATTGTGCACTTTTACTTTAATATACTGAAATACTGGGATTGCTGGGAAGGCCACAACTTGTATAACTGTTTACTTCCCACAGTTACAAAATTCATTTATTTTCACAAGTGCTTGCTAACATCCTGTTAAACGTTAATTACATTGTACCTTGCAGAATTTAGTCAGAACACAGTGTTCACACAACTCATGATTAGTTGCCAGCACTTGCAATCTGTCCATCTCCAGTCAAAAGCATGCAATGGAAAAAGATAGTAATTTTACAAATGCAAGAAAGAACTACCATTTTTCATGCCTTTCATCATTTACTTTTGTTTTTAAACCTATTTTGTTAAAGAATGTCTTTAGCCTAAATTGTCATTAGTCTAGATATCTACCTCTGTAAAAAGAGAGTGTTATTATCTTTTAATTTTGCAATATGATTAGTAAACTTTTAAAACTATAGGAGAACTGAACTATAGGAGAACTGATGCAGCTATGTGCTGCTAAAATTACTGTGTTGTGCATAAAAGTCAGTAATTCTTAAATATTTTATATATTCTGGCATATCTGGAATATTATTTGTGTTCTTGCGCTAAGTATATAATTGTCAAAGTATGCAACTGTTCTTGCACAAAAGTATACAATTGTCAAAGTTACTCTGTCTGTGTGTACGTATCTGTGGAGCTTTTCTCCCTGGGCCTCCACTGAAAATGGACCAAAATCCAGTCAGACTCTCTCGGTTAACAAATGTAAACTAAATAAATAAATAAAATCCCATAGCAACCCAAGATCACCGCATTTTATTAACTTTAACTCTCTTCATCCCAGGCTTTCTTATATCTTGTTACTTTGTAAAGCCTCAGGACATTACAGCAAAGAAAAGTACTTTCTTTCTTTAATATCACTCTTATCATATAACTAATAACTTCCCCACCTCACATTTAAAATACACCTGACTGCTTACTATACAGAGCTTTTGTACAGTACAACATAGTTTACATCAGGAATAGTTTGTACCGATATTAAGATTATCAGAAACTGTTTTGCTTACAGTTACTTCTTCAATCCATTCAGTGGACTTCTAAACACTAATGCCATAAAGTGGAGTTGATGCTTTATAGTTTTTCTGTCAGGTTAACACGGTCAACAGATTTTCAGCGTTTGTCAGCCATTTCTTGCAGATCCACAGTTTGCATGTCTAAGCTATTAACTTCTAATGGGAATGATGCTGTACAGTTCAGCTATTTATTCACTTAGTGAAAAAAAAGGAGAAGCCCAGTTATAAAGTATAGGAGTAAACACACCAAGGCAAATGTCCAGAAAAAATGTAAACTCCTAATACTGCTAAAACCACACTGAAGGAGCAAAAAAACAACTGTAAAATCCAGTATAAATCCACTGCTCTTTATTGTAGGTAAGCGCTTTCACAACCAGCCCTGGTTGCTTCCTCGGACCAAATATTACAAAAAAAGTCATCCCAAACTTTAAAAGCCTTGAATCTTGTGTTACATGACTATGACCAATTAGTTAATTAAATGAGTTAAAAGAACAAGTACATTCAAAATGCAAATACACTCAAAAAGCACAAAATTTCATTCAAGGCAATATATAAAAAAAAACAGCATATAATATAAAAAAAATACAAAAAACATGCATAAAAATACTACATACACGCGCACACACACACATATATATATATATATGTATATATATATATATATATATATATATATATATATATATATATATATATATATATATATATATATATATATATATATATATATAAAAATAACCTGCTATACTATCTAACATACTAATACTACCCTATCTGTAAATTACTAATGAAACAGCTTCCTTCCTAATATTCAAAAATGTTGTATGTATAAAGAAAAAACATCTAACGTATACTGTATTATATTATATGTTGTCTAAACATGGTCTAACTATAAAAATGGTGGTATAACCCCATCTATAAATCACAAAATTAAATGGCGTTCTTCCTATCTTTCAACACGGGTTTTAGAGATGTATAATCATTCAGCCCAGGTAGCTTTATTCACTTATTGCTGGTTGTCTTATGATTCTCTTGGTCTCCAAACAATGGTCTATGATTCAAGTTCATGGTACTCTTGATTCTTTTAGTCAGCTTCTGTTTTGTTTCTGTTGGTCATACAATTTTCTTTGGAACAATGAAAAAGGTTCTACTGGCAACATCTCAGTATGGGCTTTTTGATTGTCAGAAGATTGAGAAGCAGAGTCTTCTTTAGCTTGCTGACCCCATTCCTTGTTGGGTAAACCTTTTTCTTCATAGCCTGTTCTACATGCATTTTAAGTCTCTCAATTGCCTTTAGGTATCCCATGTGTACCAGGATAAACTTGCATGTCACTTGTCTGGTGTACAGAAAATAATTTTCGGCAAACGCTCGGGTATCCTTAATTTTTAATTCTCAGTTTTGTCAGGAGCTGCTCTTCCTGCTGGTATGACTGTTCACCTTTACTAATACAGGGATCTGTTACTTTCATATGTCCAGATTTGGAACATGCACTTGCTGCGGCCTATCAATTAACAAATTCTGCTGTGGAGCACCAATCCAGTTGCTTATTTGTACTTTCATAATGTTAATGAAGTATTTGCTATTTCCAGGTACAGCAAAAAATGTTGAGTTAGAAGACAGCATGCAATGAAAACCTATTTTTAGTACAGTTCACCTTGAAACTCCTTGTGTGTTCAGACAGTACTTCCATCATTTCATTCTGTGATTCCTGTAGTTTTATCAAGTCATCTAAGTAGCTCTTTAAAACTGTAATTTTTTGTTGTCTTTTGACATTTGACTTCCTGTATGCCACTGGTGCCTCATCTCTGAGTACATTTGATTTGTTTTCCTCTATAATACACAAAGACATCTTCTGTACTAAAGCTGCAACTTGAACAACAACTTATTTAACAGCTATATGGGTCTTGTTGTTCTTTTTGGTATGTTTTCACTTGCATACTCCAAATTTCTTCATTGCAGGTATCCAGGCAATGTAATTACTAGCCAGGAATAAAATTTTACTCACATAGGTAACATTTACTGTCTTTTTAAAACACATTCTCAGTTTTCCCCACTAGGAGAGCACTAATCAACTTCTTACTCAGTATGCAGCTGTCTTAGTCATCAGTTTGGGACCTATGTTGGTTGCTTTCTTGGAGATAGTTTTCCTCTAGAAAAGCAACTGTATTTCCATTACGATTGCACTTGCCAGTAATCTGCTTGAACAAAATTCTGTCAGGAGAGTTTACAGCACACTGAACAGATTCTTGACAACTCTGAGTAGTAGCCTGTGTGATTCCTGCCTCTTAATGAAGCCAGTTCCCTTTCACCCTCTCTTTTCTGTTCTGGTGTCTGTCTACTGCTCTCCCAATTCACTCATACTTAATCGTTTCAAATCAGACTCTACCTTTGCATGTCATTGTCTTGAAAGCTGAGTTCATGGAAACGTCATTGAAGAACTAATGAATGTAGCTTGTGCAGCTGTAAGCCATTTGGCCCGGTTGTTATATTTCCTGAAAACAGCAGAGTCTTCAGAATGAGCCAGGGGCCAGAGAATGTATCAGTTTATATAATCAGTAGTAAATAACATTATAGTTTTTAGAACCCTGAAATGACAGGGTTGAGACATGCATTTGCAGCTAAAAAGCGCTGTAGAATTCAGTGGCGCTTCATTTAAAATGTATCATTTATTTCAAGATAAAACAAATGTAGTTCTTTTACTTGGAGGTTAACAAGAAAAGCATCTAGTCTTGTGAGGTACAAGCTTAATATACCAAGTGAATGTTTAGTGGAAGTGAAGAGTATATTTAGGGGATAAGACCTGGTGGATACAGTATCTTAGAAGTTATTGACAGAAGTTTGTCCAGGAGATTACATCAAAAAATATTTTAAAGTGGTTGAATGTTTGAAGATTAAGAAGGCAAAATGGCTGTGCAGGTGGTACAAGTGGACGAGGAAAGACGAAGAGCAAAATGTAATGGAGATAGGACAAATATGTCAAATGGAATGCAAAGTCTTAGAATACAGCAAGGAGAAATAAGGAATTTTTAAATGAACAGTGCGAACAATTGGAAAAATACATTGGACTGTAAAAGCCAAGATCTGTTCAAGAAAATTGGTAATATTAAAGGAATTGCAAAGGTAGAAATGAGCATGATAAAAGACAGATATGGGAGGGATCTAAAAGAAGCAGAATATATTAAGATTAAGGTAGCAGCAATATACAGAAAACTTTAAAAGGAGGACTGTAACATCAGTAATACATGTTTTCTAATCCAGAGCCAGACATATTGAAGAGGAACGTTAAATGGGTGCTAGGAAGCCTTGCTTGCAGGAAGTGATGCATTTCTAGCTGAATTGCTTCAAATCCTGCAAAGTGATGCTTTTATAGTACTGCTTGAAATTTGGCAGCCGCTTTGGAAAATAACAGTGGCCAGTAGACTGGAAACTGTTAATTTATATTCAAATCCTAAAAAATGGGCAGTGCTAAAGAATGCTCTTATTTTTGAACATTTGTACTTATTTCACATTTTTGGAAGTTAATGATCAAGATCCTGTAGGCTACAGTTCAGCAGTATATCCACAGAGAACTGATAGATGTACCTGTTGGTTTTAAAAGGGGCAGAGGTACCAGAGATCAAATTACCAAAATCTGCTGGAAAACTGAGAAAGTAAGGACAGTTCATATTTTTTGGTCCAGCTTTATTAATTACACTAAGGCCTTTGACTGTGTAAACTGTGGCAAATTGTTAGCAAATTTGGATCTACCAGGTCACCATATTTCCCCTTTGAGGAATTTGTATGCAGATTAAGAAGCACTAATCAGAATTTAATATGGAATAAATGACTGGTTTAAAATTGAGAAAGGAGTGTAACAAGGCTGTATATTGTCACCCTACTTAATTATGTTGCTGTGATGAATATGTTCAAAGTGCTGGACTAGATGCTGGAATCAAAATTACTCAGAGAAACAGTAACCGTCTCAGCAATGCAGATGATACCACTCTGGTGGATGAAAGTAGGAAAGACTTGAAAATCCTGTTGATGAAGGTAAAAATAGCACAAAAGCTGGCTTGTTACACATCATAAAAAAATTTCTGCACATGGTAATTGCAGCCATGAAATTAAAAGCCACATACCTTTTGAAAGGAAGGTTATGGCAAATCTGAATTTGATTTTTAAGACCAAATATATCACATTGCCAACTAAAGGCCATATAGTTAGAGCTATCATTTTCCCATTAATAACATATGGTTGTGAGAGCTGGGACTAGGCTGTGCACTGGAAAATTGATGCTTTAGAACTGTGGAGGTGGAGAAGATGTTTGGGAATTCTGTGAGCTACAAGAATATCAAATGAGTCAGTATTTAATAACTCCAGATTGTTCACTGCAAAGCCTGATAGTAAAATATGAGCTCAAATATTTTGGACACATAGTGGAAAGAAAATTTACTTTCAGAGATAGTGATCCAGGGGAATATTGATTGGAAAATAAGGAGAAGTGGCAAAGATTAAGGTGGAAAGACAGTACTTCTGAAGTATTGAATTTGCATTTCCTAGAACTTAGAGGGCATTATTCATAGACAGCCCTGAGGTCACAAAAAAGTCTGCTTCACCTATAACACCCAACACCTTAATATTGTCTGTGCAAGAAAACACAACAAAGATGTCTTCTGCATTACTTATGTCCTATGATGTACACTATGCAGTACCTGAAACTTATTCATGACTGTTCTGTAGTTGACATACATTTCTGGATTACATGTAATTCAGACATGCAGGTCTACTGCACTCAACGTAACCCTGCCATTTTTTTATTGGAATCTTAACATGCGGAGTCTGGATGTCCTCCCTGTGTTTGTGTGGGTTTTCTCCCACATTCCAAAGACATGCAGTAGGTGGGTTGGACACACTAAAACTGGCCATAGATGCGAGTGTGCGGGAGTGTGAGGTGTGGAAGAACTACCGCGGCAGGGCAAGCCACCCGGCGGTGTAAACCTAGGCTCTAGATGACTCATTGTTGACGTGACACCTTGGCCCTATGTGCAAAAATGGGAAAAAGGGGGTTGTGGATGGATGGATTGAACTTTAATCACTTTAGACTGTTACTGGTATCCTTTGTAAAAGTAAAGACAATCTAACTACAATAGACTCCCTCTTATCCAGTCTCACTGGGACCGGACCTTAGGCTGGCTAAAGAAATAGCTGGTTAATCAGAAAAAGCATGCAAAATAGCATTTATAGGTTATAAATCAGCTAGAATAAAATGATTTGTGTTGGTATGCATTTTTCTAATGAATACGAAGTCTAAAACTTAAATGTCTGCCATTATTTAGCCCAGAGGAGGCAGAAATATTCTTCTCTGTTGTCTTTTGCTAGGGCTACAGCAGAAACTTGATGGCAGGTTAAAGAGAGGCCGGATAAGAGGGAAGTCTAATGTACTGCATGATTTGCTTTATTTGTTGAGCCTTAAGGCAGTGTGGGAGTTAATATTTACTTTATATGTGCTCCATTCTGGGAGCTATTTGAATTTTAAAGCAGTATTTATCTGTTGGCTGGCCAGCTGAATTGTTTTGATGCAGTCAGAACAAGCTGTTTTCCTCAAACATTGACGCCTCACTCATACTATGGGGAAGGAAGTCTATACTTAGTTTTGAATAATGGTAAATATGTGTACATTCCCAAGATGTAGAAGGATGTGCATTGATCTGAAGGTAAATTCTAGAACATGAAAATAGTAAGAAAAGGAAGAAGAAAAATGTTAACTTTTTGTGACCTGCTGCAAGGAATGCTGTCAAACTTCTATTGTGACAAGTTTGTACATAACTGCAAATAATGAAAAATGTACAAGGTCAGTGCAATACCTTACTTTGATATTTTGCATTGTAAAAAGTTCAGATATAATTGCCCAGAATAATGCATAAACCATCATTCTATATTTAATCACAGCAAATAATTGCACATTCTGTTTTTCCATATAGCTTATTCCACCATTTAAACCCCAGGTGACATCAGAAACTGACACACGATATTTTGACGATGAGTTCACAGAGCAGATGATAACAGTAACACCTCCTAAAAGATGTAAGTACTGCTTTGGTTATTTCAGTCAGCAATTATATTATTTATAAATGTAATGTGTAACTTGTTTGTCAGGATAAATGTTGGGCAAATACATGGAGACTGACCTCAGCAAATACTACTTAGAACTCCTTTATTTTGTTATTATTCAACAGTAAGCCATGGCAAATGCTTTGATGTATATTCTGACTAATTCCATTTAATTTGAATGTCAAATGATCAAATGTTAAAAGACAAATATACTAATAGGAAAAAAAGGAAAACAATGGTGGTGTGTATATGGGAGGTCAGAGTTGTTGTAGGAAACAACCAGAGGTTATTTCAAACCCTAGGGGGGGGGCCTGTCCTCTCTTCCTAACTCTGTAATTCATGTTTTAGACGTACTACTTGCGAATCCTAGTTTATGAAGAATTGATTCAGATGAAGTTGGAATAGGGGACAACATTTGAGGAAAGTCCATCTCTTAATAATAGCCTGTTAAGAAAATACACATTTTATGCATTTTTTCAAAAAGATCCATAGTCTGAAAGAGTGGGTAGGAGGCTTGAGGTTTTTTTTTTTTTTCCCAAATGAACAAGATGGCATACAAAAGTTTTAATTCATGTTTAAACCACCCTTGCTTCTCATACAATTACTAGCATGTGTAGTTCAGGTGTAAGCTATTGCATACTAGGGTGTAATCTTGTCAGTGTGGGATTTTCAGATCTTTTGAAATTCCCTCAGATGAGTGCACCATTAAAAGGATACAGATTAGGTCCCCTACCTCACTATGGTCACATCTCCAGCACATAGAGAGATCCCCCAAGTGCATGGATGTAGTGCTAAATGGAACATAGGAAAATCAATTAAGACATTTGTGGAATAAATATTTATATACAGAACTTAGTGGCATAGCTTGAGGAATGCAATACAAGTTTTCCCATACTTTTTAGTAACTGGGATGGACAGTATTTCTTCCTGTCTTCTTTAGAAAAGAAGAATTTGGTCATGGATGGATTCCTGATGAGCTTTAGGTGTAACTATAATTTTATCTTTTTGGTCAATGGTAAACTTTTTAATTATCCAGGTATTGGTGATATACCTCAAATAAAAATAGCTATAGAAGATGCATTAAGGCCTTAAGGCTTTGAAATGGCTTGAACTGCCTCACCACTTAATTACATATTATCTTCACACACAGTATTATTCTCAAAGCCGATGACTGCCCTGCTTTCACTACTGTTTTCCATTCCTGTCACCCTATTAGACTGTTTCAGTCTAATGAACATCATGTTTTCATCATGTGTAAACCCCACAAATCCTGTGGAAGTATCTACTCGTACTTTGTTGCTAAAAAATGGAACTGTATCTCTCTGCAAATTGGATCTACCTCTAACCTCTCCAGCTTCAAACTGCTACTAAAAGACTAGATAAATAAAACCTGGCACTGCTTTTGCACTACCCCAGGCTGAACTAGACCCTCCCGCCTTCCACCACCAGCATACTTTGACTATGTTCAGAGAGAGAGAGAGAAGTAGTAAAATCTATATCTGATTATGTCTTTTCTGTTCATTCCTCAATGGATGGTTCTCTGATGTAATCTCTGTTCCTGCTCTGGCCATTTCTAAGTTTTGGATTTGGTGCTCAGACTACTTCTACTACCCATAATTCCTGTGAGAAGAGCAAGCCACTGCAGATCTTGTTTGCCACTTGACAAGCTACAGTGGATCTTGGTGCTTTTTTCAGATAGAATAGTTGGTCTATTATAGCTAAGTAAACTTTACCCCTGTATTTTCATATTCTCTTTATAAATGTGTGTATGTGTATATATATATATATATATATATATATATATATATATATATATATATATATATATATAATAAGATCAAGAGACCAATCTTCACATCAACATCCTGGAGATGACAACTATCCTAGCATTTCAGGAATTGCAGGACTGCTTGCCTCTAGGACTGATTTCCATCCATGCAGACAAAATGACAGTAGTTTGGTACATCAACAAGCAGAGGGGAACCAGGCCTTACCCCCCCCTCTACTGGGAAGCTGTAAAGGTATGGCAATGAGTGATAGCTTTGCATTGCTTCATGACAGCAATGTACATCCCTAGGAAGGCTGGCTCATAACGCCTATTCTACTGAATTTTGAAAGGTCTCTCAACCCACATGGGGCAAACCTTGCTAAGACCTCTTCATATTCCCAATGAACACTAAATGCAGCAATTAATTTACTGTGATTCCTCTAAAGGGGCAGACTTTGAGGGATTCTCTAATCAGACAGTAGCCAACTGGGCTCCTTTATGCCTTCCCCCTCTTACACTGATGTCCAGGTTTCTACAGAAAGCAATAAGATACAAAGCAACAGTAATTCTCATTGTTCCAATCTGTTCATGCAAATCTGGTTTTCCATTCTCAGGCCTCATATCAGGTAGCTGCCCTGGCTCTCAGATACCATGAAGGGTGTCCTATTCTATCCTTTTGAGTCACCTCACCTGGACCTCCTCAACCTCAAACTAACTGGTTTCTCTAGTTCCATTAATAGCATGAAACCCTTCACTGTCTCAAGAAGTAGTTCTTATTCTTTTCATCTTCCAAAAGGCTTCAACTTGGAGTTTACAAAAACAAATTGACATGGTTTACTGCTTGGGCAGATACTTGGAGGATATAATTCCTGTCCCAGAGACTTCCCATGCTTTGGAACAAGATCTCAGTCTACATTAGGCAGAGCTCCTAGCTAACACTCTTCAAAAGAAACTTTGACGAGTGGATAGGAAACAGAAAGTTTACCTCTGGGATCACTTCAGTGTCTCTGCTGGACAGAGGCACAGGGAACTAATCTAAGAGGGTGGCGAAAGCCAACACATTCTGGCTAGGCTTATAAATGCCTTCGGGCAGATAGCCTAGTACCAACCTATGAACCTATATATATATATATATATATATATATATATATATATATATATATATAATACACACACATATGTATATTACCCCTCCCCCTTTTGACTTTCTACTTATATTTTTTCCACTTGTATTACAACAGAAGATTTATCTTATTTTCTAATTTAATTTTTCTGCTATAATTATAAACCAAAACCAAAAAGTTATAAATAGACTTAACTTTATTCCTTTTATAGTTTTTTTTGCTTTCTGTGGTAATCAGGATGTCGGATAAGCCATCTGGCTTTTAAAATGTGTATTGCTGTGTATTCCAAATTCTATTGTGCATGAAAAATGCATTTATCATTTAGGGCCTTCTGATTTAAAAGTGGCATGCTCAGTTTGTGAAGCCTTTGGGCAAAGAGCCATAGTGGAGAGAAGGAATAAACTTTGAATACTCTCCTACAGCCATCCCCAGGAGCCTTAGGGAAGTCAGTGGCTGCTGCTACTTCCCCTTCTTTCCTCCTCCTCCTCCTCAATGAAGGCAGATAAAACCAAAGAAAAACAAAAGAAGACAGAAGATATGTCAAAAGTTTCTAAGAAGAGCTCTCCAGATCCGATGCCCTTGTCTACTCTGGCTCCATCAGCAAATATGTAGGAAAGACTTGCAGGAAATTAAAGAGTAAAATATACACACACGTGTGTGAAATGTAAAATGCTCTGTATAGGCATGTACAAGAATTCGAAACCCACAAGTTTAGTTTTGTAGTTGTTGAAAAAATTAGTAACGATGTCTGGGCCGTTGTTATAGAGGAGCATTTGAACAAAAGTGAATTGAAATGGCAACTTAGGTTCAATGCTGTGAATTCCCCAGGGCTTAATGGCTCAGTTTCTATTAATTCTGTTGTAAAGCTTAAATATTTTGATGTTTAAAATACTAGGTACATAGCATTGTTTGTTACTTTAACTACCAATTTAATAATCATTACTTTTTTAATTCAGGCAATTTTTTATTGGCTGATTTGAATCATGTGATTTTATTTATTTGTTATTTATGATGGTGGTTGTAAAATATTGTTAGTTCTGATGACATTCCTTGTAATGGCAGGAACGAAGAGCTTAACTTTGTACATTAAAGTGTTTACAACTTTGCTACAACAGCCTGCATCATTCATCTAGTTTTGCAGGAAGTTGTGGTTTGTTTCCTGCGGGATTAAAAGTTTGTTCAGAGAGGATTGGTCTTTCCAAGACCCTTTACTGGAAGAAGTAGTGTTCCTTGATGCTTTTGTTTCTGACCCATTACTTCTTGGATGCCCCCCAGCTAATGAAATGATAGACCTAATCTCATCTTGGGCTTGGAAAGAACCAGGTCTCAGCTAACTTTTTGATGGTCCTTTTAATATTCCATGTGAATTTAGGGTACCAAGCACATTTAATCCCCCCTGCATCCAGTTATAGAAGTATTTGAAAACATATGTGAACTGGATTTGAGGAATTTAGGGCTATTTGGTAAGACCTCTGAGCAATCTAACATAACCCAGGATGAGTGGGATTTGTTAGAAGAGGTAAGAAATGGGGGTATTCGAGTGATGAAAGTGGATAAGGAGGGAGCTTTCGTCTTTTTCTATGTATTTGATTATAAAGACAGGATTAATATGATGTTGGCTACAGACACCTGTAAGCAGGTGTCTTTGAACGAGGTCAGTCAGGCTTATAGGTGTATTAAAATATACGTCAGTGACTTATTCATCGAGAATCGTATTGACGTAGCGACTTGTAACTATTTTACTATGTCAGCCCCAAAAATCTCGGTAGTATTCAGTACACCCAAAATCCATAAAGATCTGGGCAACCCCCCTCCCATTGTGTCCTATTGTGTATGGGCAGAATTCTGTAACATACCCCCTAGCCAAATTTACAGATGGGACACTGAAGAAATATGTCGAAAAGGAACCATATGTTTGTAAGGATTCTTGGACTTTTCTTGAAAGCATCAACAGGCTTGACTACCAAGCAGATTTCCACTTCACTGCCGTGGATGTGAAGGAGCTATACACGGTTATTCCTCATGAAGTGGGAATCGAATGGGTCAACCTGTTGTTTTCTAAGAGAGGAGCATTGTGGTCTGAAATAGCCTTAATGCATGAATTATTGGACATTATTTTATCTAATAATTACTTTTTATTCAATGGGGTCCATTATTTACAAACTAGTGGCATCGCTATGGGTTCACCAGTCAGAGCCAGTTTAGCTAATCTGGCAATGGCGTATTGGGAGGACACATTTATCCATAGTGATGTTAACCCGTAAAAGGGGCAGATATTTTACTATACTAGATACCTGGACGACATATTTATAATATTTGAAGGAAATCAGGTTGTGTTTGATGAATTTTTGAAGTATTGCAATGATTCTACGTCTTTTCTTTCTTTCACGTATGCATTTAATAATGAGGTGATACCATTTTTGAATGTGGAACTGAGTAAGGATAGGGTTAAAGCATGTTATAAATCAAAAATCCATCGTAAGGATATATACTCCAACTCACTACTACACTATACTAGTGCACATCCGAAACACCAAAAAAGAGCTGTGATAAAGGGCCAAATGGACAAGGCTGCACATATGTTCACTTTTGAAACTGATTTTTTTAGCTGAGTGTGATTTATTAGTGCAGATGTTTCCAAAGAGGGGGTACCGTAATGGCTTGCTCTGCAAATTGGCCGATGAGGTTATCAATAAGAGGGCCACAGGGCATTTCAAAGCAATTCTCAGTTTTTTGGATGGGGGTAATGACTAGAATAGGGGACAAGGTCAAAATGTTGAAGAAAAGATTAACGAAGTAGGTAATTACCCTCACTCATTTATTACCACCTTTTGCCCAAATTCCTGGCTTATTAAACATGTGCTAATGAAGAACTGGGAAATAATGAACACAGATGAGAGGTTGGAAAAGTTAGGGTCTGGCCCACAGTTTTCAGGAGAGCTAAAAACTTCAAGGGCCTACTTGAAATTAAGTCAGTTATTTCAGTTAGGATGCCCGGAATGTACAAATGTGAAGCTTGTGCATATTGCAAGTATATGTGCACGGGCAATAAGTATAAAATAATGAGTGTTGACTATTCTAACAGGGCAAGACTGAATTGCAACTCTACTAGGGTAGTTTATGTAGCCCAGTGCCAGTCTTGCAGTGGTTATTATATAGGTAAAACCCGAGCGTAAATTGAGATAGAGGGTATATGAACACATTTACAACATCTGAAGGGGGAAGATCAAAAATGCCCTGGCTAAGCATGTGAGGGATAACCCAGGGCATTCCTTTTTGTTTAGAGCTATTGATCAAATTGAATTTGATATCGGGGGGGGGGGGGGGTCCCTTAAGTGTAGAATTGGAGGTGCGGGAATTATATTGGCAAATAAGAACTAGGGCATTCATAAAACCAGGTTTGAATGATGTGTGCTCTATAGCCAGTGTGTTAAAGATGAAAAGTTTACAAAGATGACTATTTGTTACTTTGCATTTACACCATTCTCCACCCCCCCCCTTCTTATCCCCATCTTATTGCTTATCTTGTGGTGCTGTGTTTCCATTGACAATTGTCATGCTTCAACGTATAAATGATTTATGAATTTCTACTTAGGTAGCTTAGTGAATGTGTATTTAGGATGTATGCTTTAAGTGTCAATACGCTTTTAAAGATATAAGTGGCATTTTATTTAATGCTAAATTTGTGTATGTTTTTAAGAATTAATGGATGAGTATGCAGTGTGACCTTTTAGGTGTGGTTGTTGTTGTTTGTCTTTCAACTTTTCCCGGTAAGGGGTCGCCACAGCGGAACTCCAGTCCGCTAATGATTGGCAGTAGATTTTTTTACGAAACGCCGAGATGCCAGCTCGATGCCCAACCTTCAACGAAGGTACACCCATTTACGCACGCTTGTCTTTCGAATGCTACCCAACCGTGGGTAGGACGTGCAGACTCCACACAGAAGACACTCCCAAGCCCAGCCGAGAATCGAACGGGGAACCTCTTGCTGTGAGGTAACAGTTTAAACTAATTTGTCTTGCTTCACCTTTGTCTGAAGAAGATGAGTGGAGTAAAACTTGACGAAAGCACTAATCTTGTTATACTTGAAAATCCAGTGTCTGCCTTTTTTGTTTGCTTTTTAAAGAAGCAGACATTGTTGAACCTACCCCCCCAAGAAGCTCAGTAAATTTTTAGTAGCTCCTAAAGATAGACCCCCATTGGAGCAAGGGCCCTGCAGTAGAGTCTATGATAGTGTGGTAGTGGAAGCAGCCACTAAGGAGTTGCTCTGTCCATTCACCTAACAGGGAGGTACATGCATTGGACAGATTCAGGAAGCATGTATACACCTTATCTACATTTTTAGTGAGAGGGCTGAATCACCTGGTACACGTTACTCACTTTCACAGAGGTTTGACAGTGGTGGTCTCCAAATCTCTCCCAGGGTACTTGTCAGAAGATCACAGGAAAGATACTGAGTCACAGTTGGCTAAACTTCAATCTCTCTCTAATGCCTTTATGCTCCTTTATTTCTAATGCTACAGAGTGTATGTCTAGAGCAGCTGGCACAGGTGTTTCCATCAGGAGGAGTGCCTGGATGCAGCTTTGTGATTTTGTGGAGCATTTCAAAATGTCCTTCATCAATGTTCCTTGTGATAGATCAACCTTGTATTGGTGCTAAAGTTAAAGAAACTGTCTTCAGATGCGAGAAGGGAGGAAAATACCTTTATGCAGAATTATCAAATTTTATACTCCTCAGTGGACCTTCTCCAAAAATAAGGAAGGAAAGAGAATTTGGTTTTGGAAATTCCAAGAGTTTTTATGGGACACTTTTGGAGAAAGAGCTTCCTGAAGCATAGGGGGAACTCTCATAATGGACGTCACCCAAGAGGCAGAACTGGGCTGCAAAACAAAGGCTTTAGGTGTCCTTTCTCAAGTAACTTTTCTAGTGCTCCCAAATACCCAACTGTCATACTCTGGAGGCAGTCTGTTGGCTCTTCTCTCACTGCATCCATCAGCCTGGGTACTAGTTACTTAAGACATATGGTTGCAGATGAGTGTAACCAGAAGCCGTGTCATACTTTTCATACTCCCCTATCTCTTCAGAAAAGAATTCTTGATGTTTCAGTCTCACAAAGAGAAGTAGCCACTTCAGAAATAAAGAAGCTTCTAAGACATTCAGTCATCCAGGAAGGTCCTTCTAGACCAAAGAAGATCTGGAATTTACCCAAGATACTTTTTAGTGCCAAAGAAACACTGGGCTCTAAAGCCAGTATTTTTCCTAAGCTGATAAAACAAGTCTGTAAAACAAAAGTCCGGATTGTCTCAATTGAGTCCACTCTTGTCTTGCTAAGAAAAGGCAAAAGTATGCGCTCAGTAGATGCTATGGATTTGTACAGCCACATAAAGAAAGACACGCGCTCCCGGAAGTATTTTCACATCCAGCTGGGAGACAGTCATGCCCGTTGGATTCACCACAGCTCCTTGGGTGTTTACTAAGAGTATGGCAGTGGTAGCAGCTCATTCTGTAACTGTAGGGTTTCCAGGTATTCCCCTGGATGACTAGCTTATCACTGCCCCTACCAGGAATCTACTAGGGATGCCTTGCTACAACTCCGCACAGACTAGGAAATCACAATGAAATTAAAGTCCAGATTGCAACTAGTTCATTCTCTGGAATGCTTCCCCTTTCAAGAATTTTATCTCTTCATCAACAATCCCTAGAACTTCAATCCTACCAGAAGCCACATATGAGGCTAGTTCATAGTCTATGCTTCATTGCTGCTTCAGTCATGTTAATGCCACCAGACAGATTCTACATGAGTGTTCTTCAGTGGACCTTGGCAGTTCAGTAGTTAATCAGAAAACAACCTTTATCCTTTCTAGTGAATCTAATGACCATTTGCAGAACACACATCCATTGGTGGTTAGAATCTCCACATGTTCCATAGGGGACATTCCATTCATTCTGCTTTTCCCAAAGCCAAAGTGGCCACAGATGGAGTGGCAGGGCATTATCTAGAAAAGACAGTCCAACACACCTGGCCACAGACAGAGGGCAGTCTCCACATCATTATATTGGAGATTAGAGTAGTCCTCCTCGCATTACAGGCCTTTCTGGACTCTCTCCCCGTAGGTGTGATTTCCATCCAGACAGACAACATGGCTGTCGTTTGGTACATCAACAAACCTGGAGGAAAAAGATATTATCCTTTGTGTTGAGAGGCCATGAGAATGTGACCATGGGTGATAAGTTCTCATCGCTGTCTAATTGTAATGCATATCCCAGGGCAAATCCAACATATTGCAGGACAAGTTGAGTAGATCCATCCTGCTTCCTCACGACTGGTCCTTCAACTCATTAGTAACAAAGTGGATTTTCAGTCATTGAAGCTGACCTTGCTATGATCTCTTTGCTTCTCCTCACAACACCAATTTCAACAAGTTCTTCACTTTAATTCCCTACAAGGGAGAGTCACCATGAGGCACTCTAAAGCAGTATTTGCCCCTGGGTCTCCTTTATGTCTTTCCCATGATGCCATTGATTCTTACAGAAAGCATAAGCAGTGAAGGTTACAGTAATCCTTTTAGCCCCTTATTGGCCTAAACAAGTGTGGTTTTCCTTCTCTTAACTCATCAGCTTCACCTTCCTTGAGTACTTGGCTCAGATCCAGGTTTACTTTCTCACCCTTCAAGGCTGCACCACGTGAACATTCAGTCCCTCAAACTGAGCACATGGTTTCTCCAGTTCCAGTAATGGTTCAGCAGTCCAGATTGTAATCCCAAGATGTCCACATATTGCCTTCCTCTCCGAAACCTTCCACTAGGTTTTTTGTTTGGGCTGTGGAGAAAAATTTTGATCCTTTATCTTGAACTTTTTGTACATCTTTCAAGGTGGTGCCAGCTATTCCACTATTGAAGTACAGTTAACTACAGTTTCCTCCTCCCACATAGGGGAATATCATGCCACCGTAGCTTCTCTTAGATTGTTCAAGGCCTTCCTTCGGGGTGCAGTTCTATCTCTGCTTCCTCTTAGAGATACAGTTCCTCCATGGGATATTGCCATTGTCTGACTGGCCCTCCCTTCAAATCTGCTGCAAATGTTAATCTGTAGTTTTTATCTTTGAAGAACTTATTTTTAGTGACTATCACTTCCGACAGGAGAATAACTGACCAATATCCTCAAAACCTCCATACCTAATTTTTCAAAAGTACAGAATGTCTGAGAACTAGCCCCTGTTTTCTTCTCAAGGTGGCTTCTAAATCATCCATTAATCAGACCTTAAATCTTCCATTTTTTTCCACAAATTTCTCAAACAAGGGTGAATATACTCTGCATTTGCTGGGTGCTCATAGCTAGTTACATTTTTTACCTACAGTCAGTCAAAACCCTTTAGAAAATCTCTTCAGTTGTTTCTGTCCTTTCCACTGCTAAATTAGGCAAACCACTGTCATTTCCTTTGTTTGTCAAGAAAAGGGAATTCCTTTCCCTTCCTTCCTTCCCAAAAGATCATTCTGCAAGATCTGTACTTTCATCTACAACCTTTTTTCTCCAGTGGTCCAGCTGATGACCTATGTGCTGCAGCTGCCTGGTCCTAGGTACATACCTTCATCTCACATTACAAATTGGGTGTACAGTCCAGTTCTAGGGCCTCCTTTGGTTCAGCTGTGCTCTGGAATATCCTTCCATGAGGCTGCCCAACTGAAGAAGTAGCTAGGAACTCTGTCCCTCCCATCCATTGAGGAATGGATGGTGAAGACATCAAATATGAAAGTTATGTACTCACCGTAACAATAAATCTGTGTTGCCTGTTTCCTCCCTTTCCTCAACTACTGTCCCACCATCCCACTCCTTATTTTGTGGAAGTGTCGATTGTTTACAGAATACTCTTTCTGATATGGATCTAGCTGACCTTGCACTGCCTTCTGAAGGTCCTGTCTTTCTCTGCCTCTCTTTCTTTATGCAGGTTATCAGTATTTATTTGGACGACGCAGTGGTGCAGCAGTTTGTGTTGTCTCTTCACAGCAAGAGGTTCTCCAGTTTGATTCTTGGCTGGTGTGCCTTCTGTGTGGAGTCAGCATGTCCTCTCTGCGTTCATGTGTGTTTCCTCCAGGTGCTCTGATTTCCTCCCATGTTACAAAGACATGCATCTTGAGCATTTCTCCCTGGGCTTCCGCTGAAAATTGGCTCATTCCAAGTTGGACCTTCCAGTAAACAAATGTTAAATAAATAAAAATTTAAGTCAGCTACACACTTAGGTTGTTCACACCTATATTCTACAATTTCCAATTCCTTTTTTGGGCAGGCAGACTCTATCTGTGGTAGCTCACTCTTCTTACAGGGATTATGGGGGAGGACCCTGAGCACTGGATCCAAAGCTTGGAAGTGGCTGTTGCCAGATCCGAGATTAGATACAAGACCCATCCATTGAGGAAAGGATAGAAACAGACACAGATTTATAATTATGGTGAGTACATAACTTATGTTTCTTAGACAAAGATTAAATATATATGTTATATAGTCCTATCTCACCGTAATTCTTTCTGGATGGTTCGGAGCCGATTCTCGGCTCCGACTCGGCCGATACTAAAGCTTGAGAGCTTTTACTGGCTCGAGGCTAACCCCTATCCCATGGTGCCTCACGGCAATTCTCCAGATCTCGTTTGCCACAAAAGCTTCAAGGTTGTCTCCTTACTGGCTCATTGGCTAAGTAGAAGATTTTTGATAAATCTTATTTCTCGTCTATTTTCTTCATTTTTCTACCTTAATAGTTATCTATTACCAATGTGATTGTTGTAGAGTGCTTGACCCCCTATTCCATTTTTTTTTTTTTTTATTGTTAGGATTGTTTTAGTTAGAGGGTTGTAGTTGCCCGTTTAAGTTAGAGGGCCTTTCCTACCTGAGTGCTAGCCCTTCTTCCCTTAAAAAAAAAAAAAAAAAAAAAAAAAAACCTTTTCTTCTCTTCATAACTTTGCTGTTGGTTATTGTTAGTATTGTAATTGTTGTTACTCTTGTTTTTCTTGTCTGCATGTCCAAAGAGAAAGATGGAGAACATAAGGAACACCCCCCTTCTGGGTTCAAGAAATGTGACAAGTGTTCACAAAAAATGTCATTGACTGGCAGTCATACTAGCTGTGTGTACTGTCTGGGAGAGGCTCATTTACAAGAACCCTGTACTTTTTGCCATTCCTTCAGTACTAGGGTCCTTAATGAGAGAAAACGTAAATTGATAGACAAGGGTCTTATGACTAGTTCCTTCCAAGAACAGCTGGAACTTGGTCAGACAGCTCCAAAAACTGTGAAGAGAAAATCTTCAGTCCCAGGGTCGGAATCATCTAAAAAGTCTAAAGTAATAGAGCCAAGGAGTTCTGGCTCCAATTCCGCTTCTTCTGTCTTGGTGTCGTCAGTTTCTTAGGTGCTGAGGAAACCTTCGTTATCGAGACACTCACCAGTTATCGGCCCTATTTTGCCAACATTGAGGTCTCCTATTTTAGAAAGGAGGAGCTCTCCTTCGGTCTCCACCCATTCCTCCAGGACACTTTCAGATGAGGATATCGAGAGAGTGGTAAAGAGGTTGCTCTGTGACCCGGGTCTGGCCAAAAAGTTAGCTCTTCTGGACCCAAAGGCTTCGGAGCCGTCCCATCTCCAGACTACTGCTCCTCCTCCGACTGCTTCACTTTTGGAATCGAACACTTTGGGTCCTTCTGTATTGGATGCTTCAGTTCCGAGAATTCTTCCTGCTTCCTCGGAACCGATAACTCTATCCTCAGTGGCTCAGTCTGGAGCCAAGGGATCTGGGAGCTGTCGCTCTCGAATCGACTCCAAGGGGGATAGTCACCCCGTTTTTTTCTTCAGTACCAACCAAAAAAACCTAATACTTTCCCAATTTACCATTGTTCATAAGATTTTTTACCAACCCAACAACACACCAATACTCAACAACCTTATAGCACCCTGTAGGAATCTTAATTCCTTACGCTCTTCCATTAAACTTCTAGCTAGTATCACCAAGTCTAACAACTTAGCTGGGGACTCACTGTTCTCCAATACCACTGGAAAACAATGGAACCTCTTGCCATCTGACCTAACCTCACTTCCATCCCTTCCTCTCTTTAAACAAAGTCTTAAACACCTTAAAACTCACTGGCTATGCCCTTGCTGTTACCCAGACTGATCCTCTGGATTTCTCTGCTATCTCTTGACTTCCTACTTTCCTCCACACGTTCCTGTCTACTCCTCTGAATTAGTAGCACCTATAAGCTATCTCTACTACTTAGGCACCAGTTGGTTATCTTTTCTACTTGGCTATGAATGTAACCTGAAGGTAGTATTCCTGCCATTTCTTTATACTTCTTCCTTTTTCTACTGTTACTGTCTAACCCTTTGGAAATAGTAACTGTCTGGAGTAAACTAGAATAACCAAGGATTTAAATGTATTCTAATAATGTCTTGGGGTTGCCCTAGATATTCATACTGTAAAATGATCTGTAGGTGTATTATGTATTAGTGTAGTGTGTCTCATAGTCTTCCCATAACTTAAACTGTAATACCTTTCTTGTTTATTATAAACATGTTTTGTGTGGTGGTGGTTTATATGTGGAGCTTTTCTCCCCGGGCCTCTACTGAAAATGGAAATATATCCAGCTGGACCAGCCCGGTCAACAAATGTAAAATAAATAAAAAATAAATAAAATAAAACCCTCCCTCTTGGTGCATCGGCTCAACTGAGCCTGGTTCCCACATCTGCTTCAGAACCTGTCCCTCCTGCTCGGAGCCGACCTTCCGTCTCCTCAGAGCGGAGGCCGTCCTCGGAGCGGGGTGGAAAGGCTTTTGAAGCAATAAAGCTTTGTCCAGTGCCAAAGCCCTGCCTTTGGACCACATGTCCCACCAGCAGCAACCTCTCCTCCCCCTCAGCATAGGGAACCAGAGACTCAAGCAGCCCCCATTGCAGGTGTCCCTCTCTTACGAGACCTCCTCAGATTATCCCACTGGAGAGCTCACCTCAGCAGTGTGCCTCACAACAGCCCTTAAGGCAAAACACCATACCTAACATGCTAGTAATAGGAGACTCTATAGTAAGGCACACGGATGTTCCACTCACCAGGCTGAACAAGGAGAAGGTTACTGTCAGATGCCTCTCAGGTGCTCGGATCCGCCATATAACACAGGGACTTAGATCTCTCCAGAACAAGTACAAGTATGACGCTGTCATTGTACATGTTGTTGTGAATGATCTAAGACGTACCTCCCTGGACTACATCAAAAGAGACATTGAGTGGCTCTCTGATCATGTAGCCCAAGCTGGTATGACCCTGACCTTGAGTAGCATAACACCTTCACCTAGAATGATACCACAATACAAAGACAAAAATGATCAATTTCAACAATTGCCTAAGCTTTTGGTGTCATTCTAAGGGGATCCAGTGTCTGTCTGCCTGGGATGACATGATAGACAAGCCTCACTGTTTTGCCAGAGATGGGTTGCACCTGTCACCCCTAGGTTTTTGAATACTGGCCAAGGCTCTTGCCGTCCCCATAGTGCCTTTTCTAGGCAAGGCTCAAAGGACAAACCAACCACCGTAACCAGCACAGGTAACCAAAAAGTAAGGGTAATGCTACTCAACGCCAGAAGTCTCAACCTCAAAATGCACACACTAGGGGCTCTCCTCAGCATGGAGAAAATCGATGCTTGTGCAATGACGGAAACCTGGTTCAAGGCTTAGGAGAGCACCCCAGCACTGCCAGGTTACAATTCATATCATACCTTCCGGCCGCAGTTACTGGATCTCAGTACAAAGGGCGGAGGTGTATCCATATTCATCAAGGATACCCATATCTCCAGGTTAGTAGCGCAGCATGATGCCCCAGAGATCATCCATGTACAACTATCAGCAGGCAAAACCACATTTCAAGTCATAGCCAGTTATAGATCGCCCACCACGTCCCAAGGTGCTCACTCTGCATTCCTTGAGACATTGGAAAATATAAAGGTCCTACCCAACACCATAGTCTTGGGTGATTTCAACTACCCTGGTATAGACTGGGCGAACTACCAATGTTCCAACTCCTATGCTCAGCGATTCATAGAATTTATAAATTCAAATGCCCTTGAACAACTAGTATGTTCCCCCACTAGAAGGGACAACATATTGGATTTAATCATCACAAATATGGGCACCCATTGTACCACACTCGTTATTACCCCCTCCTTGGTCAGATCCGACCACAAACTGATAACCCTGGACATCCTCTTTCCTCCACCTCCCCCAATCAAAGAAACCATAGTCAAAAACCTTTCCAAAGCAAACTTCAAACTACTTGCATCCGAAGTGGAAAGCTTCACTATTCCCTTGCAGAAGGATAATGATATCCAGGATGCGGAATCCTACACCAAGGCACTCTATATGCATCTTCAGGATTGCATGGACCGTGCTATCCCAAATAAAACCAAGACTCCTTCCTCAAGCAAGAAGAAACCAGTCTGGTGGACCCCGGCCATAAGCATACTTTACAATAAAAGGAGGAGACTTATACAAAAAAAAGGCCAAATCTCAAGTAGAAAAATCATCCCTGATCAGCATTAGTAAGAAATTGAGGGCCCTCATCAAGTCAGCTAAACCTAATTGTGAAAAGAAAGTTGCCAACGATAACCATAAGGCCTTATATGGCTACGTCAAAAACCTAAATGGCAACGCTCAGGTCTGTTCTGAGCTAGTACAAAATGAAACAAAATACACTGACCCTTCTGACCTTGCCAACATCTTGGCCGACAGGTTCAGTGCAAATTTCTCCTCCCGCTCACCACCTACAGGGCCTATTACCATTCTAGGGGATTGTGCAAGTCCAATTATTACTGATACGTTGGTTAGCAAGGCTCTATCTAAAGCTAAAAACACTGCCTCCATGGAACCAGATGGTGTCCCAGGCTGTGTTATGCGCAAGCTCCAAAAGGAATTAACCCTGCATCTTAATACCCTGTTCAGTCTCAGCCTCTCCACAGGATATTTGCCCATAGAATGGCGCACAGCAATGGTGGTCCCGCTACACAAGGGTGGGGCCACAACTGACCCTGGGAGCTACCGACCAATAAGCTTGACCAGTCTGATCTGTAAGGCTATGGAGCGAATCATTATGGAACTCATAAATGGAGAGATTGGGAACCTCCAGTCGCTGGACCCCACACAGTTCGGCTTCGTCAAGGGCAGATCATGCCTCCTGAACCTGGTGGATTTCTTTGAGACAGTTACTCAGGCTATAGATAAGGGAAAGGAGGTACACACTGCTTACCTTGACCTTGCTAAAGCATTTGACACCATTCCCCATTCAGGTATTATTGATAAGCTCACCAGCCTGGGCATAAACCCTTACGTCACAAGATGGATCGCAAACTGGCTCTCAGACGGATCCCATAAAGTAAGAGTAGCAGGATCTATGTCCGAATCCAGACCAGTAACGAGTGGTTTGCCTCAGGGCTCTGTCCTGGGGCCCCTCCTGTTTGGCATATACTTCTCAGAAGTACAGGCAAGCATGGAAGGGCTGTGGCTGACTAAGTTTGCAGACGACTGCAAACTGGGTGCTAAAATAGAGTCTCCGGCCGACATGGAGATCCTCCAGAAGGGCCTAAATGAGACTGATGCATGGTGTCAAAGTCATGGTCTCAAGCTAAATGCAAAAAAATGTGTAGTAATCCTCTTTGGAAAGAACAGAGTACCTGCAAGCTACAACATAGGAGGTAATCCCCTGAAATCTGAAGAAGAAATAAGGGATCTAGGGACCCAAGTAGATAGCTTTCCTTTGATAACCATGTTGCCAAAGTGGTTAGAAAATCCTTCTTTGTGACCCATCTGATCACGAAAGGGTTTGCATCAAGATCTAAGGATGTAATGGTGCCCCTCTACTCTTCCCTCGTCAGACCCATTATTGAGTACAATGCACCAATTGGAATGTACCTGGCTGTACATCCCCAGCAGCTGGAGAGACCACAAAGGTCCCTAACCAAGAGGATTACTGACCTCAAACAGTTGCCCTATGCAGTACGATTGAAAAAGCTAAGACTGTTCTCTGTTGCATACCGCTTTCTCAGAGGCAATCTGTGTCTAACATACAGAGCCATGTCCAACCCAGAATTGTTGAACATGCTCCATCTTAGCAAAACCAAATCTACTCGAGCTACACGCACTAGGGATATAAACCTCAACACAACAATGAATAGAACATGCTGGAGGGATAGATTCCCTTCGCAGAGACTTCCCTTACTATGGAACAGGGTCCTGATCTACATAAGACAGAGCCTCTCACTATCACTCTTCAAGCGGAACCTTGATGAGTGGATGGGTAACAGAAAGTTCACACCGGGGATCACACCAACAGCACTACTAGATAGGGGCCAAGGGTACTAGTTGCTAGTACAAGGGTCTAGGGAACTACTAAAGGGGCGGTGAATACCGCACAACGTGGCTGGGCTAATATATGCCTTCAGGCAGATAGCCCAGTACCAACCTATGAACCCAAGAAACTTTGTAAGAGGAAGCACATTGACTCACTTGAGTGTCACGTCAGACACTGATTTGGATGAGTCAGAGGGGTCCCCTAGATCCACCTCTGAAGATGTCTTTTCCTGACATCCTTGAAATCCTTAGACAGAGGGGTGATTGGAAGACCTCTAACCCTACTGAGGATGAATTAGTGTACCTTGAGCCCTTTGTTTCCCGACCTTCCACCTCCTGGGTGACACCACCTTATGACCAACTCTTGGGGGTCATATCCCTGAAAGCCTGGACCTCCCCGGACACAATGTAGCCTGTCCCGAGGAGTCTAAACAAATTTATGACTGCTCCAGAAGATAAGTCCTTTCTTTCTAAGGGAGTTCCTGTGGATGCTATGGTGGTAGCAGCAGCCACAAAAAAGGAGTTGTCCGAGACATCATCTACTATCCATCCTCCTAATAAAGAGTACAGGACGATGGATAAGTATTGAAAGCTACCTCCTCTTCAGCGGCATTTACCTTAGGATCGCTGAATTACCTGTCCCATTTTACTAGCCTTCAAAGGAATCTCCTGAAGGAGTTGGGAGACACCATTCAGGGTTCAGTAGCTTTGGGATCCACAGACAAGGTATCTGCACTGCTCCCCACCCTTACGTCTGTAGCTAACTCCTCCATGAGGCTGATTTCCTATGCAGCTGACGGAGCAAGCAGGGCAGCTGCAGCAGGAATTTCTCTTAGGAGACATTCCTGGATGTGTCTATGTAACTTCACGGAATCCTTTAAGTCTTCCTTTACCAACGTCCCCTTTGATGGTTCAACTCTTTTTGGAGTGCAGGTAAAAGAGACTTTGACCAGGTGCGAGCAGGAAGGGAAAACCTTATCTGCTGTCTGAGTCTGTTTCTCCCTTCCTTCTAGACCCTATCCCAAGGGTCAAACAGGACAGAAAATGTTGTTCTGTAAATCCCAAAAAGGTTTCTCTCAGGCACAAGGTCAACCCTCCCCTAGAGGCAGAGGGGGAGGATATAATGGAAGATGCCACCCTCACGGCAGTGGAGGTCCGCAACATCTGGGAGATAGAGAATCTTTCTCTGATTGTCCCTTCCATCGCCCTTGAGGGGTTGCCGACTGTCGGTCTCTGGAGGCAGTCAGGGGTCGTCTTTCACTGTACCCAAGCGCCTGGCTACAAATTTCCCAAGATCATTGGGTACAAACCATAATATCCAGGGTTACCTTATTCCCTTTGTTTCCGATCCCCCGGTAAACCGGTCTCTACCAGATGTGCCACCCATTCAGTTAGACTGTGCAACATCAAAGGTCATCTCGTTGGTTCAAAAAAGTGTCATCCAAGAAGTCCCCTCGAATAGGATCTGGAACTTACTCACGATTCTTTTTAGTTCCAAAAAAGACAGGGGACTGGAGATCAATTCTAGATCTCAGCAAACTCAATAAGTCTGTAAAGAAATTGAAGGTCCCTATGATCACTCTGCAGTCAATATTTCCCTTTATCAGGACAGACAATTGGATGTGCTCAATAGATCTTCAGGATGCGTGCTACCACATCAAAATGGACAGGCACTCCAGAAGACACCTATGCTTTCAGCTGTGAGCCAGTCATTTTCAATTTCAAACACTGCCCTTTGGCCTCATTACAGCCCCCAGAGTGTTCAAATGCATGGCAGTGGTAACGGCTCACCTAAGACGTCAAGGATTCCAGGTGTTTCCGTAACTAGACGACTGGCTCCTCACTGTTACCACCAAGCACCAGCTAATCAGAACCAGGGATGAGACTCTGTCCTTGTGTGCCAGATTAGGCAATGCAATAAACCTAAAAAAGTCAGCCTTATCTCCATTGCAGCACATTGTATTCTTAGGCTCAGTAATAGACTCAACCACCATGACAGCAAAACTGACACTAGAAAGGATAAAATCGTTGCATAACCATGTTAGATCCTTGCTGAAGAAAGACAAAGTACAGGCCAGAGTAGTTCTTCAAGTCCTAGGGACTATGGGCTTCCACCATTCTCTTAGTTCCTCTAGCCCATCTGCACATGAGAGTACTTCAGTAGCTACTGTTTGCCCAGTGGTCAATGCAGGATCTCCCCCTGTCACACCAAATACTCATCATAAACTCCTGCAAGAAGGATCTAACATAGTGGTTACATACAGATCAACTTTATCTAGGTCTCCCACTTGCTCCCCCTCAACAAAATGCAGTCTTGACCACAGACGCCTCCCAGATAGGGTGGGGAGGGCATTATCTGGGAATGACGGTCCAAGATATTTGGCAGGATCCCGAGAACCACTTGCACATAAATGTTCTGGAGATGAGAGCGGTGCTATACGTGTTGCAAGCACTTCACAGTTCTCTTCCCACTGGGACAATTGCGATTCAATCAGACAACATGTCTGTAGTGTAGTACATAAACAAGCAAGGGGTAACCATATCTTACCCACTTTGTCAAAAGGCTTTAAGAGTATGGAAATGGGCGATGGACATTCAACGCTTTCTGGTAGCAATGCACATCCTGGGGAAGTCCAGTGTGATAGCAGACAAACTCAGACAAGCAATTCTGATGCCTCACAAGTGGTCCCTGAATTTAGAAGTTGTGGAAGAGATTTTTCACAAATGGGGCCAGCCTTGCTGCGACCTTGTTATGTACATGAACACCAAATGCAGCAGCTACTTTGCACTAGTTCCCCATCCGGGGATGTCACCCAGGGATGCTGTGGTCCACAGTTGGCCTCCGGGACTTTTTGCCGCTTGTGTAACTCGGACGTGGTCTCGTTCTTGGCTGTGGCTAAGTACCCTTTTTTCTTCTTCTTGAGAGAATTTATTGCAAACAAAAAGCTGTTTTAATAGCTATTGTTCGTTTGGTATTATTTTGTGAGAAAGTTGTGTGTGCACGATTGTTTCTGTGGTATCCCACTAGCTGTTCCAAAGGGCTAGGCCCATTTCAGTTAGAGGACCTAGTCTGTCCCCTTGCTTCCCTGTGTTACAAACTTTCCGGTCTAAAGCCGTTTAAATTAGAGGTTTTAGTCCTTACCCCACTGTTGTGTGTATCAGAGGATCGTTTGTTAGAGTTTTCTGTTAGTGAGTATTTTCCCACCCTAAGTGTGGTGTAAGTCTGTGACTGTTTTTTCCAGTTGGTACTGTACCTGTAATTTTTTGTCTTGGTGATTGGTGGTAGTTTGTTACGATGTCTAAAGATTCTAGGGAGCACAAGCCCTCGGGCTTCAAGAAATGCTCAAAGTGTGGCTATAAAATATCCATTACCGATGGACATTCTGTATGTGTATATTGTCTGGGAGCAATCCATCTCCAGGAGTCATGCAGCTTCTGTCATGCATTTAGTCCTAGGCTCCTTCAGGAAAGAAAGAATAAGTTGATTTTGAAGGAACTTCTGAAACCCTCCTTCGAAGAGGGTCTGGAAACTGCTTCCAGCTCTAAAGCTAAAACCACGAAATCAAAAAAGAGGTCTCCGGCTCCTTCAGTCTCCTCAGAGCCACCAGAGAAAATAGCTAAATCAGCTTCGACATCCTCGACTCCACCATCCTCGGGGCCGCAGGAAGTGTCAGTGGTGATGGAACCGGCATCAGCTCCAATCATTTTGGAACCTATTCGGAGCCAATCGCTTAGTATTAGGCAAGTATCACCTGAGAGGAGGTCTCAATCTCCCTCCCTGTCCTCCAAACCCCCCAAGACATTATCGGATGTGGACTCCTTCAGTCACCGGTCTTGGCAAAATTTTTCTCGGCTCCGTCCCAGTCTGCTCCAGAGCCCATCCTGCAACCTACTTCGATACTTCCTCCTCCAAGCTCATCCCAGCCTTCGGAGCCGGAGTGCTTGGCTCTGTGTGATGTCTCCAGGTCGGTTCAATGGCCACTCCTGGCTTATCGGTGCCAACGTCAGCTCCGACCCCGTCGGCACTGTCCACGGGATTCAGGACTCGGGATTCTTCAGTTGGACCCGAGGGAGAGGCTTCAGGACATCTCTCGGTTCCTAGTCTCCCTCTCGGTGCTTCGGCATGGAGAAGTCTGACTTCTGTCATGGCTTCGGAGGCTGGTTGCTCCTCAGACTCAGGAGGACCAGCCTTTGAGGCCATGCGGAGTGCGCTGGCCAGATCGTCAGAGACATCATGCGGGTGGGTCATTCTGTCCTACCACTCCAGTGCAGGTCTCTGATCACCACCTCTCTTTAGACAGCGGAGCCGCAAGGCCTCAGAGTGCCCCCATGAGTGGTCCCCAAGTTTCTGAGGGCCCCTGAGAGTGCTTGTCTGAGGAGACCCCTAGAAAGAAAACCTGAAAGTGGAAGCACATAGACTCCCAGGATGAGTCTCTCACCTCAGATACTGACCTCGAGGAATCGGAGGGGTCCCCCCCCCCCAAGTCATCCTCTGAGGATGTTTCTTTCTCTGACGTCCTAGAGATCTTGAAACAAAGAGGTGAATGGCTGTCCAAATCCCCCTCTGAGGAGGAGTCTGTCTTCCTGAAGGCTTTCGGTGCTTAGCCCTCTGCCTCCTGGCTGTCTCCACCCTTCGACGACCTCCTGGATTTGATTTGTCGAAGGGTGTGGGAAAACCCTGACTCTGTGGAACCAGTCCCCAGGAGATCCAATAAATTTCTGTCTGCTCCCCCGGGTAAGGAGTTTCTGTCCAAGGGAGTCCCTGTGGATGCCATGGTGGTGGCAGCGGCCACTCAGAAGGAATTATCCGAGACTTCTTTCACCGTCCATCCTCCTAACAAGGAGTCTAGGACCATAGACTGGTATGCGAAGCGTTACCCTCTCTTCAATGACCTTTACCTTACAGTCACTGAATTATTTATCTCACTTTACACGGCTCCAGAGAGATCTCCTCAAGGAGCTTGGAGATACTCTCATGGGTAACGTTTCTGAAGCGGTGACCCAGACGGTCAACACCCAGATGTCTACCTCAGTTCCATCGTTAACTCTTCCATGAGGCTGATTTCATATGCAGCCGAGGGAGCGAGTAGGGCAGCAAGTTCAGGAGTCGCCCTTAGGAGACAGGCCTGGATGCACCTTTGTCATTTCACATAGGCCTTCAAGTCTTCATTTTCCAGTGCCCCATTTGATGGTTCCTCTTGGTTTGGAACCAAGATGAGACACCTTCACCAGGTGCGAGTAAGAGGGAAAAACTCTGTCTGCTGTAGACGTCAATTTTTCCCTTCCCTCTAGGCCTTATCCCAAGGCCCAGAGGGGTAGAAAAATGTGGTTCAAGAAATCACAGATGTTTTTTCCTGGTGCACAAGGTGAGTCCCCCTCCAGAGGCAGGGGGGGTTATTCAGGGAGATGCCGCCCTAGAGGCAGAGGAGGCCCCCGCAACTCGGGAGACCTTGATTCCTTTCACGGTTCTCCCTACCGTCGCTCCTGATGGGAGGCCTGACTGTGTGTTTCCGGAGCCAGTCGGGGGTCGAATCTCATTATACCCAGAGGCCTGGCAATACATCACCCAGGACCAATGGGTTTTACGAATAATTTCCAAAGGTTATGTCATTCTCTTGCATTGCAGGCACTTCAGAGTTTTCTTCCTGTCGGGACTATTGCAGTCCACTCAGACAGTATGTCAGTGGTGTGGTATCTGAACAAGCAGGGAGGAACCAAGTCATATCCCCTGTGCAGAGAGGCCATGCGAGTGTGGCAGTGTCTTCCCAACGTTTTCTGGTGGCAACGCACATTCCGGGGAAGTCCGACGTGATCGCAGACAGGCTAAGCAGAGCTATTTTGATGCCATACGAGTGGTCCCTGAACTGTCAAGTTGCAGAACGGATCTTCTGCGGGTGGGGTCAGCCTTGCTGCGACCTTTTTGCCAGCCCCCTCAATGCCAAATGCAGCAGCTACTTCACGTTGATCCCCCCTCAGGGGGAGTCACCCAGGGATGCTCTAGTCCACGATTGGCCCTCCGGTCTACTGTATGCCTTCCCTCTGGTCCCCTTGCTGTCAAAGGTTATTCAGAAAGCACAATGCTTGGGAAGCAGAATGATTCTGATTGCCCCACACTGGCCTCATCAGATTTGGTTCCCCTTTCTCCATCCCTACCTCGTGGATGCTCCTTGGATTCTGGACCCACAACCAGACATACTGACACATGTCAGTGCAACTCCATCCCTCTCTGCGGACCCTCCAGTTGACAGCCTGGCTACTCCACTTCCGTCATTAGTTAGGCGTCATCATTTCTCGCCGGAGGTAGTTCATATTTTATCTTCCTCTCATAAGCCCTCGACCAGGAAAATTTATTCCAGCAAATGGAAGAGATTTTCAATTTGGGCTCATACCCAAGGGATTGACCCTTACACGGCTCCAATTTCATCTGTTTTGGAGTTCTTGTCTATGCTTTTTCACCAGGGCTCAGCGGCCGCCACCATTAAAGTCCAATTGGCGGCGATTTCTACCTTTCATATCGCTAATGAGCCTGGTCTGATGGCTCATAGACTCTGTAAGGCTTTCCTGAAGGGCAGTCTGTTACTTCGTCCTCCGGTATCGGAACCTGTCATGCCTTGGGATTTAAACTTTGTTCTACAGACTCTTACTTCATCACCCTTTGAACATGCAGCTACTTGTGATTTAAAATTCTTGACCTGGAAGACTGTCTTTTTAGTAGCCATCACGTCAGCCAGACGCGTTTCAGAGATTCAACCTCTATCAATAAAACCCCCATACTTGATTTTTCATAAGGAGAGGGTTTCTCTTAGACCAAACCCCTCCTTTGTTCCCACAGTGGCGTCAATCAGTAACCTTAATCAATCCATTGAATTGCCAATGTTTTTTCCCCAGTTCTCAAACAAGGCAGAATTCAAATTCCATCAATTGGATGTACACAGTCAATTACGTTTTTATCTACACAAAACGAAAATCCTCAGAAAATCTGGTCAATCGTTTGTTTCCTTTTCGGAAAACAGAATGGGGTCTCCTGTTTCCAAAGTCACTCTGTCCAGGTAGATCTCCAGCTGTATTTCCTTTGTTTATTCCTCAGGGGGTAAAGATTTACCGTTTCTGGTGAAGGCTGACTCTACTCGGTCTGTATCTACATTTACAGCCTATCAGGCCAGATTGTCTATGGATGATATTTGTGCGGCGGCTACTTTGGCATCTCCTCACACCTTTGTTACTCATTACAAGTTGGATGTGGTATCTAGGGGCAGGTCTTCCTTTGGTTCCACAGTGCTAAGGAGTATTTTCCACTGAGCCTCCCAGGATTTAGGTGCTGGGGACGCTGTCCCACGGGTAAGAATGTAGGCGAGATTAGACTACATAACATCAAGAAGTTATGTACTCACCATAACGTTCGATGTATGTAGTCCATCTCGCCTCACATTTTTACTTACCCTCCCTCCTTCCCCCTTCCTGGAGGATCTGGACGTTAGGTCTGGTTTCAGAGCTCCCTTCACTCTTGATTTGTTCTTCCTTCACTTGGGTGGTGTTATGCATGGAGAATGAGTGCTGGTGTTCGCAGCAAACTAGATCTGGGGATATAGAGCAGTGCAGCATGGGATACCATCTTAGGCCGGCCAATAGAAAGACTTCGAGCTAGAAAAGTTTTTTGAGGCAAGATGGACTACATACATCGAATGTTATGGTGAGTACATAACTTCTTGATGTTATGTGATCCTATCTCGCCTACATTCAATACTGATGGGCTCGGAGCCGATCCCTCGGCTCCGACTCTGCACGCTATGCTATAGAGCGAGGCCTCTTATTGGCTGAGCTATTTCTTATCCCAGGATGCACCACCACTAATCCTCCAGATCTCATTTGCCGCTTACAAGCTAGGATGTGGTCTCAAACTTGGCTGGGCTAAGTACTGTTTTATTCAGACTTTTCCTGTCAGGAATTTGCTTATTTTGAACCCAAAAGCTGTTTTAACAGCTACTGTTGTGATACGAGTGTGTTTAAGTAAATCTGTTGAGGAATTTGTGTTTTTTCGTTAAGGGAAGGTTTCCCGTTTAAGTTAGAGGGGCCTTCCCCTATTTTCTATTACTATCTAGCGTTTTATTTTGTGTGTCAAGTACCTGCTTAAGTTAGAGGGTCTTGACCCTCTTTTTCTGTGTTACTAGTACTGAATTGTTTGGTCTAAAAAAAAAAAAAAAAAAAAAACTTTATATTTAAAACTTAAAATTTGCTAGTTTTTTCTGTATTATTATTAATCTTAGAGGTTTGTCAGCATGTCTAAAGAGCATAGACCCTCTGGGTTTAAAAAGTGCGCGAGGTGTGGTTATAAAATGTCCATAACGGATGACCACTCCTCGTGCGTTTATTGTTTAGGCGCCAAGCACCTACAAGAGTCCTGTAGCATGTGTCACCCCTTTTCATCGAGAGTCCTCCAGGAGAGGAAGAACAAATGAATTCTAAAAGGGTTGATTAAGCTATCCTTCGAGGAGGCTTTATCTTCCTCTTCCTCTCCTACGAAAAAGAAAAAAGCGTCGGCTCCGACCAGTCTGTTGGAACCGACTGCCAAAAAACCTAGGCAGGCTTCTCCATCGGCTCCACGGACTTCAGAGCCGAGGGCGGAACGGTCTGCCTCGATGCCTCCAGTCTCGACCCTCTGGTTTGGAGCCGAGGACTGGGGCATCGAGGCGGTCACCTTCATCGGCTCCACTGATATTGGAGCCGATGAGGGTTGCCGCTCAGACTCTTCCCTTCGGCCGAAGTCCTCATCGGCACCGAGGGAAATTGTTTTGAGATCTCCCTCGGAACCGATAGTAATCGAATCCATTCGGAGCCGGTCCCCTAGTCCTATGGAGCCGATGGAGAAATCAGTTCGGACCCGATCGGTGTCATCTAGATCCTCCAAGATGTCTGATTCGGACATCGACAGGGTGCTCCTAAGACTCTTCCAGTCTCCAGTGTTTCAAAAGTTAGTTTCGGCTCCAGCCCATTCAGCTTCGGAGCCGATGGTCCACCCTGCTACTATGGTTCCTCCTCCAACAGCCTCGGCACCGTTGGAGCCGGTGCTGGTGGAACCGATGGAGGTTTTAGGGTTGGGCTCGACCCTTACTCTAACTCCGGCTCTTGAGTCGGAGTTCGGTACGCGGACTTCTTCTGTCGGCCCCGGGGGGGGGATGCTTCGGGACTGATGTTTTCGGTCCCAAGCCTTCCTCTCGGTGCGTCGGCTGCGGGAGTGCCGTCTACCGTCGTGGCCATGGAGGTGGGACCTTCCCAGGATTCTGGTGGTCCCGCCTTCAGGGCTATGAGGAGTGCGTTAGCCAAATCATCTTTGGCTACCTTCACGGTCTCCCCAGTTCCTTCCCTGCATAACGAGACTGGATCTTTGGCAGTCCCCCTGTCCTTAGACAGCGGAGCCCCGGGGCCTGAGGTTACCCCCACTGGGGTTTCCCCCCCCTCCTGGAGGTCCTTCTGAAGCTTCTTCGGAGGAACCCCCCAGGAAAAGATTGTGCAAGAGGAAGCACATTGACTCCCCTGATGAGTCTTTTACATCAGACACTTATCTCGATGATGCAGAGGGGTCCCCTAAGTCGTCCTCAGATGATGTCTCCTTTGCAGACATCCTGGAAGCCCTTAAACAACGAGGCGGCTGGCAATCCAAACCCCCTTCTGCTGATGAGTCGGTGTTCCTTAAGGCCTTCGGGGCTCAGCCCTCCGCCTCCTGGGTGTCTCCGCCCTTCGACGAGCTCTTGGACTTGATCTGTCGAAGGGCGTGGGAACACCCAGACTCTGTGGAACCGGTGCCTGCTCGTCCTAATAAGTTCCTGTCAGCACCCCCGGAAAAAGAGTTCCTGACTAAAGGTGTGGCTGTAGATGCTTTGGTGGTGGCATCTGCTACCCAGCAAGATGTAGCAGAGGCTTCGACGTCCGTCCATCCTCCTAATAAGGAGTCTAGGAGCATGGATCGGTACGGTAAGCGCACCCTAAGTTCAGCGGCCTTTACATTAAGGTCCTTGAACTATCTCACGCACTTTACCAGATTTCAGAGGGATCTGATTAAAGAACTTTCTGATACCCTCTTGGGTAACCTGCCTGAGGAGCTGGCCCAGACGGTTGGCTCTCAGCTGGCTACACTGTCGTCCATTTCAAACTCATCCATGAGGCTCATTTCTTATGCGGCCGAAGGGGTGAGTAGAGCGGCGGGTACAGGCATTGCTCTACGGAGACAAGCCTGGCTCCGCCTGTGTCATTTTGCGGAATCCTTTAAGTCTTCCTTTGCCGACGCCCCCTTTGATGGGTCCTCCTTGTTTGGACCCAAGGTAAAGGACACACTGACCCGCTGCGAGCAAGAAGGTAAGACTTTGACTGCCGTAGGGGCACGATTTTCCACTCCCTTTCGGCCTTACCCCAAGGCTAAAAGAGGAGGGAAAATGTGGTTCCGTAGATCTCAGAAGTCTTACCCCTCACAGCAGGACAATCCCCCTTCCAGAGGCAGGGGAGGGGGAAATTCTTCTTAAAGACGCCGTCCCAGAGGCGGCAGAGGCCCTCGCAACACTGGAGACCGCGAGTCCTTTCGTGGCTCTTCAGCCTTTCACAGTCCCTGAGGGATTGCCCGACTGTGCAGCTCCGGAGCCAGTCGGGGGTTGTTTTTCGAGGCACCTAAAAGCCTGGGAAGGTATCACTCAAGACCGAGGGGTGCTTCGAATTATCGCCGGAGGTTACGCCATCCCTTTCTCTCACTCTCCACTTAAGTCCAAAAAAATCCCGGACCCGCCACCCAGTCAACGGGAAACTGCAGCCTCAGAAGTTTCAAAGCTGCTGCAAAAGGGAGTCATCCAACAAGTCCCCGCAGACCAGATCGGATTAGGGACTTACTCAAGGTTCTTTTTGGTGCCAAAAAAGACCGGGGACTTGAGGCCCATTTTGGATCTCAGCATTCTAAACCATTCAGTCAAAAAGTCCAAATTCCGAATGGTCACCCTACAAACCATTCTCCCATTGCTGGAGAAAGGTGTTTGGATGTGCTCCATAGATCTCAAGGACGCTTATTACCATATCATGGTACATCAAGCGTCCAGGAGACATCTGCGCTTAGGAGGCAGTCATTTTCAGTTCTGTGTGCTGCCCTTTGGTCTCACCACAGCCCCCAGGGTGTTCACCAAATGTTTGGCGGTAGTGACTGCTCACCTGAGAAGTCTAGGATTCCAGGTGTTTCCGTATCTAGACGACTGGCTCCTAACTGCCACCTCCAAGCATCTACTATTGCGGAGCCTACAAGCCACGATATCACTGGGCAATTCCCTTGGAATCACCTTCAATTGGCCAAAGTCTGTGTTGTTGCCATCTCAACGCATAAGATTCATCGGAGTAGAGATAGACTCAAACCGAATGCGGGTCTATCTACCTACAGACAGGATACAAACCATACAGGCTAAAGTTCGAGCCTTACTTCCCAGATCCAAAGCCCCAGCCAGAATGGTACTGCAGCTATTGGGATCCATGTCCGCCACGGTTCTTCTAGTTCCCCTAGCAAGATTGCACATGAGAATTCTCCAGTGGCTTCTTTCAGCTCAGTGGTCCTTTCAGGAACTCCCTCACAGTCACCTCATATGGATCACGGAAACCTGCAAACGGGACCTTCGCTGGTGGCTGGTGCCCTCCAATCTGGATCAGGGACGACCCTTTGTTCCACCTCCTCCTGGCCACTTTGACCACGGACGCCTCCCAGATGGGGTGGGGGCATTCCTGGGCAGGTCAGTCCAAGGCAAATGGCACCCAGAAGAGACCCTACTTCATATCAACATCCTAGAAATGAGGGCGGTGCTTCTGTCCCTTCAAGCCCTTCACGATTACCTCCCTCAGGGCGTAATTGCCGTTCACTCAGACAACATGTCAGTGGTCTGGTACCTGAACAAACAGGGAGGGACCAGATCCTATCCTCTTTGCAGAGAGGCCATGAGAGTTTGGGAATGGGCAGTGTCGACCAAACGCTTTCTAGTGGCTACTCATATCCCGGGCAAGTCCAATGTGATAG
Organism: Protopterus annectens; assembly: GCF_019279795.1. Lineage (NCBI taxonomy): Eukaryota > Metazoa > Chordata > Ceratodontiformes > Protopteridae > Protopterus > Protopterus annectens. The sequence continues at coordinate 703,757,733 of NC_056725.1, read as the reverse complement.
CCGACAGACTGAGCAGAACCATCCTCTCTCCTCACGAATGGTCTCTGAACATTACAGTTGCAAATCAGATTTTCAGCAAATGGGGAGTTCCGTGTTGCGACCTCTTCGCGACTCCACTGAATGCGAAGTGCAAAAAGTTCTTCTCCCTTGCTCCGGGGAAGAGCCCCATGGACGCACTAGCCCGTCCGTGGCCCACTGGCTTGCTTTATGCCTTCCCCCCAGTTTCTCTCCTTCCCAGGGTGATCCAAAAGGCATCTCTCTTGGGGAGCAAAATGATCTTAGTTGCTCCTTACTGGCCTCGTCAAGTATGGTTCCCCTATCTTCGGAAATATGCTCTGGAAGGTCCATGGTTCCTGGATCAGATCCCAGACCTTTTGGTTCATCAGTCGGGACTATTCCACCAGTCCCTACACACCTTAAAATTGACGGCTTGGCTCCTCCTCTTCCGACTATAGTCAGGAGTCATACATTGGATCCAGAAGTTGTACACATCTTATCTTCGGCCCACAAGTCTGCTACAGAGAAATTGTATTCTAGCAAATGGAAAAGATTTGCTATTTGGGCTCAACTCCGGGGCCTGGATCCCATCACTATTCCCGTATCAGAGGTACTGAAATTTCTAACTTCTCTTTTCAATCAAGGCTCTTCAGTCTCTACCATCAAGGTTTAATTGGCAGCTATTTCCAATTTTCACAAATCTATAAACCCACCTTTAATGAGCAACAGATTGTGTAAGACCTTCTTGAAAGGTGCTGCGCTTTTAAGACCTCCGATTTCTCATCCTGCTCCTCCATGGGATCTCGATGTGGTGTTACGCGCCTTAACTTCCTTCCCCTTCGAACCGGCAGCGACATGTGATTTAAAATTTCTATCGTGAAAGACTGCCTTTCTGATGGCTATTACTTCTGCCAGAAGGGTTTCAGAGCTTCAAGCTTTGTCTGTAAAACCTCCGTACTTGGTTTTTCACAAAGACAGAGTATCTCTCAGGCCAAATCCTTCCTTTGTCCCTAAAGTTTGTTCCAGTTTCTGCCTACAACAATCATTAGAACTTCCAGTCTTCTTTCCAAAGTATTCTAACAAAGCGGAATTCATATTCCACACATTAGATGTCCACAGGCAGTTGCGTTTTTATTTAGATAGGACCAAACAAACAAGGAAAACAGATCAGTTGTTTGTATCCTTTGCGGACAATAAATTGGGCAAAGCCGTCACAAAGGTCACTATTGCCAAATGGATCAGGGACTGTATTACTCAAGCTTATTCTTATTCTAATAAAGAGCTTACCACCTCTGTCAAAGCTCATTCTACAAGGGCTATGGCTACTTCGATAGCATTTCATTCTAAGCTTGCCATTAGTGACATTTGTGCTGCGGCTACATGGTCTTCCCTGCACACTTTCATTTCCCACTACAAATTGGATGTGGCATCTAGAGGACGAGCTTCATTTGGTTCCACAGTGCTCAGGAGTGTTTTCCAATGAGCCACCCAGCATTTAGGTGCTAGGGATGCTGTCCCATCAGTATTGAATGTAGGCGAGATAGGATCACATAACATCTTTTAGTTATGTACTTACCATAACTTTAGATGTTTGGGATCCATCTCGCCTACATTCCCAATAACCCACCCTCCTTCCCCCTTCCATGGAGATCAGAGGATATCAGAAGGTCTGAATCCTGTTGTTTCATCTTGAAACATCTAACAATGTTATATAAACAAGTTGTGCATGTGTGCATGAATGCGGACAAACAAGATCTGGGGGATTAGTGGTGGTGCATCCTGGGATAAGAAATAGCTCAGCCAATAAGAGGCCTCGCTCTATAGCATAGCGTGCTGAGTCGGAGCCGAGGGATCGGCTCCGAGCCCATCAGTATTGAATGTAGGCGAGATGGATCCCAAACATCTAAAGTTATGGTAAGTACATAACTAAAAGTTAGGAGAGTTTCAGAATTGCAAGCCCTCACCATTCAACCTCTTTAGATTGTTTTCCCACAAGGATAGTCTCTCACTTAGGACTAATCCTTCCTTTCTTCCTAAGGTATGTTCAGAGCATAATCTCAACACAACTGTCGAACTACCAGTTTTCTTCCCAAATCATTCTAATAAATCAGAATACAGACTACACCAATTGGATGTCCACAGAATGCTCAGATTTTACTCGCACAGGACTAAAGAATTTTGTAAATCAGACCAATTGTTTGTTTCCTTTTCAGACAAAAATAAAGGCTCGCCTGTTTCTAAGGTCACTTTGTCTAAATGACTTTCAGACTGCATTTCATTTGCTTACAAAGCTGCTGGCAAACAGTTACCAGCCAAAGTAAAAGGCCATTCAACCAGAGCAGTATCAACTTCATATGCCTTTAGATCTAAACTCCCAATTGGTACCATTTGTGCAGCAGCTACTTGGGCAAGAACTCATACTTTTGTCACTCATTACAAATTGGATTTGGCCTCCCGAGACAGGTCATCCTTTGGGTCCATTGTGCTGAAGAGTCTCTTCGCTTGAGCTACCTGGGATAAAGGTGCTAGGGATGCTGTCCCATCCAGCAAGAATTACGGCGAGATAGGACTCCATACCATGAAGAAGTTATGTACTTACCATAACGTTCCATGTTTGTAGTCCATTTTGCCTACATTCTTGTATCCCGCCCTCCTTCCCCCTTCCTGTTTCCTGGAGGTACTGGTGGAATATCCATTATGCTGTCTGACCTGGTTGTAGTTGTCTGTACACAACCCACTGTGTCAATAAATCCAAAAATAACAAGAACGCTGAGCAAAAAAACAACCTTTATAACAAGACAAAGCTTTCTGGTATTACACCCTTTCTCAATGTTTAGTACAGGTATAATTTAAAAGACATTTAAATAGGAGTCATAGAATCACATGACATACAGCCCAAACATCATGTGAACAAGTTAAAGCAATAGTACATACAAATTTACACATTAATATCCATAATTCAAAGATCATACATACATATATATTTACAAATTTTAAAAAGCATTATGCAATTATAATCTTATTTCAACTTAACACGCTGTATCTTAGTTAGAACGGGCTTAAGGGAAACAGCAGAGTTCAGACTCGGTTGATTATCTGCTGACAGTCTAACAATCCATTCAAACTCCCTAACCTCTAACAAATTTCCCATATCCCCTCCTCTAATAGATAAACAAACAGCATCAATCACTCTAAATTTAAACCTATGACATAGACCATATATATTGATGTGCTTAAATAATGCATTATTTTCACATGCCCTTCTGATCTCAGACTTGTGTTCTATTATGCGTTCTTTTAATTTTCTAGTGGTTTTTCCAATACAATATAATAACTGATCCTTGAAACACTGTTGGTGTGGTAATCAAATTACCACTTGAGGTATACATTGACGTTGGGTGCATTGTCTTGGGGAGTAGCACATTGTCAAGGATTGGCATGACTACCAGTAGTATAGTCATGCCACCTATAGATGCTGGAAGAAGAAATTTCCGGGCATAATTGGCTGTCAGGATGCCATGGTAGCTTAAAATTCCTTATGCCAAGATTTTACTCATCAGCCTCAGTCGTCAGTCAGATCATTGTTGCTATCACTGAGACTCTGAAGGCAGGCTATGGCTTAGCTCTTCCGGAGGTTCCCCACTACATTGTAAAATTAGGAACCTAGGACAACACCACCCTTGTGGGGGCATTTCATGGTGCATGAGACAACTAGCTCTGGTCATGTGGCTAACTGGCCTAATACACTAGATGTGGTCTGCATAACCTCTCCTCCCTGGCTGGTGGTATTTTTGGCCAAGTACATCAGATCCAGGATCTCCACAAGGCCCAGCTTGTTCTGTTGACCTAGTCAGAGTGAGGTCCCATGCTTCCCATTGCTTATACTTCAGGACTTGGTTGTTAGGCAGATGTTTAACGTGGTCAGTGTGAAGTCTGGATGTTGGAAAACACCTTTAGAGGTAAGGCTGATGCCAGCACTGGGCCTGATACAGGGCTGTCTTGCACACATACATATATATATATGAAGTATATAAATATATACAAAAATGTATATAAAAATCTGATGATCATGTGTATTGAATATAAAACCATATGTATTAGGAACTATATATACACAAAAAACTTGTTTGATATCTGTCATGACTTTTAACGTCTTTTTATGGATAGCGTCATAAAAATATGGCATGTAACTATTCATTTATCCTTACGTATGGAGTATAAACTATTGTGTATAGAACTATATATCTATCCATCAACACTACATACTTCGTGTATATACAACTATATCTGATAGAAACTGTGTGTGTGTGTGTGTGTGTGTATATATATATATATATATATATATATATATATATATATATATATATATATATATATTGAACATACAGTACTAATAAATACTTATAACTTTTATCAAAAATATGAAGAAATTTTTATATGAACTAAGAAATAAATACATGAAATAATATATATATATATATATATATATATATATATATATATATAAGAACACATGTATGAATGCCTATATAATGTTTAAGTTTTTTCTAATGTTTAAGATCCTTAGCTGCTAGAAAGGGTCTCATAGACACTGTATCATTGAGTCTCAGCCCTCCATCTGCCTGTAATCTTAATATCCATCTCATTTCTCTCTGCTCTGTATAATTCTTATAATTCCCTAGCCTAGCTTTCTTATATATCATTACTAATACCATAAATTTAAAACTGTGTAATGTACCTTTGTTTATGATATGTCTTGCTAACGCGTTATTTTCGTCCTCCCTATTTATTGCATAAATATGTTCTTTCACTTGTTCCCTTAAGGTTCTATTTGTCATTCCTACATAGAACGAGTTGCATTTACCACATATAGCAAGGTAAATCAAATCTCGTGTTCTGCAGTCAGCATAACTATTAAACTCTTATTCCTTTCCTGTCTCTGGATGTACAAACTTGTGGCCATTTAACATGAAGGGACATTGATTGCAGCTCCTGCACGCAAAAGTTCCTTTTCTGGTAGATCTTAGTGTTTGTTTTTCATTCTTTTCATAACACAACATGCGTTTCAATGATTTTGTGTTTTTGTAGGTAAATCTGGGATGATCACCTACCATAGCACTCAATTTTTCATCTACTGTTAATATATTCCAATTAATAAAAATTTCTTTAATCTTCTTGTTATTGTTTGTAAATGAAATTACTGGTTTATTCATATATGTCATGGTCCTGTCTTTTGTTTGTGCGTTCACTTCTTTGTGTTGAGAGTATATATAAGGTTTCCCTTTAGAAGCTCTCTTAACAATGTCTTCATGAAATAACAATTCAGTTTCTTCTTCTCTATATCTCCTTTCTTTGAATTCCCCATGCATCATTTCAACAGTTTCATGGAATGTAGATTCCTTACTAGTTAATCTAGATATTCTCAACACTTGCCCTTTAACAATATTATTATAAATATGTGGAGGGTGCATGCTGGTACGATGTAATATGGAATTTTTTCTACATTCCTTTCTGTACAGCTGTGTCTGTATAGTACTATTTTCATTAATAATGAGAACATCTAAAAACTCTATATTTGATGCTGACCATTTACCTGACAAAAAAACATAATCTACAAAACGTTTGTATAGTAAAATGTTTTCTTCTTATTCACTTCTTAATATGTATGTATGTTCCCAATATGCCATCACAATGTTTGCATAGGAGTTAGCACATGGGGTGCCCATGGCTACTCCCCTTTTTTGTAAAAAATAGTTTTCTTCATATACAAAAACATTATTGTTGAGGACGATGTCCATTAACATAGCACATTTGATTATTAAATCTCTAGGTATATCATGCTCAATTAAAAATCTCATATATTCAATGCCTATATCATTTGGAATGGATGTGACGAGAATTTACATCCAGAGTTACCATACAACTTATTTCTTTATTTTTCTCCGGTACTGTATATTCAAAAAGTCTTCCAATAAAGTGCTCAGTATCTTTAACTATTGTTGTTGTTTTTCCCACTACCTTTTTTTAGTTGATTTTCTAAATATATAGCTATGGCTTCAGTAAGCCACCCTTGCTGGATACTATGGGTCTAAGTGGTGGATTTGTAAGATTCTTATGGATTCTGGGCAGCCCTCTAAAAGTAGGTAATGATGGTTGTTCTACTAAGAAATATTTATATAAATCAAAATCAATTACATTACATAGAAACATGTCATATAGTTCATCTTGGACATTGTTCACTATTTTTATTTAATTTGATTAAATCTATATCACAATATGCTGCTTTATCAGCTAATAGATCTAGCATCTTCTCCTTATACATATAAGTTTCCAAAATAACTGTGGCTCCACCTTTGTCTGCACCCCTTATAACAATGTTATGATTTGCCTGTAATTGCTGAAGTGCATTTTCTTCTTCTTTGTCAAGATTATAAAAGTCATTTTTTGTGTGTGTGCTATTGTATAACTTTTTTAGGTCTTTCACCATCGCTTTTTCAAAAGCTTCTACTAAAGGATGTGCTGATGGTATAAATGTTGAAGGTTTTTTAAAAAACTTTCTAATTTCACTATTACTATTATCAAACATCATTCTCAAATTCAAATTTCTTGTGAACATTTTCAAATCTATAACATGGTCAATGTAATCAACATTTTTAGCTGGTGTAAATGTAAGTCCCTTGTTCAAAAGTCTCTTTTCATCTTCTGTTAATATGTGATGTGAAATATTTATTATTAAGTCTGACTTACAGGTTGTAGAACCTTCCGTTGGAATTCAAAACCCTCCTCTGGTTGTTTGCATTTCCTTGCACCATTTATTGGTGACCAATGTGTTCTTTGTGGTGTTCGTATGGGTAAAGGGAACGAAAAAAACCCACTGTTAGGATCAATGTGGTTTTTCTCTATATTTACACTAATCTCTTTTCTACGAACATCTGGTGTTTTGGTCTTTGGAATGGCTGTATCATCAGTAGCAGTTTCTGTGTTACTATAAAGTCGTAACTGTTATCCATGTCCAGCAATGCTATTCTTGTCAGTTTGTATTTCCACTCTAGATTGTGTTGAATCAAGTAAGGGTTGTACAGAACTCTCCGATATAAAAGCTTCTCTTGTGGGTAGATTCATTTGTTCAGTATGTGGAATCTCTTTTACATCTGGAATGTGACATGATGGGGGTATATTCCTACCAGGTTGTCTGACTGGTTCATTACTGATTCTATGTCCAGTTTGTGGTAACTGATTGATGTTGCTAGTTCTTCGCTGCTCACGTGGCCAAGAAAAGACATTACCATTCTGAAAATCTCGGAAGTCTCTTTCGAGTTTCTTCCTTTTTGCCTGAAGTAATCTGTTTTCCAATAACTTCACATTAGTAGAGATGGTAGTAAATAACTTTTCCATTTCATTGACTGGCATAGCAAGTTCTAATTCGGAACGTATGCAAGTCAATTCAGTCATTAGTTCATTTTCCACAAATACATATTGGTCTATTAAAAGTCTCATATAACTTAAACTGGTGTCAAGGTTCAATTTTTGCCATTTGCTTAAGAAGTCAGGATATTTATCACCAAAACTGGGCATTTTTAAGATGAGTAAACCCCTGGGAACAATTTTGAAGCTTATGCAAGCTTCCATGTGCTTGCGTTGCCATTGAGTTTACTTTAATTTTTCTAGTGTTTGTTCAAATCTTCTTGTAAGCTGTAACACGTTTATACTAATGGCAACATGATTCTTTTCTTTAGTTAAGTCAGTCTTAGAAAATTTCAGAAGCGGGTTGCTCTCTGCATACATGAGCTTTTTAAACATAGTATCATTATTCTGTCTTACCGGTTCACTTTGAGGCAGATTTAAAACACAAGTAATGTTTCCAAAAGTCTCTTCCGTCATGTTTCTTGTCTATGAAAACAAAATGAAATGGTCCAAACTGAAAAAAAAATTCTTAGACAAGGAAGAGGCTCCTCAGCTGCAGCAAATGTCCATAAAATCCCAAAAAACAGAACTGAAAGAGGCAGACAAAACACGATAATAAGAAGCCGACTATTTAATGAAAAAACATTCAAACAAGGCCAAAGACTTAAAATTCAGTATGCACTTTCACATTCAAAGGGAATGCTTCATCAGACTGTTAACTGTTGACTTAATTGGTACCATTTAAAAGCTGTAGCATTTCATTGTCAAGCCAATTGCTATTCGGCTCATGAATATTGAATGAAAATAATATAGTTCATCAAAAACCTTATAGATAATTCATTAAAAACATATTTAAAGCATTTTAACAAATATAATATAATAATCTCACATTTATAAAAGTGTATAAATAATATGTCAGCATCATTCCTTTCCACTTTGAATTATAGATGTCTGTAGTCCTATCTCGCCTTCATTCTTACACATGGGTTTGGAGCCAATCCTCGGCTCCGACTCTGCCTTTTTACAAGCTCAAAGTCTTCTAGTTGGCTCGTGGCTAGGTAGGTATCCCATGGTGCACCAGTACAATCCCCAGATATTGTTTGCTGCGTCGACAAGTTCGGATGTGCTTCTTCTTGGCCATGGCTAAGTCTAGCACATTTTCCTGATTTTTTGGGCTAAATTCTGCTGTATTTCATTTTTAGATAGCTTTATATAGCTGTTACTAGTGTCATTTTTGTACCCGCGGTGGTGGTGCTGCTGCGGTAGCGTTGTCGCCTCACAGTAAGACGCTGTCCGGTTCCATTCTCAGCTAGAGCGCCATCTGCATGGAGACATGAGTGAATGGTCGTGCCTTCGTTGAAGGTTGTGCATCAGGCCTGGCAAGCCGGTATGTAAAAATCAACTGCCAATCATTAGTGGACCGGAGTTCCGCTGTGGCGACCCCTAACCGGGAAAAGCCGAAAGACACAAACAAACTAGTGTCATTTTTGTAGTTAGTTTACCATTTACTGGGTTTCTTCCTGTCTTAAGTTTTCTGAGAACAGTTGGCCGTTGGCCTTATCATTCTCATTTTGTATCCTGTGTGCCAGTTAGTTTTTCACTTGTCTTTATATATATATATATATATATATATATATATATATCTGCGGTGGTGGTGCTGTGGTAGCATTGTCGCCTCACAGACCTTGCCCGTTCGATTCTCAGAGCGTCTTCTGTGTTGCGACATGCGTGAATGGACGTTCCTTCGTTGAAGGTTGTGTGTTTGGCCCGGCAAGCCAGCACGTAAAAATCTACTGCCAATCATTAGCGGACCGGAGTTCCGCTGTGGCGACCCCTAACCGGGAAAAGCTGAAAGACCCAACAAGACATAACATATATAGTCTAATAGTTCAGATATTGTTGATATTAGTGGTTGTAGGCACTATTGCGCGTAGTTTAGACTGTGTGCGCAGTGTTTCGGAAAATTTAGATAAACTTTCTCTGACCGTGTTCTTAGCTTAAAATAAATAGCTTTTGCTTTTGGAGCTCTCCGCATATTTGTATTTGCAGTTAGAATGGGGTTTTTGACCTTAGTTCTCTTTCTTTGATTTATTAGAGATTCTCTTTTTTTCTCTGGTGTGTGTGCGAGACTGTTACATTTGTCTTTCTGAACCTTTTCCTCTTCTAGGTCCATTTTAGTTAGTGGACCTAGGTTTTCCCCCTTCTTTCTCTAACCAGGGCTAGGCCCATTTAAGTTAGAGGACCTTGTCCTCTTGGTTGTGTATCTGCTAATACTTTAAGGGCTAGGCCTGTTTAAGTTAGAGGACTAAGTCCTCCCACTTTCCCTTTCTTCTCTCTGTGTGTCTGATTGGTAATGTTCTGAGAGATGTCTAAGGAGGTAAAGGATTATAAGCCCCCTGGCTTTAAAAAGTCTGTGAAATGTTCACAGAAGATATCTATAATGGATGGCCACAGTAACTGCATATACTGTCTTCCACTTACAGGAAACATACCTATTTTATCACTCATTTAGTGCCAGGATATTGCAAGAGAGAAAGAATAAGCTTATACTAAAAGGTCTCCTTAAGCCCTCTTTTGGGGAAGATCTGCCTAGCTCTTCCTCCTCTCCTAAGTCACATGGATTGAAAAAGGAAAAATCTAAATCTTCTAAGAGGCCCTCCCCGGAGCCAGCAGGTGCATCGGAGCCGCCTCTCAAAATTTCTAAAACTGATAAATCTGCTGCCTCCTCGGCGCCACTGAGTTCGGAGCCGATCGAGGGTACTACTACTACAGCTACAGTGTCAGCACCAGGTAGTTCGGAGCCGGCCACTAATAGCAGACATCGGAGCCGGTGTACGGATCCCTTACTGCTCTCCCCTACATTACGCTCACCCATACTACAGAGATCCCGTTCTCCCACACTGTCTTCCAGATCTTCCAGGAGCTTATCGGAAGAAGATATGGTGAGAGTAGTGCTGAGACTCCTGAAGTCCTAAGCAAGTTTAAGGCCTTGCCTAAAATATTGTTGGCTCCGACCCAGTTGGTTCCAGAGCCACTTTAGTCCATTACCCCTTCTCTGATTCCTCCTCCGAGCTGTGCTGGACTTTCGGAGCCGGAGTGTTAGGTAGCACTGGTGGAACCCATGCTTCCAGCTCCCACTGAGGTTGTTTCGGAGCTGAGTTCTGCTCTGACACATTTGGTGCTGTCCATGGTGTCTAGGAGCCCGAAGCTCCCTGGTTGGCCCCAAAAGGGACACCTGGAACTGAACCTCTTCGGTTCCAAGCCTTCCTCTTGGCACGTCGGCTAGGGTGAGCTCGGACGCTACATCTGTCTCGGAGCCGATGGCTCTGGAGCAGATAGCGTCCTCAGTCTCCTCGGAGCCGGGGAGGTCTTCAGAGCCAGAGAGGTCAGCATTCGAGATGATGAGGAGTGTGCTGTCCCGATCAGCAGCTCTTAATAGAAGTGCCGACACTGTTCCCCCTCGGGTACCTACTTCTGTCTCAGCACCTACTCCCTGTCTGGACAGCAGAGACCCGCAGCCTCGTGAGAAGGTGTCTGCCCAGTTGTCTACCCTGAATTCTACTGTCAAGTCATCCATGAGGCTCATTTCTCTTATGCAGCTGATGGAGTGAGCAGAGCAGCGGGTTCAGGGATTTCCCTAAGGAGGCGTTCCTGGATGTGCTTGTGTAATTTTGCAGAACCTTTCAAGTGTACCTTTACCGGTTCGTTATTATTTGGACCTAAGGTAAAGGGCACACACACCCTGTGTGAGCAAGAAGGGAAAACACTCTTTGCCATGGGAGTACATTTTACCGTCCTCTCTAAACCGTATCCTAAGGGTCAGAGAGGTGGTAAAATGTCCCAGAGGTTTTTCCAGGATGCACAGGGTGACTCCGCCTTCAGAGGAGGAGGAAAAGGTAGACATCGCCCTAGAGGCAGGGGCGGACTGCAAAACCAGGGAGGCCGTGATTCGTTTCGGGGCCGGCCCTACCAGCGCTCTTGATGTGAGGCCCGACTGTGCTTCTGTGGATCCGGTTGGGGGTCTCATTTCTTTGTATCCAGAAGCCTGGCTAAGTATCACTCAAGACAGATATTGGGTACAAAGAATTATCACCAGAGGTTATTCCATACACTTTTCTCTGCCACCTCATGTCCCCAAAAGGATCCCGGATGTTCCACCCAATCACGGGGATCAAGCAACTGTGGAGGTCAACAAGTTGCTGGCAGAAAGAGTCATCCAATCTGTCCCCGCAGACCAAATAGGATTCGGAACTTACTCCAGATTCTTTTTAGTGCCAAAACGTACAGGGGACTGGAGGCCCATCTTGTACCTCAGCAAATTAAATGAATCCATAAAGAAGGACAAGTTCCGGATGGTGACACTGCAGTCTATACTCCCGTTATTAGGGAAAGACACTTGGATGTGCTCAGTAGATCTCCAAGATGCTTACTACCACATAAAAATGGACAGGGCGTCGAGGAGTCATCTACGCTTCCGGCTGGGAGCCAGTCACTACCAGTTTCGTGCTCTGCCCTTTGGTCTCACCAATGCCCCCAGGGTGTTCATCAAGTGTATGGCAGTAGTGACAGCTCACCTGAAACATTGAGGATTCCAAGTGTTTCCATATCTGGACGACTGGCTCCTGACTGCCCCCACCAGGCATCTACTTTTTCAGACCAGGAACGCTACTATTCAGCTTTGTGCCCAGTTGGGGATTACTATAAATTGGGAAAAAGTCTGCCTTATTGCCCTCTCAATTTGTGATTTTTATAGGCGCAGAAATAGACACAGTAGCCATGTTGGCTTATCTTCCAGTAGAAAGGGCACAGAATCTGGTACTTCAAATTCTTCATCTTCTCCCTTTCCGAAAAGTCAAGGCCAAGACTGTTCTTAAGCTTCTAGGGACCATGGCTTCTACCATACTACTAGTGCCGCTAGCCAGACTGCACATGCGGATTCTTCAGTGGCTCCTGTCGTCCAGTGGTCCTTCCAACAACCACCCTTAACACTCACCACATTCTGTTAACAGACTCTTGCAAGAAGGACCTCATTTGGTGGATTCAACCCAATCAGTTAACCACGGGCACTCCATTTGTCCCTTGCCAACCCGTTGCCACTGTGACCACTGATGCCTCACATATGGGGGGGGGTATTATCTAGGCAGGACTATCCAAGGCACATGACAAGATCACGAGGCTCACCTACATATCATTGTCCTAGAGATGAGGGCGGTGCTCCTGGCGTTACAAGCACTTCACGACCGTCTTCATCTTGGGACGATTGCAATACAATCAGACAACATGTCGATAGTATGGTATATCAACAAACAAGGCGGAACCAGACCATACCCACTCTGTTGAGATGAGAGGCCATTCTGGTTTGGAAATGGGTGATATCCTCCCAGCGCTTTTTGGTGGTGACGCACATCCCGGGGACAACCAACGTGATAGCCAACAAACTCAGCCGGGCAATTTTGATGCCTCACGAATGGTCTCTGACGCAGGAAATAGCGGAGCAGATTTTCCGCAGATGGGGACAGCCTTGCTGTGATCTCTTTGCCAAGCCCAATCAATACCAAATGCAGCAGCTATTTCTCCATCCCCCCTTCGGGGGTGTCACCGAGAGACGCATTTGTTCACGATTGGCCTCTGGGTCTCCTTTATGCTTTCCCTCCCTTTCCCCTCATATCCAAGGTGATTCAGAAAGCAAAACAGCTGGGAAGCAAAGTGATCCTCATTACTCCTTACTGGCCTTGACAAGTTTGGTTCCCCTTTCTCGGGCCTTACCTTTTAGACGATCCATGGACTCTGGACCCAGTGCCAGATCTCTTGACACACGTCAGGCTCGCTTCACCCCAGCCTACACACCCTCAATTTGACAACTTAGCTGCTCCAGTTCCATCCCTAGTCAGGCTTCACAATTTCTTATCCTCATGACTCATACCCTTACATTTTCTCATAAACCCTCCACTAGGAAATTATATTCCAGTAACTGGAGGAGGTTCTCTATCTGGGCTGCGGAAAGGAATGCTGACCTTTATACAGCTTCTATTCCGGTGTTTTTGGAATTCTTGTCTGAACTTTTCTACCAGGGATCTGCGGCTGCCACAATCAGGGTTCAATTGGCATCGATTTCTAATTTTCTTCTCGGTCTACAAGATTCTAATCTGATGTCACATAGGTTGTGCAAGACCTTCCTTAAGGGTGCCACTTTAAGACCTCTCCTTCAGGAACCGGTTGCTTCATGGGACTTGAATTTTGTTCTGTCCAAATTAATGTCTCCACCCTTTGAGCCGTCTCATTTGTCTCCTTTGAAATTTCTGTCTTGGAAAACTTTATTTCTGGTGGCACTCACATCTGCTAGACGCGTGTCAGAGTTGCAGGCACTGTCTGCCAAACCCCCTTATCTGATATTTCATAAAGACAGTGTATCTCTTCGTACTAATCCATCCTTTGTCCCCAAGGTCTGTTCCCATAACACTTTGAACGAATCCGTAGAGCTTCCGATGTTCTTACCTAATCATTCCAACGCAGCAGAATACAGGTTTCATCAGTTGGATATTCATAGACAATTACGTTTTTATTTGCACCGGACTAAGGAATTCAGGAAGTCAGACCAATTATTTATTTCCTTGTCTGACTCCAGATTAGGTCTATCAGCTTCCAAAGTGACCCTCTCTAAGTTGGATCTCTAGCTGTATAGCTTACATTTACTCTTCTGATGGTAAGCCTTTACCTTTCATAATTAAGGCTCATTCTACAAGATCTCCGTCTACTTCTGCAGCCTTTCATGCCAGAGTCCCTCTTGATAATATCTGTGCTGCAGCAACCTGGGCTACCCCTCACACATTTATTACTCATTACAAATTGTATTTGACCTCCAGGGGTAGAGCATCCTTTGGTTCCACGGTACTCAAGAGTATTTTTCCTTGAGCCACCGAAGAATAAGGTGCTAGGGACGCTGTCCCATGTGTAAGAATGAAGGCGAGATAGGACTACAGAACATAAAGAAGTTATGTACTCACCATAACGTTCCCTGTTTGTAGTCCATCTCACCCTTCATTCTTACAAACCCACCCTCCTACCCCCATCCTGGAACGATCTGGAGACAGAAAAAAAAAATGTTCTTAACTGGATACCTTTTATTATTGGGTTCTTTCTGTATGCTTTTTTTATTATTTCTCTTAGTTAGCAACAAACAAGATCTGGGGATTGTAAGCACCATGGGATATCTGTCTAGCCACAAGCCAACTAAAGACTTTGAGTTGTAAAAAGGCCGAGTCAGAGCCGAGGATCAGCTCCGACCCATGTGTAAGAATGAAGGGCAAGATGGACTACAAACATGGAATGTTATGGTGAGTACATAACTTCTTTTTTTCTACTTGTGCTATGTACTATGTATAAAAGCCTTAGCTGTGTTGTTCTAAAATACCCCCTCAAATTAGGTAATCCTAGTCCGCCTTGTTCTATTGGTAGAATCAGCTTATCCCACTTGACCCTTGCTGTTTTCCCTTCTCAGATAAAATCCTTCATCTATTTTTTAATTGCTATCCACAGCTTCTCTGGTTGATAATAGTATGCCTGACCTGCGTACAAGTCTAAAGGGAATAAAAACATTTTAATGGCTTGTGTCTTAGTATCCTTATCCATATAACAAAACTTCCATTTTCTCAATTTTTGTATTATCTTCTGTTTAGTCTCTTCCCACATATCCTTAGCTGCCACCACAGAGTCATTTCTAATCCCTATTCCTAAATACTTCATTTTATCATGTCCCCATAAGTATGGATATTGTTGGACCAGTTCATGGTTGGGTACATAATTTACTGCTATTGCCTTTGTTTTAGCTTCATTAATTTTGTATCCTGAGATGATATAAAACAGTCTTAAAATGTTCCACAACACTGTAATGTCCCTTTCTGGTTTTGTCACATATAAAATATCATCTGCAAACAGAGCCAGCTTTTCCTGACTACCATACCAGTTATATCCTTGAATTTCTGAGTCCCTTATTATCTTTGCCAATGGTTCTAAATATAATGCAAAGAAAGGGGAAAGCGGACAACCCTGCCTGGTTCCTCTACTCAAGCAGAAGTTATCGAAGAGGACCCCACCCACTTTAATTCATGCCTCCGATCCCTCATATATTCTTCTAATCAACCTTCTAATCGTATCAGGGAAAGCAAACGTTTCCATTGCCCTGCTCATGAAGTCAAGACCCACCAATAAAAGTGGTATATTCTTACATTTTGCTTCCCTTTGGATCATCACTGTTCTGTTAATATTGTCAAATGTTTGCCTCCCCTCCACAAAATCATACTGATCCATATCTATCAGTTTTGGTATCATTTTTGCCATTCTAGACATAAACACTTTATAATCCTGGTTTAGTATTGAAATGGGGCGTGTATGAAGCTGGATCCTATGGATCTTTACCCGCTTTATGTGTTATCGTTACCACCGCCTTCTTCCTAGATGCTGGTACTTCTCCTCTTAAAATACTGTTAAACAAAACCTTCCAAATCTTTATCAGTTTTTTCCCTCCTAACTTCCACAGGAATACCATCTGTTCCTGGGGACTTTCCTGTAGATTGGTTATACATAGCCATTTTTATCTCATCCCTTCCTATCCTGTGTGTTAGTAATTGAGCCTCGTCTACCTCTAACTTTGGCGTATTTAATTCTTCCTTAAATATTTCCATTTGTACCTTTTCTTGATTTCCATATTTCTCTGCTTTATAGAAATTTTCATAATTTCTAAAATATTTCTAATACTTCTACAGGTCACTTGTTATCTTCTTTGTTATAGGCTCCCTAAGTTTGGTGACTGCCCTTTCCATTTTCTGTTGCCTGAGTTGTGCTAGATGTTTTTGTGCTCTAGAATTATTATCAAAAAACAGGTGCTTAACAACAGTCTTTCTAAACTTGTGCATATTATTGAGATAATCCATTTTTTTCTGTTTAGCATTCTGCATTTGCTCCTTTTCTTGTTCTGAGAGATTCCCCATATTTTGCAATACTTCAACATTTGTCAATCCATCTAAATGATTCTTGTTATTGTTTAACGATATCTCCCTTTCTTTTATTTCCAAACTAGTTTTAAACTCCACTTTAATTGTATCCCACTCCTTAGCTGTGTTTTCAGAAGATAATTCTATCTTCTTTAGCAGCTCCTGAATTAATTCCACAGCCTTTTCCTTAAATTCTTCTCTTTTCAACCAGGAGGAGGGAAATCACCAGTGTCTCCTTTTCATTTCATTACCTTGCAATTTTATTTTAGTTATTATTGGTGTATGATCTAAAATAGTTGTTGGGTGCATTTCAAGCCCTTCAATTAAATGCACATGTTCCTGTGAGATTTAAAATCTTATGTACCCTAGCCCAGTTTTTGTATTTTGGTGAGTAATGTGTAAATTCACTCCAAACTCCTAGTACTGAATTCACATCTTCCATGCAAACATTTTCATAAATTTCTTCAAAAATCTACCCTCCCTTGTTATATTTTCCTTTCTAGTCCTCCCAGACACATATTCGGTGTTGCAAACCAAATTCCAGTCTCCGGTTATAAGCAATGTTCCTTGCTGAAAGCTGATTATTTCTCTCAGAATTTTCTTAAGCTGCATTGTAGCAGTTTTAGGAGGATGTCAATGCATGCCAGTGTAATCCTCCTCCCTAGCCAGTAGCCTCTTAGTACTATGCATCTTCCATTATTATCTTTTTTCCCCTCTTCTATCACTATTGGAGCAACTCTTGCAATTAATATAACTACTCTTCTTTTTCTTTGCCCCAGATATTCTACTGAATAACCATCCTGAAAATCTTTATTTATCACATTCACATGTTCAGTTCTTTCCAGGTGTGTCTCCTGTAGCATAGCTATTTGCACTCTACATTTTTTAATATAGTTCACTACTATTTTTTTACATTTATCTGTAAGATCATCCAGATTGAAAGACATTACAGAAAACGTTATTTTCTTATATAGCTATTACCACCTTTTATATATAACTGCTGTTTTGCTAAATGTCTAGTCCCAACTTTTATGTTACATGTATATATTGTTCGGCAGGTTGGTCTTTTATACAGTTGTTTCATGTCATATCCATTTGCACCTATGTCACATCTTACATAACCTTTTTTTTTGAAAGCCCTCAAACAGAACAAATACCCCCCCCAAATAAACATCCTTAAACCTATGAACTTAATAACTCACAAAACTATGTACATCTTCAAATATTGAAGCTTTTGCTTCCTAATAAGAACATAAGTTCTAAGTTGATAGCTATACAGGCAGGCTAAAGTTAACCAAAAAGAAAGGTTAGTCACGCTAAGATGCATGGTACAACCTGTGCTATTAGTAAATACTATTTGATTTTGTATATCTTTTTAACTATCATAGTTTTGCAAACACTTGAATGCTTTCAGTAAACACTTTCTCCAAGCCATTTCTCTCTATCAAATTGTCTCTTATTGACATGCAAACCAGACACAACTGCTAAGGGTACCTTGTTTATCAGAAAAAAAAGCCTTACAAAATGATACAAAAGGAAATATTGCCACCACAGCTATCTGGAATTTTGTAAATAATTTTGTCATTTGAGAATATTAATATGATTTATAAAGAAGTGTGACAGAAGGAGATACTGCCAGCACAGCTAATTTGAGCTTTGTAAATAGTTGTCATTTGTGAATATCAGCAGGATGCAATTGCTTGTGTTACCACTATATTAGAATTGTATGTCATATTGTATAGACATGTGCTGAAGAGATATTTTATACACTACTGTAGTTGTTTAGATGTATGTATTTTAACAGTAGATTAACTTGCAAAACTTAAGAATAGTTGAGGTTGAAGTACTTTATTGCTGGGCCATAAACAAGAGATGTTATCTTTCAGTTTTAGTCCAAATGAGACAGGATGTCTACATTAGGGGACTCTCTGTTACCTTCAAAGAGAGAGAATTGATAGACTTGAGATGTAGAAGTTTTTATTGTTTTATGACTTCCAGGATCTGCAAACATCTGAAGGCTATGAATTTTTACAGGGAGATGCTAGATGCTAGCAGTTTCTAGCAATTGTTGTTTTTGAGCCTGGGCACTGAAGTCAGGTGGCAAAAAGTGATGTTGTGCTGCAAGTATCCCAGCAGTAATATTTGATATTCATTTAAGAACAGTCTCAGAGAGCGTGACTGTGCATTTTGTATTTTGTCTTCAACCTGACAAAAACCTCCACTCACCACTTCTGCTTGCTTGCTGTTCTGTAAGTAAGTCTAGGGTACAGTAATTTCTCTTCGATAGTTAGAAATATAGTAAAGATTAATTTAAATGTTTTCTATTTTTAATTGAAACTGTCCTGCAATGTTGTTTTAAATATTTCCTGTGATTTTGAACTCTGAAGTTACTGTGATTTACTGAGTATTTTCTTGTTCTTTTATTATTATATTTAAAGTCAGTGTGTGCATGTCAGCTACTTGGGCAGGGGCACGAATCACTGGTTGAACAGAGAGGGTTCTGGAGGTCTTGCTTTTGCCACTCAGCTGAGATCTCAACCCTGTAGCTGTGCCAGTGCGGAGTCTTATTGAGGATCTGGAAAAGGAGGGAGAAACCAGCCACAGATTGACTATGGTCTCTATGAGCTCTTAAGGGAAATTGCACTTTACTGTGTGTGTACTTGTCATCCTCCCGGTGTGTATGTTCCCCACAGTTGCCAGTGGTGAGGATTGAGCCTTCTTGTTTACTTTTTCATTTACATGCTTTGTAATAAACTTGTTACTGGATAACTCCTAGGGTTTTTACACAGTCATTGCTTTGTGGAAGTATGGGAAAAAGCACACTGATTTTTCTTTTGTCATACTCTCTTAACCAGACCCTTCCATTCTCCCCCATCTCCTCCCCTCCTCATTTTTTTCCAGTGCAGTGCTTACATTTCTCAAAACTGAACAAAGAAAATGACAGAAAGGTGAACAAGAAGAAAACAAAAGCACCTGTTTATATTTATATCCCTACTGCATTTAAAGAACTGAGAGAACTTTACTTCAAGTCTAACTAATTGTGTATTGTCGTTAAAGCTGTCACACCTGGGAAACTCATGATTGTTTTCATGGAACACTATGTCCTAGTCAATTTCTCTGTTCTTTTTTTCTTTTCCCTCAGCCAATCCTCTTCCACCAGACTGTTTCCAGTTTCTCTTTATCAGATTGTCTCCATGCAGGCATGAAGACCAGCTGCAGAAGGTCTATATTACATTCTCGAAAGGGCTATTCATCGAATGCCCATTCATTGACACGCAAACACTGAACTATCAAAACTTCGAACAGGAAAAAAAATCGCTTGGCCAACAACTAAGAAAACAAACGGTCATGCCCCCCCATACCCCCTCTTAACTACATGTACCAAATCTGAGATTGCACTACAGTGGAGGAAAGAGCAAACTTCTAACGACCAAGAAGAAAAATGTACTTCTGTGTCCATTCGAAGTTGTGGTAGTTCGGTGTTTGTGTTGATGAAAGGAAGTTCAATTAACAGCCCTTTCGACAACGAAAATGGAACCTGCTGCAGAAATATAACTTAGTGTACATATTTGCAAGTGCTAGGAAAAAACTTATAATATCCAATATTCTTTTTCATTTACATGCTGTCTGTCGTAAGACAAAGGTTCTTAATCATCATTTCCCCATGAAAGACTGAAAAAAGCACATTAATTTGAACTCTGTCATGCCCCCTTAACCAGGCTCCTTTTTTTTTCATAACATTGCTTATGTTTCTCAAAACTGTAAAAGAAAAAAAAGTGAAGAGGGGAGAAAATTAAAAACAACACCTGTTTGCAATCCCCATTACATGCAAAAATAGCATGCAAAGAAAATCATGCCACACTGATATACAATACTATGAAGAAAAGAAAGTGTTTTCTTCACTTAGTTAGCATTCTCCCATCTCTTCCCCTCCCCAAATCATTTTTTAGAATATTAATGACATGAAATAGGGCATATACTTTAGAGTCCCCTACTCAGCAAACAAATTTTGAAGAAGTCGAATATTTCTATGTATGTTCATCGTGTTACTCTGCTGCAGTCATCACACTTGGGTTATCCTGCCATCAGGCAGTCCCGCAGTCGGCCCGTGTTCCAAAGTCTTGGTCCGACGTCGGTTGCTGTCGCTTCTTCCCTGATGTCAGTGCACCAGGGGTATATGAGATGCAGCTGACGCCATGTTCTTCAGTCTTTCTTGCCGCGCGGTGCCAGAAGCAGTTCGCAAGTGCCGGTAGCCGACTCCTGAGATTTTCGAAGTCGAATTTCAGATCCAAAGTCTTCAGTAAAGCTAAATACCCCATTGGGGAAACTTTTTTCTTGCCTCAGACCGATGTCAGAAAAAGTTAATAATTGTATTTCTTGTGGGAAGCAAATACCTCATAAGGACTTCCACTCTTACTGTATTCCATGCCTAGGCCCTGATCACAACGTCACTAGTTGTCGGTTTTGCGCTAGGTTTAACAAACGCACTGTAAAAAGGCGTTTTGATTTTGCTTTACACTACTTTGGGTGAAGGTTCAATTATACTATGCCGTCGGATCAGCCGACGACCTCAATACCGAAAAAACGCAAATACAAGGATAAAGACAGGCATCCGAGGTCCAAAACTGACGAAACCTCTTCTAGGCCAGTCGCCGGTTCTCAGTGAGGCGCTTTTGCAGCCCCTGACACCCGCTACCTCAGAGCCACAGGCCGCTTCCGACTCCCACGTGGAGACAGCTAGGCCTCTGGAAACTCAAGGTATTGGGCCTACGGAAACTAATCCCTCAGATGGGTCCGGTGCCGCTGAACAGGCATCGGCTTCTGAGGATGTTTTCATACCTTCACAGCTTACCATTAAAACAACAGCCAAGACAAAGGTACCATTAAAGACAAAGAAACAACTACAGCATTCTTCTGGACAGTCCTCCATGCCTAAGAAACAGATGCTTAAAATGGCCGAAGACCTCATTACTCTAATCAGGAGTTCCCATCTTCCTCCTGAGAAAAGGCCTAGGCAGGATACAGACTGACTCCCCCTGATCAGGTTTCCATTTCCTCTGATTCCTCTTCAGACCAGGGATACTCTCTACCCCCCTATGAGGACACTGATGCTGAAGAATCTATCCCTTCAGCCTCCCCTCCTGAGGAGTATTCTTTTGGGGAAACTTTACATACCATGAGGGAGCATTTCTATTGGGAAAGTCAGGATTACTCAGAATCCAAGAAAAGGCTCAGGGATTTCCTCTTTTTGCCTCAGCACAGGCCCCTGGCTATTCCACCTGTGCTAGATATTGTGGATGATGTGTTCTCTGAATCCAGCCTATCTCCTGATTCTTTGCCCCCTGCTCCAGCCAAGCCAGATAGGTATTATAGAGTCCCTGACTCTCTCAAGTTTCTTTACAAAAACCCTTCTGCTGATCCAGAAACTATTTCCCAGGGTCCAAAAGGGGTTAAGGCTTTCATTACCAACAATATTTAATGGCTCAGTTACAACAGAAAATGCTTGCAAGCTCAGAAGCTCCTGATTGTAAAGAAATACAGGATTTATTGCATGCAGTTGAACAGGTGGGAAAACATACTCTGCAATGTGGCTTTGATTCTTTAGAGGCCTCTTGTAGAGCCGCAGTTACAGGTTCTGTTATTCGAAGACATGCTTGGTTAAAAGAACAGAGTTTACCTGATCATGTTAAGGCAAAATTATTGGATGCTCCTTTACAGCATGATACTTTGTTTGGTGTTAAGGCAGAAGAGGTGTTAAAGAAAATCGAGGATAAACCTAAATCTATGCAAACAGTCAAGGATTTCTTACAAGTACAGCCACCTCGCTTTAGCAGAAGTTGGCCAACTAAGAATTGGCCCTTTCCAGTGTCAGACAAGGCCACACAGAGGCAGATACAGACGCCCAAGAGGTAGATCTCAACCCCAAGGCTCAAACAGACGACGACAGTGGGGCACCTCAACCCCAAAAGGAGGTGAGGACAAGTCTCAACCTTACAGGAAACAGTCACAATGACTTTCCTCTTCGTATGCCAAGCACGTCCCTTTTGGAAGCCCCCTTAGGGGGAAAACTAGCACTTTATTCTCAAAACTGGCAAACAATCACCCAAGACAAATGGGTTGTGGATATTGTGTCTCAAGGCTACATATTCCACTTTCATACTTTACCAAGGCTAAAAGGAATGACAGACCTGCCACAAAATCAATGGGCAGAGGCACAAAAACAAATTTCAGCCCTCATGGACATGTGGTACTTTTCAACAGGAGCAAGGACAAGGATTTTACTCAAGGCTCTTCCTGGTCCCCAGAAAGGACAAGGCCTGGAGGCCCATACTAGACCTTTCAATTCTGAATACTTACCTGGATATTCTGAAATGCAAAATGTTGACATTACAGCAGCTTCTACCCATGCTGGGCAAGAAGGCTTGGCTTGTTACTCTGGACCTCAAAGAGGCATACCTGCATGTCCCTATCAGACAAAATTGCAGAAGATACCTCAGATTCAAAGCTGGTACAATGCACTACCAATTCTCTGCCCTGCCCTTTGGCTTATCTACTGTGCCCAGGGTCTTCACAAAGTGCCTGGCACCAGTAATTGCATTTTGCAGACAAAAAGGAATTAAAATATACCCATACCTGGATGACTGCCTCATTCAAGCAGAGACAAAGGACATTCTTCTACAGCATCTGGCATTCGTAAAAAGGTTGCTAATTTCTCTAGGGTACACAGTAAACGAAAATAAGTCAAAACTAGTGCCCTCGCAACAGATTACATTCGTGGGTGCCAGCTTAAATACAGCGGCCCAGATGACTTACTTCACGCCAGATAAACAAATTCAACTAACTCAATATTTTCAATTACTGGCAAAAAAGTCCCAACTCCCTGCAAGAAAAATTCTGCAGGCCCTGGGATTCATGGCATCCTGCATACTACTAATACCATATGCCAGACTGCATATGAGAAAATTACAATGGTACCTAAAAAGTGTTTGGACTCAACACTTTCACAGTTTAGAAGCAGTAATACCAATGATTCCCTGCCTACAACAGGAGTTTTGATGGTGGGCACAGGCATGTCACCTAAACAAGGGCCAGCCTTTTACCCAACCCACAGCCAGGCAAACTCTAACAGATGCTTCGGATTATGCCTGGGGAGCACAAATGGCAGGAAAATGCATTCAGGGCAAGTGGACCACAGACCAGATGCATCTTCACATCAATCAGAAAGAGATGTTGGCTGTTCAAAATGCCCTAACAGCTTTCAAGGACCTTCTACATCCAGGACAACTATTACTAAAGACAGACAACACTACAGTAATGTGGTACATAAACAAGCAAGGGGGCACTCATTCTTATCCCCTATGCAGGCAAGCCATGACCTTGTGGAACACAGCTCTAACGTACCAAGTTCACCTGCAAGCACAATTCCTGCATGGAAAGAAGAATACTCTGGCAAGACGATCTAAGCAGAAATATCATGGACCCTCAAGAATGGAAATTGAATCCGCAGATCTTCAGCATGGTAACACAAAAATGGGGATGCCCAGACATAGATCTTTTTGCCTCCCCACTGAATTGCCAACTACAAAAATTCTGCACAAGGACTTATCACAAACAAGCATGGAAAGTGGATGCTCTTCTATTCAGCTGGAAAAACCTAAAAGTTTAAGCCTTCCCACCACTGCCTCTCCTTTCAAAGGTACTCCTAAAAGCCAGACAAGAAAAACATAAATGATCCTGATTGCTCTAGACTGGCCACGCCAGAACTGGTACCCTATCTTAAGGAACTTGGCTCAGGGCCCACCAAGGATTTTGCCTCAAATTCCACACATTCTAACTCAACAAAACAATGAGATCCTGCACAGTCAGCTCAAAACCCTAAACCTGGCTACATGGCAGATACATTAGCCAAACAGGCAACACCTCTCTCTAAAGCTGTTATGGATGTCATTTTGGAGGCCAGGAGGCCTAGCACCAGGAAAGCTTACTCAGAAAAATGGAAAAGATTCTGCACCTGGAACCAGGCTCAAAGCCCTTGACCTCTTGTTCCAAACATTCCTCAGATTTTACAATATTTAACTGAGATGCTAGACAGTGGCCTATCCTTCTCATCAATTAAGATCCACGCCTCTGCCATTTCAGCACATTACAACATGGATCCTCCTTTATTCTCTTATCCCTTGCCAAAGCAGTACCTCAAAGGGGTAAAAACATAAGACCGCCCCGGAGAGCACCAACACCAACTTGGGACCTCAATTTCGTTTTAGAAAAACTGACCCTACCACCTTTTGAGCCGGCCAATACAGCCGATCTAAAATTTTTGTCATGGAAAACAGCTCTGCTCCTGGCAGTAACTTCAGCACGAAGAGTCTCAGAGCTACAGGCATTAATGGCAGTGGAACCTTTTATAATTTTTCATCAGGACAGGGTATCTTTAAGGACAAACCCTTCCTTTATGCCAAAGGTGGTATCTAGTGTGGCTCTTAACCAAACCATCCATTTGCCAACCTTTTATCCAATCCCACAGAATAAAGGGGAGAAACTTCTGTATTCTTTGGACATACACAGGCAGCTACGCTTCTACTTGGACAAAGCAAAAGCTTTCAGGAAAACCGAGCAACTGTTTGTGGCATATGCTGCAGGATCACAGGGCAAAGCTATATCAAAGCAGACTATATCCAAATGGATAGGACACTGTATTCGGTACTGCTGCACACAGCATGGAAAATCAGTCCCAAATAGCATCAGACCACATTCCACCAGGGCAACAGCCACTTCAACAGCCTTTCTCAGAGGAGTGCCTACCAAGGAAATTTTGGAGGCTGCCACTTGGAGTTCAGTGCACACCTTTACCAAGCATTACCACCTGCCTCTTTACTCTAAATCCAGAGCAGGATTTGCCACTGCAGTTCTGCAGGGCCTCATAGCCAATCCTAACTCTTTATAGACCAGCCACCCAACCTTAGCTTTGGGATTCCACCCAAGTGTGATGACTGCAGCAGTGTAACACGATGAACATAGTGCAGTTTTGTACCTACCATAAATGTAGATGTTCGAGTGTTCACACTGCTGCAGTCCAGGTTACCCTCTTTCCATCCCCTCTGAAATAGCTGGACTTATCTATACCTTTCTATCCTATACAACCTTTGGGGTGTATTTGCTGGTAACTGAAGGTATTGTTTTTATTTTATATGTATATTTTTGATTAGCAATATGTATTGCCTACCTACTTGGGGGCACCTGACTTCTGGGGCAAGAAAAACTGAAGAAAATGGCGTTGGCTGCATCTTATATACTCCTGATGCACTGACGTCAGGGAAGAAGCGACAGCAACCGACACCGGACCAAGACTTTGGAACTCGGGCCGACTACGGGACCGCCTGACGGCAGGATAACCCAAGTGTGATGACTGCAGCAGTGTGAACACTCTAACATCTACATTTATGGTAGGTACAAAATTGTACTTTTCTTGTGCTGTCATATTTCACAAATATAATTATTGCATTGTAATCCCACATTAAGTTACTAATTTTTTTATTGTTGTTCTCCATCACCCAAATCCTGTCTCTGCTTCATTTCTAATGTACTCTCAGTTCTTCTCGTCATCTCTCATGCTCCCTTCCTTCTCTTCAACATTTTCCGTTGAAATACTGGAAAAGGATTTACAGGTGAAGGCTCCCTGTGGTCTTTATTACCGGAGGAACAAGAAGACAAATCTCCTTCTGTTTCACAGCTCAGGGTTTGTTGGACAAACTTTTGTATTGCCTCCTTAGCATGCACTTCATCAAAAAATGATTTTTGTCCCTCAGGGAAGAATACCTTGAAGACAGATGAATGCAGCAGTTTGAATCTCACACCTGTCTCTACACTCTTTGAATAGAGGGATGAATAAACTTCTCTTTTGCCTGGTGTACAGTGAGTAATCATTCTCCACAAACACTTTGCTGTCACCTACTTCTAATATTTTGTCCTTCTGCCATGGTTTTGACAAAATCAACTCTTTCTGCTGGTAGGATTGCTTCCTTACTATAAAAGGTGGAGGTTGCTTTCTTATAGCTAGATTTGGAGCACACACACAATGTGCCGGTTCAACAAATAAGTCCTGCTGTGGAATACCACTCCAATTGCTTATTTGTGCTTTCATAAATTTAATGCAGTCTGTTTCTTCCAGCTTCTCTGGTATAGCTGAAAATCTCACATTTTCTCTACGTGCTCTGTCCTCTAATTCTGTTATTTTTTGCAACATCTCTTCTTGAGCAGTCTCATATTTAGCCAGCCTTTTCTTCATTTCATCCTCTGATTTTTGCAGCTTTATCATCTCATCTGGGTATCTGTTTAAAGCTTCCAGCCTTTTGTTGTTTGTGTTAATATCAGTGTTTTGTTCATTTCAACCAGGTCTGCATGCAGTTGTCTTAAGTCATCCTGTAGGTTAATTGAAGTCATGTCTGAAGGTTGCATTACTTTTTGCTGAACAGCTGCAGAACTCTCCCTAGCCAGTGTTTCTTCCTCACTTGTACCTGATTTTTTCCAGGTCTTCTGTATTTCTTTATTCCTGGCATCCAGCCAATGAACTTACTAGCCAGTTACTGAAATTCACCTATAAACACAAGTCTACTGGCCTTCTCTGCTGAGTTTCTGTTTTCATACTGGGAGAGCTGGAAACAAGCTGTTACTCAGTGTACAGCTATCTTGAAACCTAGTTTACCACTCAGTCTTGCTGATATAGAACCCAGGACACTGCTGGCATAATGCTATATATACCACACCGATGCTTTTACAAATTGTATTTACCTTTTGCTTTCCATTTTATGTTTCTAACTTGAATATGTTTACAAGAATTACAGTAACCACACCTATTCATTCCAAAGTTATTTACACTAATATTGCTTGTGGACTCAAAAATGTTCTTTAGACGTCTCCCTTTCTTATAAACCATGACTGCCTTCTTTCCCACCTTTTGTTTTAAATCTCTGTTTTTCCTCTATTATACACTATTTTTTTCTGAATGATCCACCTAATTGTGTCACTGTCTAATGAATAGGCAGGTACAAATGTTAAGCTTGGTATTGAATTTATCACCCCCCAACCTTTCCCGATTCATGGGTACACTGCTATGAATAATATCTTTCAAGACAGGGGTGAAAAATTGGTTTCTTCTTTTATTAATAACTTCATGCATAGAAGTATCAATAAATCAACAGGGTAACCTCTTTTTGAAAACATGTTCTTCATAAAGGAACATTCATCCTCAAAATCTAGAAAGTCTGACACCATCTGTGCTACCACGGACGAATTGTTCTTTGACCACACCTTTTTTTTTTTTGAACAGTAGGGAGTGCGCTAGTGAAATGCAGGAATGAAGAATGAATTAGAATATGTTGACTTTCTAAATATTTTTGATATTAATCTCCTATTAATCTTGTCCTTAGCCAACATGGCATCCAAGAAGGAAATACTATCCTGACCTATGTAATAAGAAAATTTCAAAAATTCGGTAGTCTTATTATTGGGAGATTTTTTTTCCAACGTCATCCTTCCGTACTATAAATATATCATCCAGGTACCTTGTATAGAGGCACCATGACTCGACAAACCTGCTGTTGAAAACAAAGTTCCTTTCCCGTTCAACCATCAAAGTGCTGGCAAAAAGAGGTCTGCAAGTTGACCCCATTGCAACTCCTTTTTCCTGCAAAAAATACTGTCCCTTGAAGTAAATGGTTTTGTTAATACGAAATTCATCATATTACCATACATATTAATTTTGTCTTGGGTCAGTTCACCATAATGGTAAAAAACAGCCATAAGCCATTGTACACCGATAGAATGTGGAATAGTGGTTAAGAAAATGTATTTATCATATTCCAACTTATTACATTTGTCCAAAAAGTCCCATGAATCTTTACACATATGTTCAACCTTTTGTACTAATACTTTTAAATTAGTATCCAAGAATCTAGCTGTAAGATACGCAACAGAACATCGAGCATCTACAATTGGTTTCATTGATGGATTGTTGATGTTTTTGTGTATTTTAGGCACCCTGAAAATGATGGCACATCAGGGTCTAATTAGTTTAGGTACTCAGTATTCTTCAAATTCAAGTTTGTCGCTGTATAGGCATATTATATGAGTATGTATACTTTTCTGTATGACCTATTTACCTCATTTTTGGAAACCTGTCTGTCTCATCAAACAATAAACCGTACATATGTTCAGTATAGTAATGCTGGTCCATTATAACTAACCCCCTCCTTTCCTCAGTTTCATTATTCTTAATTTTTGAGTCAATAATCTTTTCAACATTTCATACGGTGGTTCTGTTAGATTCCAGTTACTAAACAACAAATGCAACCATGCTAAAATGTTTGTAAAACTGGATGTAATGGGGGGGATTAAAATACTGGGTACTTTTAACCCGGTTGTTACAGAACTTGTATCTTGAAATAAAGTGTTTAAATTCAATTTTCTCACAAACAGTATGACAATATGTGGATGCATTTTCCAAAGGTTTTACATTTGTGCCTGCAAAAAGTCTAACATAGCTGACTATTTTTGAACTGAAATTGTTTTTGAGAAAATTAAACTTGGGAGTCATGGTTTATAAGAAAGATAGATGTCTGAAGATCATTTTTGAGTAGGCAAACAATATTAATGTAAATAATAGTTTTGGAATGGATACATGTGGTTATTGTAATTCTTGTAAACATATTCAAACAAGAAGACAATTTGTAGTCGAAACATACAATGGAAAGTAAAAGGTAAATACAATTGTAACAGCATGGGTGGTGTTTATGTAGCATTATGTCAGCAGTGTCCTGGTTTCTATATTGGCAAGACTGAGCGGAAAATTAAAGAAATAATTTATGAACATCTGTATGAAATAAAGGAAAAAAGATGACCAATGCATTATGTAAACATATTAACAGTGATCCAGAACATAGCTTTAAATTTAATATGTTATAAAAGGTTGATGTGAACCCCGGGGGGGGGGGGACCATTGGGACTAAACCTGGAGAAAAATAAATTGTTTTGGCAGCTCTGCTTGACTGCAGAGTGTTCACCAGGCTTAAATGAAGTATCTTCAACAGTCAGTCTTTTAAAACTTAGAGCGTATATGAGATAAGCTTATATTAATTAGAGTATTTAGTATTAAAACATTTATTGTACATTAATGTGAACAAGCAACTTATTCAATATATTTTGTTTTTGGTAACAGTCCATGAATGTGAATTGATTCATTACAGATTGTAGTGTTTTTTTTTTTTTTTTTTAACACTGGATCATGTGATTTTTTTTTTTTACTTTTTAAATTGTGTGGTTTGCATAAGATGCTTTAGCTGATGAAGTCTTTTATCGTTATAGACAAAAGCGCTCATCTGTTTTTGTTTAATAAAACAGCGGTGTAGTGACTAATGTTGTGTTTCTGAGTTTTTGCATTTTGAAGTTTGTCAGTTCAAATTCTTTGTGGAGATTCTCTTTGACCAAGCTTAAGCAGACTTTGTGAATCTCCTTAGTGGGGAAGTGGACCTCATCTCTTCGGAGGACCTTTATGACTCCACTGGTCCCCACTTTTTCATTCAATCCTAGACAACCCCACAAGAAAAAGAAGCTTTTTGCATTACTTAGGAAGGCTTTACAATATCACATGGCTTTTCTCACTCTAGTGTTGGTCAAGTAACTCAAGAAGATGACAGTACTTCTATAACCAAAGCAGTCTTGATTGTAGTTAGGGGTTGCCTGTGATAGCTGCTTGAATTTACCCCAGCTTAGACTATTATAAGCTAAGACTTGGGGTTGTGGACATTGACCAACACATCTTATAGCTTTTGCATTCCCTTGCACAAACAATTTTTATGAAGGATTCAGACTTTCTCAGCAGAGCTCTTGGGAGAAACCAAGATTCTACTTTATTCTTTGCCTCTTTTTTAGTTCATTTTAACAGGTTCTATCTGTTTTAAGTCAGCACTTCCAATAAAGAGCTGCACTGCATTTTGTGGCCTAACTCTTGACTTCTTTCTTTCTTTTGAGAACAGTGAGAGCCAGACTAGTTCAGGTTGCTTTAAAGTAGTTCCACGCCATTCAACAACAGAGGCAAGTGTATGAGGAATTTCCCCACACTGTTCTTGTTATGGTCTTTAACCCAGTATATTTTTTGACTTTCATCATTGCATCACTGTTGCAGTAGCCTAAGCTGTATGGTTTATATCCTGCCAAGGTTAGGACAACTGGCCAGGTTCCAGAGCTTAAGTGGACCTTCCATATAACCTAACCTCTGAACAGTTTGAGGAGAGCAATGTAAAGTTAGTGATTAAATCTCCAAACTTTCAGTCTTTCTGACATTGGTCTGTGTTCTTCCCTACAGGTTATGAGTGATTGACCGTCCGCTAGCACATTTCCAGGACTGGACAGATAAATACCCCACTGGGGAATTCCCTCCACTTTGCCAATTTTTGTTAAGAAAAATTTAGCTTTTTTGTCAGACGTTACTGCTAGAGGTTAGAATTGGAGTTTTTAGTGGTTATCACTCGAAATTTTTTACCATAAAATTTGCATTAATTACCCAAGGCTCCTTGTTGGGGAATACGTTTTTTGTGTGAAAAAGGTTTCCTTTTCTGTCAAAATGTATAGCTGTGGCTAGGGGTAATGGTTATAGGGGTTGTCCTAACAAATTTATACCTCAAACCGTAAGATCTGAAGTAGTTAACTTCATTTGGTCATCAACTTGTGGGTATCGGATCCGACCTGGATCCGAGCCGGCAGCTTTCCAAGCAAAGATCCGAGCTCCGAGCTCCTCCCCCTTACACATAATACCCTGCTACCTCCTTCCAATCCCCAGATCTCATTTGCCGAGGCTTTGTCAAGCATGAGTTTTTGAGCTCCTAGCGTTTCAGGCAATTTGTAAGTGTTTTTTGCCAAAAAGGTTTTAGTGTGTGTGGTTAGTTTGATTTTATAGTTTAAATCCCTGAGATTTACTCCCTCGTTCCCTCGTAGTTTAAATCCTAGTAGGCCCTCCTTTCCCTTAGGTGTTTTTTTGTTTAGAAATCATGGCCGAGGCCCCAAAGGCCATTTTTTCTAAGTACACTGAGTATGGCCATAAGCTATCCCTAGCGGATGGCCACACTCAGTGCGTCCTGTCCCTGGGGGTACCACATTTGACCTCTGGCTGCCAGATTTGCCCAGCCTTTAACCCCTGGGCCCTGAGGGATAGGAGGAATAAGCTGATTCTGGCGGGTCTCCTACCCACGGAGTCGGCTTCTTCCGCCTCTCCCTCGGTGGCTACAGCAGTGGCTGCTCAGCCTGCTGTCCCCCTTCCCCTGGCTGGGACTCATCCTCCCACTTCTTCCCAGGGAGAGAGGGACTCTAAGAAAGAGGAGAGAGAGAGAGAGAGAAAGAGAGGCACAGAAGCCACAAGCGGCAGGCCGACTCAGCACCCTCGGCCCCACCTGCCAAGCTGCTCTTCTCACCCCAGAAGGTCTTCAGGCCTTCCTCCCCTCGGCTCCGTTTTCCACGCTTCTCCCCGGAGCCGGAGGAGGAGCAGGCCCAACCATCTTCAATGTCGTCGCAGTGGCCCTCCAGGCCAGCTTCAACGGCCTCTTCAAGGTCAACCCGTAGCCTCTCCGACGCTGATATGGACCGGATGATGCGTCACTTTCTCCAAACCCAACTGCAGATGGGAGTGCTGCTGCTTCCCCCCTCTCCGGGGGGGAGTTCAGCTCCACGTTTTGCCCCGATAGCTCCTTCTCCGATCCACTATCTGGTTTCAGAGCCTTCGGATCCGAGTAGTCTCGGAGACAGAGAGTCGGCGCCGATGGCTATCGCTACCTCGATGCTGGCCATGCCCTCGATTTTTGTCGGATCCCTTTTTGGATCCGAGCTCTCTGGGCCGAGAGACATGCGTCGGATCCAAGGGGGCCAGTTTGTCTTCGACTCAGTTTCATTCCGCGCACACTTCCCTCTCGGGTCCGATCGCTTTGGCTCCGACGCCGATCCTTGCGCCGGATCGGAGGGTGTTAACCACGGAGCCCAGAGAGATTGGTTCACCCTTGGCTTTCGACGTGGTGTAGAGGGTTCTCTCAAGAGGTTTGAGACCCCCTACTCTTTCTTTGGGATCCGCCCCCACTCCCTTGCAGCTGGGCTTGTCTTCCATCGTCCAGTCCCAGGGACAGCCTGCATTGACGCCCCAGCCAGTTCCACTAGTGGAACATGACCCTGTTGGTGAGTCCTCCTCAGACAGCCCCAACGAGGAGGTCCCTCATAAACGTAAGTCTAAGAGGAGGCACTTGGACACCCCTGAGTCCCTCATGGAGGACACCGATTTGGAGGAAGGGGAAGGTTCCCCCAGGTCACCCCCCGAAGATGTCTCCTTTGGCGACATTATGGAAATGCTTCGCCAAAAGGGGGGGTGGTCAGCCCAAAAAACTTCCTCGGACGAGTCGGTGTTCCTGGAGGCGTTCGCAGGCCCGTCTACCTCTTGGGTGTCCCCTCCGGCCGACCCCCTGGTTGACCTCATCACTACCAGGGCGTGGAAGAAGCCGGACACTATAGAGCCAATCCCCAGGAGGCCAGATAGGATTCTTAGTCCCCCTGCGGATAGGATGGCTTGGAGTAAGGGTTCCCCGGTAGATGCCATGGTGGTGGCGGTGGCAGCCACTAAGAAGGAACTTGCCCAGGATAGTTCCTTGGTCCATCCCCCTGATAAGGAGTCTCGGACGATGGATCGTATCAGGAAGCGGATGTTTGCTTCAGCTACTTTTTCCATAAGGGCGCTGAATTATTTGGCCCATGTAATTAGACTTCAGCGGGATCTGGTGAAAGAATACGCTGAGTCTCCCCCTGAGTCCATGTCGACCGAAGACAAACGGACTTTTTTCAGCTCGCATGGCCACTCTAAAATCTGTTTCAAACACGTCTATGTGGCTACTTTCCCATGCCACAGAAGGGGCTGCTAGAGCCAGCGGGTCCGGCATCGCCTTAAGGTGTCACACCTGGCTCCTGCTTTGTGAATTTTTGGAACCTTTCAAGGTGTCCTTTGCGAACGCAACCTTCGGTTCTACCCTGTTTGGGAAGACCGTCCGCGACACATTGTTTCAGAGCGAGAAAGATGGGAAGACGCTGTCTGCCATCGGAATCCGCTTCTCGGCTCCTCAAAGGTCCTTTTCTAGGAACCAGAGAGACAAAAGACGATGTGGTTCCGGAAGTCTCAGCAATCCCGTTATGCTCCAGACCCTTCGTCCTTCAGAGGCAGAGGGGGACAAGGTGGACTCCGGCCCAGAGGCAGAGGGATGCTGAAAAATTTTGGGTCTCTGGAACTCTTTTCTGACCGACCCATGCAGCAGCCCTGAGGGGTTGCCCGACTGCTCCTCTCTGGAGGCATTTGGGGGGCGTTTTTTGAAGCACCCGTCTCAATGGGAGTCCATCACAACAGATTGCTGGGTGCTTCGAATAATATCCAGAGGTTACTCAATCCCTTTCATAAACCTACCTCCTCAGTTGAGGCTCCTCCCCGATGTATCACCCAGTCAGAGGGAGGCTGCAGCTTTAGAGGTAAAAAAGCTGCTAGAAAAAAGAGCCATCCAGCACTCCCCCCCCCCCCCCCCCAGGCCAGTCCGGATTAGGCAGTTATTCCAGGTTCTTTTTGGTGCCAAAGAAGACAGGCGACTTAAGGCCGATCTTTGACCTTTCAGCAATGAACCTCTTCATTGCAAGGAGAAATTCCCGATGGTCACGCTTCAATCCATCCTGCCCCTTTTGCAGGAGAAGGACTGGATGTGCTCCATAGACCTCAAGGATGCTTATTATCTCATTCTCATGGACAGGCAATCCAGGAGGTTCCTCCGCATTCGGCTAGGGGCCAGTCATTACCAGTTCGGCCTTATCACAGCCCCCAGAGTGTTCATCAAGGTCATGGCAGTTGTAGCAGCCCACCTGAGACTTCAGGGAATACAGGTTTTGCCTTACCTAGACGACTGGCTCCTTACCGCCCCCACCAGGCATCTACTCTGCTTAGCCAGGGATTGCTTCCTACTACTAGCATCCCAGTTGGGGATCACCATAAACTTCAAGAAGTCATCCCTTCAACCAGTTCAAGTCTTGGCGTTCATAGGGGCCAGAATAGACACGCTTTAGACCAAGGCCTTCTTGACATCAGACAGACTTCGCAGTTTGACCTTACACGTTTTAGCCCTTCTTCAGTCACCTGCCCCGTCAGTGGAGTTAGTCCTGAGAGCTTTAGGGTCCATGGCAGCAGCAGTCAATTTTATGCCCTTAGCTCGCTTGCACACGAGGGTTCTCCAGTGGACTTTGCAGGTTCAGTGGTCCATCCTTCGCCACCCGTTGAACTTACCGATTCCTATCAGCAGAGTTTGCAGAAATTCCCTCATATAATGGCTCCAATCTCAAGAGCTTCGGGAAGGACGACCGTTTGTTATGTCGCAACCCCAAGCCACGGTGACCACGGATGCTTATCGCCTTGGGGGGGGGGCATTACGCGGGCAAAACTGTCCAGGGTACGTGGACTCAGACAGAGACCATTCTGCATATAAATGTTCTGGAGATGAGGGCGGTGCTTCTAGCGTTGCAAGCCCTTCATGCCTTTCTCCCTCCAGGGACTATTGCAATTCAGTCAGACAACATGTCAGTGGTCTGGTACATCAACAAACAGGGGGGAACCAGGTCTTACCCTCTTTGCCGAGAGGCCATGAGAGTTTGGGATTGGGCGATATCCACCAACTGTTTTCTGTTAGCAATGCACATTCCGGGTCGGTCCAGCATCCTAGCGGACAAACTGAGTCAAACTATCCTCTCGCCCTACGAGTGGTCTCTGAATCCTTTAGTAGCAAAACAGATCTTCCGCAAGTAGGGTCAGCCTTGCTGTGATCTCTTCACGTCACCTTCTAATGCCAAGTGCAGCAAGTTATTTGCTCTAATCCCCCCTCCGGGGGAAAGCCCCAGAGACGCTCTAGTCCATGCTTGGCCACCTGGTCTTCTTTATGCTTATCCTCCTCTTCCGTTGTTGACAAAATTCTTACAGAAAGCTCATCGGTTGGGGAACAAGATTATCCTCATAGCCCCATTCTGGCCTCGTCAAGCCTGGTTCCCGTGCCTACGGTCTCATCTTATAGCTCCTCTCTGGATCTTGGATCCCATCCCTTATCTGATATCTCATCCTTCAGGATTGAAACCCCCAAATCTGGTCGATCTCAAGCTCTCAGCTTGGTTGATCCAGTTCCATTAGTTGCTAGGACTCCCGGTATCACCTCTGCAGTTAGATCTATCCTGGTAGCAGCGCTTAAGCCTTCTACCAGGAAGGTTTACAATAGTAAATGGAAGCGGTTTTCCATTTGGGCGTCTCATAGGAATTTGGACCCTTTCACTGCTCTCATCCCAGCAGTGCTCAATTTTCTATCTCATATTTTTCACTAAGGGGCCAGTTCTTCTACTGTAAAGGTTCAAATGGCTGCCATCTCCCATTTTCACATTGGAAACAATCTCAATCCCCTCACTTCCACCAAGATTTGTAAGACCTTTCTGAAAGGTACGTTTCTCTTGAAACCTCCTTTTAGGAACTCCGCCCCTCCATGGGATCTAAATTTGGTCCTTCAGGCTCTGACTGGACCACCTTTTGAACCTACAGCTTCTGTTGATTTGAAATTCTTGTTCTGGAAAACTGCCTTTTTGGTAGCTATTACCTCAGCTAGAAGGGTGTCGGAGCTTCAGGCCCTCTGTATTAAGCCCCCTTACCTCATATTCCATAAGGGCAGGGTCTCTCTCAGGACTAACCCATCTTTTTTTACCCAAAGTGGCCTCCGAGGCGAACATCAATCAGTCCATTAATCTCCCAGATGTTATGTAGTCCTATCTCGCCTACATTCTTACCCGTGGGTTCGGAGCCGAATATCGGCACCGACTCGGCCAAACATTTCTAGCTCGAAGTCTTCTATTGGCTGGGCTAAGCAGGTATCCCCATGGTGCACTGCTCCATATCCCCAGATCTCATTTGCCGCTCATGTAGCTCAGACGTGGTCTCGCTCTTGGCTGTGGCTAAGTACCTTTTTCTTGTCTTGAGGAAAAAAAATTTGTTCATAAACAAAATGCTATTTTCATAGCTATTGTCTTTAGTGTTATTTAAGGTTTTGGTAGTGTGCTTGTTTTGTAGTATCCCACTAACTGTTCCCTTGGGCTAGGCCCATTTCAGTTAGAGGACCTAGTCCTTTGTCCTGTCTGTTCACTAAACCGTTTAAGTTAGAGGTTTGGTTCTGTTCCCTTACCTTGTGGTCATTAACCGTTTTAGTTAGAGGTTTTTGACATAGTTTTCTCTGTGTGTGTCTCTAGTGTGTGTACTGTCACAATTTATAACTGGTTCCCGCATTTTTTGTGGTGTTGAGCATCTGTGAGTTTCTTGTCAGACCGTTTCTTAGGTTGCGTTGTTGGTGTTTTGTGAAAGATGTCCAAAGATTCCAAGGAGCACAAACCTTCGGGTTTCAAAAAGTGCTCTAAATGTGGGTACAAAATGTCCATCACTGATGGGCATTCTATTTGTGTCTGTTGCCTGGGAGCCATTCGTCTGCAGGAGTCCTGCAGTTTTTGCCATGCGTTCAGTCCCAGAGTGCTCCAAGAGAGAAAGAATAAGCTGATCTTAAAGGGACTCTTGATACCCTCTTTCAAAGAGGCCTTGGATTCTTCTCCCAGTGCTAAGTCTAAATCATCCAAGTCAAAAAAGAGATCTCCGGCTCCGTCAGCTTCATCGGAGCCTCCGGAGAAAGTCACAAAAATTGCATCGACCTCCTCGGCTCCACTGTCCTCGTGGCCACAGGAAGTGTTGGTGTTGATGGAACCGGTGTCAGCTCCAATTATATTGGAAGCTCTTCGGAGCCGATCGCCCGGTCTCAGACCAGTTTCTCCTGAGAGGAGATCTCGATCTCCCCCCTGTCCTCCAAATCCACCAGGACCTTTTCGGATGTGGATGTTGTTAGGGTGGTCCAGAGGCTCCTCCATTCACCGGTTTTGGCAAAATTGTTTCTGGCTCCGGCCCAGTCATCTCCGGAAGCCTGTCCTGAACCCTTCTTCGATCATTCCTCCTCCGAGCGCATCTCTGTCTTCGGAGCCGGAGTGTTCTGCTCTGTGTGATGTTCCTAGGCCAGTTCCAATGGCACCTCCGGCTCCATCAGTACCGACATCGGCTCCAATCCAGTTGGCTCCGTCCTTGGGGTTTGGGGCTCGGGATTCTTCGGTCAGGCCCGAGGGGGGACATCTCAGGACATATTTCGTTTCCGAGTCTCCCTCTCGTTGCCTCGGCTTGGGGAACTCTGACTCCCGTCATGGTCTCGGAGGCTGGTTGGTCCTTGTACTCTAGGTAGGGGGGGGGGGGCCTGCCTTCGAGGCCATGCGGACTGCGCTGGCCAGATCAGCTACATCAGGTGGGTCGGTCACTCTGTCCCCCACCACTCCGGTGAGAGCCTCTGATCACCACCTATCCATGAACAGCAGAGCACCAAGGCCTAGGGATACCCCCACGAGTGGTCCCCAACTTTGAGGGCCCTTCAGAGTTCGTGCCTGAGGAACCCTCTAGAAAGAAAACGTGCAAGAGGAAGCACATAGACTCTCAGGATGAGTCCCTCACCTCTGATACTTACCTCAAGGAATTGGAGGGGTCCCCCAAGTCATCCTCTGATGATGATTCCTTCTCCGACATCCTGGAGATACTGAAACAAAGAGGTGACTGGCCGTCCAAAGCCCCTTCTGAGGAGGAGTCGGTATTCCTTAAGGCCTTTGGTGCTCAGCCCTCCGCCTCCTGCATGTCCCCACACTTTGAGCTCCTTGATTTGATCTGTCGAAGGGTGTGGGAAAACCCTGATTCTGTGGAACCCATACCCAGGCATCCCAACAAGTTTCTTTCTGCTCCCCAGGGCAAGGAGTTTCTGTCCAAAGGAGTCCCTGTAGATGCCATGGTGGTGGCGGCAGCGGCCACTCAGAAGGAAGTAGCAGAGACTTCTTCCTCCGTCCATCCTCCTAACAAGGAGTCTAGGACCATGGACCGGTACGGGAAGCGTACCTTCTCATCAGCAACCTTTACCTTACGGTCGCTGAACTATCTGTCTCATTTCACTTGGCTCCAGAGAGATCTCCTCAAGGTGTTAGGAGATACTCTTGCGGGTAATGTCCCTGAAGCGGTGGCCCAGACAGTTAACGCCCAGGTGTCTACCCTCAATTCCATTGTCAACTCCTCCATGCGGTTCATTTCGTATGCAGCCGAGGGAGCGAGTAGGGCAGCAAGCTCAGGAGTCGTCCTTAGAAGGCAAGCCTGGCTGCGCCTGTGTCACTTCGCGGAGGCCTTCAAGTCTTCCTTCACTGACGCCCCCTTTGATGGTTCTTCTTTGTTCGGAACCAAAGTGAAAGACACCCTCACCAGGTGCGAGCAAGTGGGAAAGACCCTGTCTGCCATAGGGGTCCATTTTTTCCCTTCCTTCTAGGCCTTACCCCAAGGCCCAGCGGGGGGGATGTGGTTCAAGAAATCACAGAGGTTTTTTCCTGCCACACAAGGTGAGTCCCCCTCCAGAGGCAGAGGAGGGGGCGGTTATTCAGGGAGACGCCGCCCTAGAGGCAGAGGGGGCCCCTGCAATTCGGGAGACCACAATTCCTTTTGCAGCTCTCCCTACTCTCATTCCTGAGGGAGTGCCCGGCTGTGCTTATCTGGTGCCAGTCGGGGGTCGAATTTCGTTATATCCAGAAGCCTGGAAAAGCATCACCCAGGACCGATGGGTATTACGGATAATTTCCGGAGGTTATCTCATTCCGTTTACATCAGACCCCCCTTCAATCAGAAAAATCCCAGACGTTCCACCCAGTCAGAGGGATCAAGCAGCCTCAGAAGGTTTCAATGCCTCTAGGAAAAGGAGCCATCCAGCGTGTCCCCTCAGACCAAATCGGATTAGGGACTTACTCAAGATTCTTTTTGGTGCCGAAAAGAACAGGGGACCTGAGACCCATATTAGATCTCAGCCAACTTGAACAACTTTGTACAGAAGTCCAAGTTCTGTACGGTCACACTAAATCGATTCTCCCATTGTTGGGAGAGGAGGTATGGATATGCTCCATCGACCTCAAGGATACTTACTACCATGTGAAAATGGACAGGGCATCCAGGAGTCACCTACACTTCCGGCTGGGAGCCAGTCATTTCCAGTTTTGAGCCCTGCCCTTTGGTCTCACCACAGCCCCCAGGGTGTTCACCAAGTGTATGGTGGTGGTGACTGCTCACTTGAGACGTCAAGGATTCCAAGTGTTTCCGTATCTGGACGACTGGCTCCTTACCGCCCCCACCAGGCATCAACTAGTCCAAACCAGGGATGCTACCATCACTGTATGTCAGCAGTTTGGTATAACACTAAATTGGGAAAAATCTGCTTTGTTGCCCTCGCAGCGTGTCACCTTTATAGGCGCAGAATTAGACACCATTTGAATGCGAGCATTTTTACCGCATAAGAGGATCAGAGTCTTACAACAACAGATACACATCCTGATGCCCCTGAGGAAAGTGAAGGCAAGATGGGTTCTCCAACTCTTGGGGACCATGGCAGCAACAATTATGTTGGTCCCTCTAGCGAGATTGCCATGAGACTTCTTCAATGGCTCCTCTTTGTTCAATGGTCTCTCCAAAAATTTCCACTTTCTCACCCCATTGTGCTCACGGACAGATGCAAACATGACCTCAGTTGGTGGCTTTGCGCCAACAATTTGGATGGGGGAAGGCCCTTCGTTCCACCCATCCCGGTTGCCACAGTGACCATGGACACCTCCCAGATGGGGTGGGGGTGGGGGGGGCATTATCTTGGCAGGACAGTCCAAGGCACGTGGCATGAGATACATCTGCATATCACCGTCCTAGAGATGAGAGCAGTGTTACTTGCGCTGCAGGCACTTCAGAGCATTCTGCCTCTAGGGACGATTGCAATACACTCGGACAACATGTCAGTAGTGTGGTATCTAAACAAGCAAGGGGGAACCAGGTCTTACCCCCTGTGCAGAGAGGCCATGCGAGTGTGGCAGTGGGCAGTAACTTCCCAACGGTTTCTGGTGGCAACGCACATTCCGGGGAAGTCCAATGTGATTGCGGACAGGCTAAGCAGAGCTATTCTGATGCCTTACGAGTGGTCCCTGAATCGCCTAGTTGCAGAACGAATCTTCAGCAGATGGGGTCAGCCTTGCTGCGACCTTTTTGCCAGCCCCCTCAATGTAAAATCCAGCAGCTACTTCACGCTGATCCCGCCCACAGGGGGAGTCACCCAGGGACGCTCTGGTTCACGATTGGCCCTCCGGTCTGCTCCCTCAGTTTCCCATGCTGTCAAAGGTGATTCGGAAAGCGCAATCCTTGGGAAGCAGAATGATTCTGATTGCTCCACACTGGCCTCGTCAAGTCTGGTTCCCCTTTCTTCAACCATACATTGTGGACACTCCTTGGATTCTGGACCCTCAACCAGATTTACTGACACACATGTCGGGACAGTTCCACCCCTCCCTGATGACCCTCCAGTTGACAGCCTGGCTACTCCACTTCCATCGTTAGTTAGGCTTCATAAATTCTCACCGGAAGTGGTTCACATATTATCTTCCTCTCATAAGCTATCTACTAGGAAGATTTATTCTAGCAAATGGAAGAGGTTTTCTGTTTGGGCGCATACCCAAGGAATTGATCCTTACACAGCTCCAATTGCTTCAGTCTTGGAGTTTTGTCTATGCTTTTCCATCAGGGTTCCGCATCAGCTACCATCAAAGTTCAATTGGCAGCGATCTCTAATTTTCATGTTGCTAATGAGCCTAGTCTCATGGCTCATAGACTCTGTAAGGCTTTCCTGAAGGATACTCTGTTACTCCGTCCCCTGGTCTCCGAACCGATCATGCCCTGGGATCTCAGTTTTGTTCTACAAGCCCTTACTTCACCACCTTTTGAGCCTGCAGCTACCTGTAAATTGAAATTCTTGACCTAGAAAACAGCCTTCTTAACAGCAATCACTTCAGTAAGGCGAGTTTCAGAAATTCAAGCCCTCTCCATCAAACCTCCATACTTAATCTTCCATAAGGACAGGGTTTCTCTTAGACCAAACCCTTCGTTCCTTCCTAAAGTGGCTTCCATGTCTAATCTTAATCAATCCATTGAGTTACCTGTGTTCTTTCTTCGTTTTTCAAACAAGGAAGAATTTAAATTTCATCATTCGGATGTACACAGACAATTACTTTACTATCTGCACTGAACAAAAGATATCCAGAAGTCTGATCAACTATTTGTCTCCTTTTCGGAAAACAAAATGGGGTCTCCGGTCTCCAAGATCACCCTATCCAGATGGATATCTAGTTGCATCTCTTTCGACTACCACGCAGGAGGGAAAGATCTGCCATTTCCAGTCAAGGCTCACTCTACTCGGGCTGTTTCTACATCTACAGCCTATCAAGCCAGATTGTCAATAGATGATACATGTGCTGCAGCTACTAGGGCTTCTCCTCACACATTTGTGTCTCATTAAAAATTGGACGTGGTTTCTAGGGTCAGGTCGTCCTTTGGCTCCACAGTCCTCAGGAGTATCTTCCTATGAGCCACCCAGGATGTAGGTGCTAGGGACGCTGTCCCACAGGTAAGAATGTAGGCGAGATAGGACTACATAACATCAAGAAGTTATGTACTCACCATAACGTTCGATGTATGTAGTCCATCTCGCCTCACATTCTTACTTACCCTCCCACCTTCCCCCTTTCCTGGAGTATCTGGAGGTTAGGTTTCTATCTACAGAGTTCCTCTTACTTCAGCTTATTCTTTTATCTGGATGTTGTGTATGCATGGGGTATGAATGAGTATTGCAGCAAACTAGATCTGGGGATATGGAGCAGTGCACCATGGGATACCTGCTTAGCCCAGCCAATAGAAGACTTTGCGCTAGAAAAGTTTGGCCGAGTCAGAGCCGATATTTGGCTCCGAACCCACGGGTAAGAATGTGAGGCGAGATGGACTACATGCATCGAACGTTATGGTGAGTACATAACTTCTTGTTTTTTTCCCTAACTATCAAAACAAAGGGGAGTACAAACTTCATTTGTTAGATGTTCATAGACAGTTACGCTTTTATTTACACAGAACAGCTGCCTTCCGCAAGTCTGATCAGCTCTTTGTTTCCTTTGCAAAACCCTTCTTCGGTAAGCTAGTTTCGAAGGTG
This sequence comes from Protopterus annectens, assembly GCF_019279795.1. Lineage (NCBI taxonomy): Eukaryota > Metazoa > Chordata > Ceratodontiformes > Protopteridae > Protopterus > Protopterus annectens. The sequence continues at coordinate 703,715,144 of NC_056725.1, read as the reverse complement.
ACTCTGGCCAGATGGATTTCTAATTGCATTCTGCTCACATACAAATTATCTGGCCTAACAGATACCAGAGCCTATAGGAGTTTATGCTCATTCTACTCGCTCTATGGCTACATCTGCTGCATTCTGGTCTACAGTTCCCTTGGATGACATTTGCTCTGCGGCTACTTGGGCATCCTCTCGTACCTTTATCTCTCACTATAAATTGGATTTAGTGTCCAGAGGAAGGGTGGCTTTTGGCTCTGCAGTACCCCGGAATATCCTTCCTTGAGGACCTCCCAAGTTTTTTGGTAGCTGGGGACTCTGTCCCACAGGTTGATGACCAAATGATGTTAACTACTACAGATAAAGAAGTTATGTACTCACCATAACGTTCCATCTGAATAGGTAACTTCATTTGTCAGCAACCGACCCTCCCTCCTTCCCCCTAACCTGGTTCTTTGATTACCCGGACCCTAGGATGGTTTATCAGGTCCTTTGTTAATCCTTAGGTTAGGATTATTCAGGTTGCTGTTTTGTGGTTGTGAGGTTATATAGGTGGGCAAACACGATCTGAGGATTGGAAGGAGGTAGCAGGGTATTGTGGGTAAGGGGAGGAGCTTGGAAAGCTGCTGGCTCGGATCCAGGTCGGATCCGATACCCACAGGTTGCTGACAGATGAAGTTACCTACTCAGATGGAACGTTATGGTGAGTACATAACTTCTTTTTTTCAGTCACATTGCAGCACTTACAACACTTTGTGACGGAGACATGGACCAGGCTTTGATCGCTTAAGTCTCTTCCTTCACTGATCTGCTGATGAGTGACTGTTGTGGCCATTTCTGACACCTCACACTGCTCATTGCTTTCTTTTGGTCCCTCTGGGATAGCCCCTTGAGAAGTCCTGTGCTTCTGTTCAGCTATCCTCTGCGCAAGAGAGAATCACAATTGCCAGTTTTGAAAGAGGGAGTGTACAGTGCTGTACTACAAAGCTGCTGTGTGGAGCCTGATTCCCAAGGAAGGTACCATTGCTTAAAATTTTTCCTGGGCATCCTCCAAGGAAAACTAATCATACTTTTAGGCATATTTCTTTGCCTGTATTAAATAGGACTGACAAGGGAAGATTCTGTGGGTTTTGTTAAGGATTTTGAGCATTCTGGTCTTTACATTGTGACTGTTCCCTGAATTGAAAAAAGAAAACAATTTTCCCTTTTCTCAGGTTCTGATTCTCAGTCAAATTGACAGGAATAAGATTTATAATGTATTGCTCAAGTTCCTACCTTGTGAGAAGGACGGAGTTATTTCAGTGGGAGCAGAAAACAAACAAAAAAAAAGTGTCCCAGATCCAATTACGCAATGATTTTCTTGTAAAGGTGTCAAAATTCCTGTCTCAGTATGAAAGCTCTGGAGAGGGCAATTTGATAAATGAGTCAACACAGTAGCAGAAAGTAATGTGGGAGAAAAACTTTTTGGATTCACATCAGGATGCAACACAATCAACCTGATGTTTGCAGCGAGACAGTTGAAAAGCAGCTGGAGATGAGGAAAGAAGCCAACTAAACATTCCTAGATGTGGAGAAAGCATATGACAAGGTCCCAAGAAAGCTAATTTGGGCATTCCTGCTATTAGTAGAATTAGTGCAGTCTGCGTACAAGGACCTAATGACACAAGTGCAAGCAGTGTTCAGACTCAAAAAGGTTTCTAGTGGGAGTGGCTGTGCATCAAGGTTCAGCTCTGAGCCCACTACTGTTCATACTGGTAGTAGACTACATTAGCAAACAAGTCAGAGGGAAGAGATCAACAAAGTTACTGTATGCAGAGAGGTGGTGGTACAGACAGACTCTGAGGAAGAACTAGAGCAAAGGATAGGCGAATGGAATGCAAAACTGAAGGTACACTGGATGAAACTGAGTACAGATAGGGTAGTTGCAATGGCAGCAAATAGGGGAAATCAGACAAAGCTGAGAATTGAGAAAGAAGGGAAAATAGTTGAACAAGTTAACAGCATCATGGACCTAGCAGGGATGTTTGAAGAACGGGGAAGTCTGAAGGAGGAGGTCGAAGCTAGAATTAGAAGGGCAGCACCCACTGGCACAGAGTGTCAAGGGTGTAGTGTATGACAAAATAATTCCTAAAGAGCTGAAAAGGAAGGTGCAAAAAACAGTGGCGTGATCAGTACTACAGAATGAAACAGAAACTTGGGCAGTGAAGACAGAGCAGTAGAGAAAGCTAGAAGTGAGTGAGGTGAAAGCCTGGTATTGATAGTAGGATTTACACTGTGGGACAGGTAAAGAAATGAGGACATCAGAGCTGAAACTCAAGTAGCTCCAGTTCCAGAAAAGGTAAAAGAAAACAGATTACAGTGTTTTGGGGCACGTGTAAAGGAATCCAAAAGAGAGTCTGGTGGATAAGATTTGAGACAGACCAGAAGAAAGCAAGAATAAAAAAGGTAATCCAACAAAGAGATGGATGGATTCTGTGAGAGAAGACCTGTGGCAGTTAAGCAAGACTGTCGAAGAAACTAGAGTGTGGCATTGAATCGATAGAGATGCTGACAGGAGATGCAACATCTGAACCCCATGTACAAAAAATGGGGAAAAAGGGGGTTGAGGATAATGATGATTTCCTCAACCTGCAGCTGTTCTCCTAGCATTTGATGGTGCTTTTTTTGCTGCCAGCAGTTTGCTTGACAGTCATCCACCTGACCCCAGGAAGTCTGATTTTTTTTTTTCAAACACTACATCAGGCCCTGCAGTGATTTCTCTGTCAGAAATATTTGTTACCCAATATCTTTTGACAGGTAACCTTCACAGAAATATTGAAAAGTTTTTGATAGGTTTGGGAAGAAAGTTTATACCAATTCCACCCTAACCTTCAGAATAGTCATTGTCAGGCTTACATATCTAAATATCTGCTGACTTCTTTTGAAAGCTTGGAAAAGTTAATTGCTGAAATCCATTCTAAGGCATCTCTGAATTCTTTAATGTGTCCCCATTAACCAAATGCTGTCTAAAATGTTCTTATGACACTTCTTATGCTGTTTTTAGAGCAGCTGCCACTAGATCTGTGATGATGTTTGCCTGGCTACTTTCCCAGAATTTCAGAATATGTCAAAGCTGTGTTCCTGAATTATTTGCTCCTTCCTCTGCTGAGGTCTTTAAAAGATTTGATGAACAGTCTGCTGAAAGTGGAAAGTTAATTCAGGGGTTACCCAGAATTTTCAACCCACAACCAGACAAACCTACTTAGAACTTAGAAACAAGGCAAAAAAAACGATTCGGATAGACAAACAAAACACTACCTAACCCTACAAAATAAATATAGGAACAACCCACAGAAGTTCTGGACTGCAGTGAACAATATTCTCCAACCAGGAAAAAACTCCACACCACAACCAAACATAGAAAGTACTAATCTTGACATAGCATCCAACTTCAACAACTATTTTACCTACTCCATATTTAAACTTACAAACCTCACCATCCCCCCACCAACACCAAAACAAACAGTACCCCCTTCTCACTTAAACCAGTATCCACATCAGCCATCCAAAAACTACTAACCAAACTCAAACCAACCACTCTTGCTGCCGACCACCTCCCAGCTGAATTCCTCCAGCTTGCATCTCCAGCCATAGCCTACCCAGTGTCTATACTAATAAATAGATCCATGAATGAACACCACATTCCATCCTTCGGGAAAACCTCATACATCATCCCCCTCCACAAGGATGGCACATCCACTGACATATCCAACTACCACCCTATTGTAATCCTCTCACCCCTTTCAAAAATCCTAGAAAGATTTACCTATTACCAACTCCTCTCCCACCTATTCTCTAACAATCTACTCTCCCAAACCAGTCACGGATTTTGTCCCAGCCATAGCACTACTACTGCCCTCATTAGCTTTATGAATACCATAAACACATACAGAAACCAAGGAAAATTAATCTCTGCCACCTTCCTAGATTTATCAAAAGCTTTCAACACAGTCTCCCACAATAAACTACTACCCATCTTATCCGAACTCAACCTTGATAATTCTACATTACAATGGTTAAGTAGCTACCTAGGCAACCGCTCTGTCAGTTAAATGGCACAACTCCCTATCCCCCCACTCCCTGTCAAATGTGGCGTTCCACAAGGTTCCATACTTGGTCCCCTCTTATTCAGTGTCTTCACAAACCAACTCCACCTAGCAACCACAAAAGCCAATATTATCCAATATGCCGATAACACTACCCACATCTGCAACGCACCCAACATCCAACTGCTACAAGCCCAAGAATCCTTTTCTGAAATGGAAAACTGGCTAAACAATTCTCAGCTAATACTCAACCCCAAAAAAACACATCTAATACTATTCAGCCCAACAAAGACTATAGACTCCAGCTTCTACACTAACTCCTGTCCCCGAAGCCAAATTACCTGGTATTACAAATGACCACCAACTTACATACAGTAAACACATAATCCTAACCATCTCCAAAGTCCATAAAAAATTAGGCTGCCTCTATCGTAGCAACAAATTCCTAACCCCAGAATCCATATTTACCATAGCTAGAGCTCACCCTCTATCAACCATACTTTATGCATCCCCAGTATTAACAAATCTCAATAAGACCAACCCTAACAAACTATCAACATGTTACAAGAAAATAGCTAGGCTTGCAACCATTGCTAAATCATGCTCACACCACTGTCAAGCCCTGCATAAGCTACACTAGTTAGAAATTCCTAACCTACTTCACTACTGCCAATGCAACCTAGCGCATCAGATACTGTACCACCCAGACAAAACCCCTGTTTAAACAGATCTACTAAACTTCCAAAACACAAACAGGGAACTATGATCCAGTACCAAAGCCCTAGTAGAAGTCATTCCATGTAAAAGATCAGGGGCATCCCTCTTCCCTTATGAAGTTGCAAAATTATGGAACACACTTCCCCCACAACTGAGGCTACAAAACCACACTACTACATTCAAACAACTCCATAAATCACACCTTCAAGAAAACCAGCTATGTAATTGCAACAACCCTACCTGAACCCACCTTTTCCAGCCTACTACTCCAGTCCCCCTTAACAAATACGTTTCCACAGTCTTATACTACACCCCTAAGCAGATTGAATGTTGTTGTTGTGTCTTTCGGCATTTCCCGGTTAGGGGTCGCCACAGCGGAACTCCAGTCCGCTAATGATTGGCAGTAGATTTTTACGAGTCGAGTTGCCAGCTCTGACGCACAACCTTCAACGAAGGTATGCCCATTCACGCATGTCTCCACACAGAAGACGCTCTAGCTGAGAATCGAACAGGACGTCTTACTGTGAGGCGACAACGCTATCGCAGCACCATCTAGTACAATTTCACCGTTATTATGTTGATTGTATGTATACTATTCCTATACTTAACTATGTTTTTGAGAACAATTTTCCGCTAATAACTTGTTAAACTCTTTGACAACTGTTAACTCTTAATGCTGCTGTTAACCATTGTTAAACCTTGCTAACTATTTTTATTTTGAATTTTTAAATAACTGCTCAAACTCTCTGAACTATTGTTAATTGTATAACTATTGTTAACATTGTCAAACTTTTTTTTAACTATTCTTATTAAAATACTCTGTAACATGTGGAGCTTCTCTCCCCAGGACTCTGCTGAAAAAGGACAGCTAATGTCCAGTAGGACAATCTTGGTAAACAAATGTCAAATAAATGCCAAAATGCAATAATTTTCTTTCCAGTTCAGGTTCCTTTTACAGGAAGCAAAGTACACAATCTCAGTAAGGCACAGCTAAAGAAAATTTCAGAATGCAGTGGCTGGAAGGTTCAAGAAAGAAAGAAGGTTCCTTCCACAACCAAGGACATGCTAAAAAAACAGTCTGACTGTGTCCCATCATGTTTTTTTCCTCCCCACCCTGTCATCTCAGTAAAGTTTTCCCAAAGTCTAGGCCTTTATTTCCCTCTGTGGTAACAGATAATCTCAAACACCTGAGTTCTGAGAATCATTTAAAAAGGTTACAACTAGTAGAGATGCTCCCCACTGTATCTGTTTGGTCAAATCTCAATAGTTCCTCCTAACCTAGATCATATGTCATCTCAGGCAGTTATAGAACATCTTCCCCAAAATCAAAGAGGGAAAGGGTTGTATTCAAGAATCTTTCTGGTGCAAAAGAAAGAAGGAACTTTCACATCTATACTAGACCTTTCTGTTCTAAACCATCACATCAAGATCCCAAAGTTCAAAATGCTTTCTCTGCAGTCTTTTACCTGTCATTCCTCCTCTCAGTTTTCTAGTATTTCTGGATTTCTGGAAAGCTGCTTATTACATTCCAGTTCCCAAAGATTTCAGATGCTTTTTATGTTTTTCTGTTTCTGGGTTACTTTAAATTTTATGTTTTTCTGTTTGGTTTGATACAGCTCCATGGGTGTTTCAAAATACCTGGATGCTGTAATAGTCCATTGTAGGCTGCAGGTTATTAACATTTTTCCATACTTGGACAACTAATTAACTTTTGCAGATTCTTTTACAATTTTCCTTAATCTCTGTATTAGGTAAAGAACCATTTTCTCATTCTGGGATTTCAGGTAATCATATAGAAATCTTCACTCATTCTATCTCAGAGGATTGTGTTCCTGAGGTGTCTCCTAAAATACACCCTAAGTACATCAACTTGATGGCTTTTCTTCCTCACGACAAAATATGATTTTACAAGGAACAGTTTCTGATGATCTTCAGCAAGTCTCTGACATCTGCCAGGGAATGCCTCAAAATTTTGTGTTTCATGGCCTCTACAGTTCTCATGATAACTTTGACCAGACTTCACATTAGGAAAATTCACTGGTTCCTCAAATCAGTTTGGACAGTTTTTTAGTGCACACTATTTTTTGAGATTCCAATTCTGGGACTTTTAAAAAGGGAGTTACTCTGATTGGAGGTTCAGCTGTTTCTTGACCCAGGTCTCCCTTTTACCCTTCCAACCCTCACTCTGTATCCACAGATGCCCCAGTTTTTTGCTTGCGGAGCTGTATCCAAGGTGGTGAAAGTTAAGGGTCTGAGGAAGAGACTGAAATCTGTAAATCATCTTTGGGTTCTAGTCCTCTACTAGTAATCTCAGACAACACCAGAATAATGTGGTACATAAACAAGCAAAGGGGGGCAGAGTCTACTCCCTTTGTAGGAAAAGTGCTATTGCAAACAAGCTGAGCTGTAGTAGTATAGACTCCCATAAATGGAAGTTGAACCCAGGGGCCTTCTAGGAATTGTTCCAACTGTGGAGCACTCCACCAGTATATCTATTTGTCTCCATTCACAGCAGACAGTTAAAAGAAAGTCTGCTCCAGGAATCCTTTTAAAAGACCTAGAGGACTGATCCTTTTCATTCCAATGGATGGCATTGTTTCTGTATGCCTTTCCACTGATGATCAGGATTTTTGTAAAGATTCAGAAGGACTCCCCCAGGATATTTGTGGTAACCCCTGTTTGGCCCAGGTAAAAGTGCTACTCCCTTCTTTTGAAAGTGGCCAAGGCGCGGCGACTCCTTCAGATGTTAATTTTGTGCTGGAGAAGCTTACACTTTTTTTCCTTTTATACCTACTGAGAAGGTTGAATTGAAGTTCTTATCTTTGAAAACAGTGATGTTCATCATTCCCACTGCTTCAGTAGCCCTTTGCTTCCCGCTTAGGGAAACAATCGGCCATTTTCAAAAAGCTCTGCACCCCCCCCCCCACACACACACACACACACACACTTCACTTAGACTGCTGATTTGTTTGTCCCAAGGAGAAAAGGTGTAAAAGTGTCTCACAGGGTCACAGACTTTACAGGAGCCGCAGTTGGCTAAGAGATTCATTTTTGGAAGAAAAAACCTTGTTAGAAAGCCCTTCCACTCACATTATTGGCCTTGTAAGAAAAATAGCATTTTATTTATTTATTTTTACTAAATGCGGTATTTCCCCTTTAAAGAGGTTTTATCAGAAGTTTCCTATCATTGACCACTGTTTTTGGTTTGGAGTGTTAATTAAGGTATTTGGGGCTAATTTTGAGAAACACTGTATTCTACTTGAGAAAATTTTGAATTTTTGGGGGTCAGAAAAGTTTACTGAGGAATGGGTGGGAACTTGTGTGTCAGTGTAATATTTATGCTCACTTTGTGACTACCTATCTACCATTTTGTTTCCGTCAGTGTGTGTGCAAATGTTTGACAGTACTGACGGGAGAATTCTGTTCTATTTTCTCTTTTTATAAGATAAGAGACTGGAGAAAGTGTTGAGTGCAAGTGTGCTGCTTGTGAACAGTCCGTAACAACTTAATCTTCCGACCGACTCACTCCACCTACTCTTACTGCTTTTGGTGCTTCTTCCCTGGTTTACAGCACTGATCATCACACCAGTCTGGCTGGCTCTTCCTCCATAGTACCTAGAAAGAAAAAAAATCACTTGCCAAGTCATCCTTCCTGTTATCGCTGACTCCATCTATACCTTAGCTGATAGTGTGAGCCTACAGTGGCTATCAGTTGTTCCTCAGACCAGTCACTTAACCTGTCCAGCTTTCTCTGTTGTAGTCAGCATGAACTGGGGTCACCCACATCATTTTCGGCTGTTCCCATGTTTGATACAGACATGGAAGAACCATCTTCTCTGGGCCTGAGAGACGCACTGTGAGATTCTTCTTGGCGTAACTGAGGCAAGAGACCATTAGATCGAGCAGTTGTCCTTCCTTTTAGTCAGTCCTCTTCAGCTGAAACTCCTAATAAGAGCAAACAAAAAGTTAAACATTGGTCTTCTGATAAAAGTTGTTACTACTAAAAATGATTAGTTACTTACCTTGGCTGGCCAGGCATTAAAGGCAGGAAGTCTTGGTGTGCAGAAGCTTTTACAGATGGGCATTCCCTGTAAAGTTATTTCTGAAGAAACATGTTCTAATGATTCTGATTTTTACAGAGATAGAGCTTCTTCTCCTGCATGTTCCCAAGTCCAACTGTAATTGTGAGGAAGATGTTAATTCTTGTTCTTCTGTGGAGGAATTTTCTTTTAATCAGACCATTATCAGGATGAATGAGGTATTTTTATGGGAACAAACAGATGATCCCCTGGAACTGAGGAGATACTGTGATATGTTATAAATGGATATATTTCATTCCTGTCACATCCATCCTATATTAACAGCCCTGGAAGATGTGTTGAATACTGTCTGTCCTGATACCTAGCTGTCATTCCCTTAAAAAAATAAATAAAATAAAAAAATAAAAAAGGGCAGATAAGCTGTATAAGGTACACCAGGCTACTAAATTTACTTCCCATCACCCTGGGTCAGATCTAGCTGCCATTTCAACTATCTGTCATACTGACAATAGTCTGGTACGTATTGCTAGTCCTTTTTCTTCCACTTTATCCTTCAGAGTTCCTTACCAGGCACACATGTGGAATGTATCTTGTCGTATGGACTAGGGGAATTGGCTTCCACTCTTACAAAAGAAAGTTCTTTTTTGAACCAACTGTTTCTACCACTTCTCCCTTGTCTAAACATGCTTTGTTGAGTAAATGATTATGCAGATAATTTGCAAGGGGCCACTGCTACAGCTGTAGTTTTGAAAGGATATGTTTGGGTACGTAATCAAAATTTGCTGATGAGGTAAAGTCTGAAATCTTGTATTCATCATTAGATAAGGAGGTATTGTTTGGCTCTACTACCCAGGTGAGTCTTAGTTTGCGAGAGAGAAATGAATTCAGGGAATTGCTAAGCTATTTCATTTACCCCATACAGATCATGTAGGCTTATCTCTTATGCTAAAAAAAATAATAAACAAAACCCCTCTTTTTATGATAAACAAAATGCAAATAGGAGATAGATGGCCGGAGGATGATAACAACAAAACAGGTGTCTTTTCAGAAACAGGGACAGACCAACAGTACAGAATGACTATGCCAGCATTCTTTACCCTCTTCACATTCCCCCATCTAATATCTACAAATCTTAGTTACAAAAACTGTCCCTAAACATCCCCTTAGACAAAATATTTTTTTGGACTTCTGAGTGTTAAAAGTGGTGCAGAACAGTTACATTTGGCTCTGGATATAAAAACCTCCTTTCAGGGAAATTCCTCCCCACCCTCCAAACCAAACAGAATTTTTTTTCTTCAGGTTCTTCAGTCTTTACCCACCCAGCAAGTCATAGAACCACTGCTTTTAAGTCAAAGGGGCAAAGGCTTCTATACCAGAAAGCTTCTGTTATCAAAGGAAGAGGCCTCTTTGAAACTAGTACTAGATCCTTCATTTCTAATGCTCTATGCCAAAGTTCCAAAGTTCACAGTGTTGACCTTACAGAACCTGTTACCTCCCATTCCTTACACGAGTTACTTGGTAACTCCAGACATAAATGTGCTTGCTACCATATTCCCATAATCATAGGATTCAGGACGTTTCTGCAGTTCTCTGTTTCTGGGTCACTTTATCAGTTCTCTGAATTACCCGTTGGTTTATCTACAGCTCCAGTAGTATTCACAAAATGTATAGCCCCAGTCATAGCTTATTGCAGTGAATGGCATTCTCATCTTCCTTTAGATTTGCTTATCTTTGCAGTGTCTTTATCCGGATGTCAAGAGTTATTAGCATGGACTGTCTCTCTTCTGACCAGTCCAGGCTTCCAAATAAGTACTGCAAAGTTTTAATTGACTCCACCTCAGAGGATTATGTCTCCGGTATGCCTTGTATATCCTTCTCTTCAAAAGGCCTTTTTAACACAAGACAAGGTGGATCTTTATCTGGATTTGTTACCTGAACTCCTCCAATCAGTGTCACAAGTCTGCAATAGAATTTCTCAAGGTCCTAGGGTTCAAGGCTTCTGTGGTCCTCCTGATACCTCTAGCCAAATTTCACATGAGACAAATGTAATGGTTGACACAGCCTTTGCATCCTCTGGAGTATCGAATTCCAGTTTTGGGCTTTATAAAGAGGGGGACTGCATTCGTGGAGATGACAAATTCAGCTGGACCCAGGTCTCCCTTTCTCTCTGTGATGTCAAACCAATCTGTCACTATAGACTAAATTTTGCTTGGAAGCAGTTTCCAGAGGGGTAAGAAGGACAAGGTCTGTAGAATCCTTAAGTCAGACCAAACCATATGAACTTAAGAGATGTTGTCTGTGATCTGTGCCTTGAAGTCTTTCTACCAGTTTTGGTCCCCGCAATCTTTTCAAGTGATGTGATATATAAACAAGCATTGAGGTACATGGGGCTGGCAGTGATGGCTTGGGAGTTAGCTCTTTAGTATTCTGTAACCCTCCAAGCATCTTACATTCCATCAGAGCAAAATAGTGTTGCAAACAAACTGATTAGAACCAGGGCAGATCCATATGAATGGAAATGGAATGTGGGGGGAGGTCTTCCTAGAATTGATTCATTTGTGGGGGGGACTTCTCAAATAGAACTGTTCACCTTCTTTCAAAACAAAACTTAAATTTTGTTCCAGGGATTCTTGCAAGCAAGCCTGGAAAAGCAGATGCAGTTTTATTCCCTTGGAAGTGAATGTTCCTTTATGCATTTCCACTGATCTCCAAGGTAATTCTGAAGGTTCAAAAAGATACCCCAAAAATCATTGTGGTGATCCCCTTTTGGTCCAGGCAACGTTTCTTCTCCCTTTTGGTATAGGGCAATTACTGCAAGCTTCCTCAAAAACTTGGATCTACACACAAAGACATGGGGAGTTTGATACACCCTATATCAACTGGCTTCAACTGACTTGGATGATTGTTTTCATACCTTTTAGGCACTTAGTTCACAAGGACATGTAGTAGGTACTAAAAGGGACAACAAAGCCTGAGACTAGAAAATACTGTGTTGGTAAGGTGAAGTGATTTTGTAGTTGGTGTGTAACCAATAACCAGGTGCTCATCAGGGATTTTATATCACTGTTCTCAGATATTTGTATGAGTTAATTTCCTTAGACCCCTCATTGTGGTATAAAGGTTCATTTTGTGGTCATTTCAGCAAGTCTGCCCATGGATCCTCCTCTTTCTTCTCTGTGGTAAAACAGTTTCTGAAAGGAGTTTTACACCTGAGGCAACCTCATAAACAGGTTCCTCCTCCTTGGAATGTCAACCTCGTGCTGGAAAAATTAGACCGTGTAACCCTTTGAGCATGTCCATTAAGCTAATTTAAGGTTCTTGACTTGGAAAACTACTCATTACTGCTCTGATATCTGCAAACGTAGTATCTGACTTGCAGGCTTTCGTGGTGGGGTGAACCCAATCAGATTTCCTTAGGGATAGGATCTCTTTAAAAGCAAACCTCTTGTTCATGCCAGAGTGGTTTCAGTTTACTTTGAATCAAGCCATCCGTCTCCCAGTTTTCACCCCAGAATATAAAAACAGGGTTCTGCAAATTCTGTGTGTGCCTAGGTAGCTTGGGTACTGTCATAATAGAACTAAGGCCTTTAGAAATGCTGAACAGCTGCACATTTCTTATCAAGAGGCAGTAGAGGAACACCCTGTCTCTAAACAGGCAATTTCCAAGGGCTTCAACGCCATTCCCCTTGCTGGCATTATACAGAAACTTAATGTTTTAAATTTCAACCCATATGTGCAAGATGGATAGCAAACTGTTTGAAAGACAGAACACACACAGTGAGAGTTTATAGGTGCCTCTTCAGCAAGTATGAACGTGACCAGCAATGTCCCTTAGGGCTCAGAATCCCAGAACATTTACTTTTCAGATTTCGAAGACCTCTAGTTAACAATGTTTGTAGACAATTGCAAAATGAGTATTTTTAAGTCACTCTTTGATACACATACCCTTCAGAATGAACTCTTTCAAGTAAATTCTTGGTGTATTAACATGGATTCAAACTAAGTGCTAAAAGGTATAGTATGGTAGACACTAGTTTCCCTCATCATATTGTTATAGACAACAAAAAGAAAATGTAGCCAGGGTTCTAGGAACTTGGTTAACTCCCTCTCTCTTGACCATGGTGAGACAAAGATTATCAGGAAGTCCTTTTAGTTAGCACAGCTAATTGCCAAAGGAATATCATCAAGGTCTAAAAAGGTGATACTTTTTTTTGCCAGCATTAATTTATTAAACCAGTTATTGAGTACAACACCCCCTTTGGGATGTATGTCACTAAAAATATCAAGCAGTAAGAAAGACCACAATGGTTCCTAACCAAAAAGATCACAGACCTAAAGTTCTTGAGATACCAAGAGATGATGAATGGTCTATCATTTTATTCATTGTCTTCTACACTTTTGAAGCAAGTTCTGTCTCACTTTCTGTGCCATTACAGACCCAATTGTTGTGGAACTAATTTGTTACTGCAAGTCCAGTATCTCCACCAATACTAGAAAAAGGAACCCAAGTCTTCACCTTCAGATAAATAAAACACTGTGTGTGTCTTGCATGTTAAACAGTGTGATAACCTAGATGAATATATGGGATAGCCACAACTTTACTCTGGGTTTGAATGGCATAGCCATTCTAGAAAAAAGAGGTGCAGCTTGAGGGAGGGTACAGGCAAGCATGAATTGTCATAAGACTTAGTAGTCTTGGAATGGCTATGAAATATTTCTTTGAAATAGGCTCTAGAATTGTTGCTTAAGAAAAAGGATAGGTGGTCTACTGCTGCCACATTCTGGTTCTGAAGTAGACAGATGTTTTTTTTTCATGTTTTGGACCTCGGTGACCAATTAGTATATCTAGTGTATTTGATTTCAAGTGGTGACTTTTCAAGGGGATTATACACTTGCTGTGGCAACACACCTAGATGTTTTGCTGGACATAATGGATGTTGTTTTTTGGGGAATCTACACAGCAGATTCATCTGTTTCCTTTTGGAAGGTCATTGCTTTACGTATTTGTTTATTTACTTACTATGTGCTGACAAGGTGGTTTGGCTGGTCCTGTGACCTTTTCAGCCATGGCCCAGGCTAAATGAACAGAGCGTGAAACAAATCAGACAAATGCTGGTAAACTGAACAGTCATTAAACACCAAACAGATAATTATACAGTTGCATAGAACATTAAAGAAAATATTAAGCAATCAATGATGTACAATTAGAACGACAAGAACATTTTACACAGTAATTGTGTATTGATATACAGTTATTATTGCCACAGCTTAGTGTTAGCAGTTTAACCATTGTCCCTAAAGCAGTTGCACATGGCTTAATTTCTGTGATTTTTTTTAGTGATACTTTGAATACTTTGAAAGTATTTTAGTTTTTAAATTCTTTAGTGTGATGGTTCCAGGTAGTAGGCCCTGAATGTGAAAAGGCATTTTCCCTGGTTATTACCTTTGAAAGGGGGAGGGGGTCCTGATTAGTGTTACAAAATTATCCTAACTCTTTCTCAGAGTAGGTGCACTGAAAGGTAGGTTTGATGTTAAGGGTGGGCATTATCCCAATTTTATGACTTTGAACAGAAAAGAAATCATGTCAGTAACAGACAGTGGAATTCTTTAATGAGATTGCAGTGATCTGTGTGTATACCTGCTAATAGGGCTGTGAAGATATGTGAAGGCTGCCAGCCTAGCTAGATAGAATTTTGCGGATAATTCTGTCATTTGTAAATATTAATGTAAGCCACAGGCTTGTTCTCTTAAATATGAAAAGACTGTATTGGATGTTGAATTGAAAAAAATGCAACAACAGTGCATTCTGCTGTACGAAAGCTGATAAGTCGAGCATTTCATGACTGTCTTTGATCTCAGGGCTCGGAGTTGAGATGTTTGGATGAAGGAATTCTAACTATTGTTTTGAGACAGACCTCCCAACCGTTCCGAATTTCTCGGTTTTTACCGAGTTTTGGGGTCCAAATGAAGGGGTGCCACGATTCCCGAGTGGCACCCCTTCATTTCCGATTTTTCATTGCTTTTTTAAAATTTTCGCGCTGTCGGAGCCGACGTCATCACCTGCGCAATGACGTCAGCTCCGTCAGGCTACCAGACAGTCGGAATTGAGCTCAAGGAGCTCACATCATCATTTCCGGCTGGCTGATTTATGTTGTAAAACGGCGGGAATTGCGCTGAAAAGGCGATCCGGGATTAATCAGAGGTTCACCGAGCGAAACAGGGAATCGGATTAATGGCAGCATGGCAGCAACTGAAGAGGAGCTGAAACAGTCGGGGATTAATAGCAGGCGAGCCGGGAATAATCAGCAGTTCGCCGAGCGAAACAGGGATTAATGGCAGCAAGGAACAGAAGCTGATACGCCTAAGGTGAATTCTGTGCTGTTGTTTCTATAGCATATCAGTCTTTGCACTAAGACATTTCTACTGCATAACATATACATATAGCATGATTTTCATCCTGTTATCACTATAACACAACAGTGATTGCACTACAACCTCATATGGACTCAAGATAAAATCATAACGTACATTTTATGCACTGTTGTCACATTAAATTATTATTGATTTAACAAGCTTTTAGTACATTGCATATTTTGAAAAAAAATTGTGTCTGGCACATTTGGCATTATTTCACTTCCCATTATCCACAGGAAATCTCATTTCTGCTTTCTTCTCAAAGACCAAGACCATAAATCAGGAAGGGAAACTAATTGTTGAATTGAGAATATTGTCCAATAATTAAGCTTGTTCTTCAACACCACTTTCCAGTACTATACTTGCAGTTCTACCATCTCATGAATGGGTTGTTTACTGATTTCATCCTTTCAGTTTTTAGTCACTGACAAGATCTCAAGACACAAACTCTTCTGCTTGAGGTAGTTACTTCTTCTCACCAGCAGATAGCTGTCTCCACCCCACCCCCAGAAGGAATCATGCTATCTCATTTTAAAGTGTTGATTTCCATTGTAATTATTTTGCATTCAGGAATGAATCACTTTAGTGTATGTTGTAGATCACAGACATTTAGAGCTAGTGGAACAGTATTATTTACATGGGACTTAGTTGTCAGTCTCACAGCCCCAAACTAAATACATTCTTGACATTGTCTAAACCTTGATATCATATCCCAGGAAATCACAAAGAAAAGGGAAGACGAGATAAATGTTTGGCAAAGACTTACATCCAATATGAAGCCAATTAACTTAGCAGCAGTTATACAGACATGACTTTCATTCCTCAAGTATAAGGAAGCAGCAGGAATACAGACATAACTCTCATTTGTCAAGCATAAGGAAGTAGCAGGAATATAGACATGACATTCATTCCTCAAGCATAATGACTAATGACCCTCAACAGCAGGCTGTAATGTATATTTTTTTACACTTCCCACAAGACTTGCACAGTACATTTAGTTGTTCTCTATTATTCAGATTGTATTAGGAACATATACAATCCTGACTGTTGTCAGCAGTTCGCCAAGCGAAACAGGGATTAATAGCAGCAACTGAACAGAAGCTGAAACGGGGAGGGTAAGGAACCAGAGAGAGAGAGAGAGAGAGAGTGTGTGTGTGTGTGTGTGTGTGTGTGTGTGTGTGTGTGTGTGTGTGTGTGTGTGTGTGTGTGTGTGTGTGTGTGTGTAATGCCCCCATGTAATACACTTGGTGGCTAGAGGTATTCAGGTTCAAACCCTGTACCTTTAGTACAGTGTAAAAAGAGCCTACTATCCCTAGCCACCACCATTTCTGAGTGAGTTGAGAGCTATGATGAGACGTGAGAACATTGTTTAACAGTTAAAAGTTATGTTCTGAACTTTGTCTAGATTTTTTTTGTACTAAGAGTTGAGAGAGCTATGATGAGAGGTAAGAACATGTTTTTTGT
This sequence comes from Protopterus annectens, assembly GCF_019279795.1. Taxonomy (NCBI): domain Eukaryota; kingdom Metazoa; phylum Chordata; order Ceratodontiformes; family Protopteridae; genus Protopterus; species Protopterus annectens. The sequence goes on along the minus strand of NC_056725.1, from coordinate 703,698,442 downwards.
GCTAAGAGTTTAGATCTATGATAAGAAGTGAGCACACAATTTGTATTCCCCTATTATTGTTTTTGTGCTAACAGTTCAGAGATATGGTGAGTGAAAACTGAATTTGTATTCCCCTATTGGCTTTGTTGTTTGTCCATGTTTTTTTTTTGTGTTGAGGTTAAGAGCTATGTTGAGAAGTGCGAAATGAATTCACTAAATGAAGTCTATTAAGTTTCAGTCTTCCTATTTTTCAGGCAGCTGCTGATTTGGGATAGTGGTATGTTGTTCTGAATGTAGTGCATGGAGTCCTGGGTTCAAAACCTGCCAGTGAAATGTATGATGGTAGCACAACATTTTGTTCTAGCAACTTTACAAAATTATACAAGCAATGTTTAAAATGTGTCCCTGGTTTTTGACGTTTTGTCCCCCCCCCCCAAAAATAAAATGAAATTGAAAATAAGTGCGAGATGCTGTGCAAGATACCTATGGCTTACACTACTGTCATTCTATTTGTAATGTGGGTGTGGAAGCAAACTTTTATGATGGAAAAGTTCTGAATTGTGCAGTTTTGTCATTATTGGTTCATGTGTTTTGTTTCATTGCCTACAGTACAGATTACTGGTAAAATGTTCAAACAATAAATTTAAAATGCGCTCTAACATGTGTGTTGTATTATACAAGGAATATAATTTAAAGTCAGGAAGGTGTATAAAGAAAAGAACACATGTATGTTTCTTGTTTTGTGTGCAAGGGGCCAGTGATTTGAAAACAGCCCAAAGGTAATCTTTATCCACCACTGGCCAGATGCATTTTCTTTGGATGTGGTGTGGGTTTCAATGTTGTTTCAATGAATGTGAGTTTCTAGGGCAAAGTTTAATGTCAAGCCTATTTTCATTGTGAGACAGTATTGCTTTGTTTACCAGATGATGTCTTTTAGTGTTTCTGCATTGTTGTGCTGTAAAATGTAAAAATAAAATTCAAATAATTGTAGAAGTAAAGCAGTATCTATGAATACATTAGTGTTTATGGTAAATGGGGCAAAATAGCCAGGTAACAGGACACTGGAATGGTTGCAGGGGGGACTCTGGTGCCATGTTTTGGTTGTCTGTTCTTCAATTTGCATTCGAAAGTTGGTATCCCACAATTACATTGGAGTGGGTGGGGTTACATAATTATGTATGCAAATTAGATGTTAATCAGCGTACAGATTTTTACCTATTTTTCATGGGCCTTGTCCAGATTTTTGATGTTTCCAGGTTGAGAGGTATGTTTTGAGACCATAGTTAATTGCTAGAATTTGCATGTATAATTTCTTTTATTGCTTTGACTTCCTGACCAGCTGTAAAATCAAAAGGGCTATTAACCTCTGAGATTCTGGTAGCCTGAGAACCAGAAAGAAATTACGTAATCTGAAATTAATCAGTGGTACTGTGTTATCAATTTAAGGACAGAAAGAATGAGGTCATTGAGCATTTGTCTTGAGAACATCCAACTCACCAGCACTCTGGCTGTGTTCTATATGTAGGTTTATTTTAGAACTGTGTTTTCTCTTAGATATAGCTAGGAACTAGGAAGATTAGAATATTTTTTTCTGTATTGATGTCAGAACTTTTCTACTGTATTATTTTAAGTATTTCTCTGTGATCTCTGAACTCTTGAATAGCACTGTGTAGTAAGAAGTATTGTCTTGTGTTTTTATTATTTATTATTAAATAATTTTAAACATTTCAACTATGGCTATTTTGTGCAGAGATAATTTAAGCTCTGAGTACATTGCATGTATTTAGTGATATTGTACAAAGTCTTGCTGTTCAGTCACACTTACCATTTGGATAATAATATTGCACAGTATAATTGGACACACTTTCATAAGGGCCTTTTAGTAGCTGATAAATATTAGTGGGTGGTGGCATGTAGTACAACCGTATAGTCTGAGTAAAAGGGTCACAGCCGCAGAACCTGTGTCAGCCTTCCCCAGGAGTGTCCATGTGATCATGTGATTGTAACTCTTATCTCCAAGTGTGTGCGTGCGTGTGCGTGTGTGTGTGTGTGTGTGTGTGTGTGTGTGTGTGTGTGTGTGTGTGTGTGTGTGTGTGTGTGTGTCAGCTACTTGTGCAGGGACATGAAGCACTGGTTGGACAGAGAGGGTGCTGGAGATTTTAGCTTGCCCACTAGGCTGAGATCTGGACCCTATAGCTGTGCCAGTGGGGAGTCTTATTGTGGACCTGGAGAGAAAGGGTGAAACCAGCCCCAGACTGACTGTGATCTCTGTGTGCTCTTAAGGGAAATTATAATTTACTGTGTGTGTGTATTTATTATCCTTTCCTTGTATGGACTCCCTCTCACTGGTGTTAGTGGTGAGGATTGAGGCTCCTTGATTGCTGGGCCACTGCATGGGCGTCACATATTAATTGCTTGGCAGTGGTGGTATATCCACACCATATATTAATTGGCAAATACTAATTGTCTTGTAGTGGTGTGGGTAGTGTGAATTCTTGTAGTTTTTGCACTGAAGGTGTTTTTGTACTCTAAATCAGCCACGCAGTGAAGGCTCAGAGTTCAGATCACAATTGTTTTCTTTCTTTTGTTAGCTTAGTCAGGGAGAGCAGGCAAGCATGTCAGCAGAGGAGTATGGAAAGCTGACAAGGAGCCAGTTGGCTGAAATGTGCCAGGCTAAGGGACTGGTGCATGGAAACCTGACTAAGGCAGACCTGATTGTAGCCTTGGTCACAGCTGCATCAGAAAACAGCAACTAGGAGGGCGATCAGACTGGCATTGGAGATGTACCACACTCGGAGAATGGACAGCTCAACCTTTCTACAGAAGAGTTAAAAATCTGTCTGGAGCTAAAGCAACTTGAGTTGGAGGCCAAGAGTGTGGAAATAGAAGTAGCAGAGAGATTGAGACGTCTAGAGAGGGAGGACAATGAGAAACTGCAACATTTGCAGGCTGAAGAGAATGAGAAACTGCTATGCCTGGAAGCTGAGGAAAAGGAAAGGCATTGGCAGCATGAAAAGGAGATGATGACTCTTTGCCAGAGCCATGTAGGTAATGGGGATGGGAGTAACCGGATCCCAGAAGCACAAAAGGTCAGTAAATTTCTTCTACATTTTACAGAGGGGGATAATTTTGATAGTTTCATTCATATGTTTGAGAGAGTATTTAAACAATATGATGTTCACCAAAGGCTCTGAGTATGGTTCCTGACCCCCTTACTCCATGGTAAAGCTGTAACTGTGTTGTCTAAACTTGCTGATTGTGAATATTTTGATTATACTACTGTTAAGAACTGTTTCTTAAAATTTTTTAAGCGAACACCTAAAACATATAGGAAAAAGTTTTGTGAGCATAAACTCAAGGCAGATGAAAGTGTGTGTGAATTTGTTGCTGAACTGAGCACTTATTTTCATAGGTGGGTGAGTGGATGCCAGGTCACCACTTTTGAAGGGTTGGCAGACCTTTTGGTGAGGGAACAAGCCCTTAGCACTATGCCTGAGGACATGAGGATCTGGTTAGCTGATAGACAATGTGCTACTTCAGATGAGTTGGGGAAGAAGGGAGATCTATACCTAGCAAGCAGGGCATCCCTGCACAGGAAAGGTGCCCCCAGTACTGCTCATGGGTCTAAAGGAGCCCATGGTGGCAGCCCAGACTGCCCAAACAGAATCTGCCAGTAACAGGGGAAGCCACTAGTCCAGGTACATGTCCAGGACCTAAGGTTAAATGTTTTGAATGCAACCAGTGGGGCCATGTGGCATACAGATGTCCACGGAGGCAAGATGGGGAACAAAAGGTGAGAGCGCCAGTAACTGGGAAAGACAAAATGCGAATAGTAGGTTGTCTTGAGACAACAAGGATGCAGAACTACCATCCTGCAGATGTTCTGATAGGGAAGGATTTGGATGAGGCAGTGCCATGTGCTTATGCAGTTACATGCAGTCAGGCTAGGAGACAAGCTTGTGGGTCTGGTAGCCTGGGGGAGACCAAGACAGACTGCATACTTGCAGCCAGGACTGGTGAGGTGGTTACTTCAGGGAGGAAGCTACACTGTAGCAGTGAGACTGTATGTGAGCCATAGCTGCTTGTGGGTACTGATGTTCCCTTGGACAGTGTGACTGCAAAGGTAGAGGTGAATAGTAGTACCCAGGCTGACAGTGAGGCACCACTGTCAGAGGATGGCAGACTTCCTGTGGAAGGAGATCTGGGAGGGGTTACCAAGAGAGAGTTGAGACAGGCTCAGCTCTCAGACCCTACATGGCAAGGCGTGAGGCAGGTAGCTAGTGAGGGACCTGATTCTCAAGGGAAGGGGGAATCTGTATACTGGGACAAAGGGTTACTGTATAGAGTGTGGACCCCTGAGGGGAGGGCTAGAAGGTGAGAGGGTGCAGCAGTTGGTAGTGCCTAGTGCCTACCATCTAGCGCTTCTAGCCATAGACCATGATATTTCCATTGCAGGTCATATGGGCATAAAATGTACAAAGAGACGTATTATGCAGAACTTCTATTCGCCTGGAATTTCCAGAGATGTAACAGGGTACTGCAGGACCTGTGAGCAGTGCCAAAAGGTAGGCAAGGCAGAAGACGAGGTTAGAGCTCCCTTTGATGCCTTTGCCTGGGATTGAGGAGCCATTTCAGAGGATAGCTATGGATATTGTGGGGCCTGTGAGTACTCCCAAGATCCACAGGGAAAAAGTATTTCCTAGTGGTAGTGGATTATGCTACATGATACCCTGAGGCAGTGGCTCTGTCCTTCATTGAGGCAAAAAAGGTGGCAAATGCTTTGTTAGAGATTTTCAGCAGGGTAAGTTTCCTAAAAGAAATACTGACAGAGGTGCCAATTTCATGTCAGACCTGCTGACTTGTCTGTGGAAATAATGTGAGGTGAAGCACCTGAAGATCACCCCTACCATCCCCAGACTAATGGTTTGGTTGAGAGGTTAACCAAGTCCATGCTACGGGCATTTGCAGACCAGTTTAAGAGGGAATGGGACTAATATTTGCCCCATCTGTTTGCTTACAGAGAGGTTCCCCAGGAATCCACAGGTTTTTCACCCTTTGAGTTGCTGTATGGACATAGGGTGAGGGGACCTCTAGATTTTACTTCATGATGAATGGGAAGGTGAGTGTGAATCTCACAAGGAGTCTGTTGTGGCATATGTCATAAACCTCAGGACAAGGCTCAGGGAACTCAAGGGCTTGGCCCAGAAAAACCTCGCAGAAGCCCAGTAGCAGAAAAAGGTCTGGTATGACAGGAATGCTTGAGTTAGAGAATATGCTGTAGGGCAGCAGGTAATGGTTTTCATTCCTGTGACACAACAAGCTGCAAGCAGCTTGGGAGGGACCCTACAAGGTGGTAAGAAAGGTAAGTGGTGTTAACTACATGGTGGAACTGCTAGGCAGGGGCACAAATTGTACCATGTTAATATGGTGAAACCTTACCATGATAGGGAGGCCATTGTGCTGAGCATTTGCAGTGGATTGCAGGAGGAGTCTGAGGGAGATCTGGTGACTGATCTCCTCAGTGAGGCTCGGACTGACACCTCAGTGGAAGGGGTAGCAATGTCCCAGCAGCTATCTCCTACCCAGGATCGAGAAATCCAAGCAGTGTTACAGGAGTTTGGGGACATGTTCACTGGGAAACCAGGGTGCACCCACCTGGTGCAGCACCAGGTTGGTACAGGACCCCAAAGGCCTATTAGGCAGACCCCTTATAGGGTGCCTAAGAGAGTCAGACTGACTCTGAAGGAGGAGATGCAGGAAATGTTGGAACTATGGTAATTCAGGAGTCCAACAGTCCCTGGGCCTCCCTGGTGGTGCTGGTGCCAAAGAAGGATGTCAGCACCAGGTTCTGTGTGGACTACAGGAAATTAAATAGTCACACAGAGTTCGATGCTTCCCCCATGCCTAGGACAGATGAGGCCCTAGAGCAGCTGGGTAGGGCGAAGTATTTTACAACCATTGATCTTACAAAGGGTTACTGCCCTTGACTCCCAGTGCTAGAGAGAGGTCAGCCTTTGTGACTCCTTTTGGCTTGTATAAATTCACAAAAATCCCCTTTGGGATGTAAAATGCCTCAGCGACTTTCCAGTGCTTGGTAAATCATATCCTAGCAGGAGTAGGAGGGTTTGTTGTTCCTTATCTAGATGATATTAACATCTACCTCCATTCTTGGCAAGAGCGCCTTCAACATGTCAGGGAGGTGCTGGGCAGACTACAGAGGGCAGGGTTGACCATTAAGCTGAGCAAATGTCCGGTGGGTATGGCAGAGGACCCCTACCTGGGACATAGAGTGGGGAGTGGTAAGATCAGGCCAGAACCTCCCAAAGTAGAAGCCATTCAGACATGGCCTGCACCTGTTACCAAAAAGCAGGTGAGGGCATTTTTAGGGATAGCAGGGTGCTAAAGAAAGTTCATCCCCAGTTATAGTACCATAGCTCCTCCCCTCACAGTCCTGACAAAGAACAGGCCAGATAAGGAAGTGTGGACCCCAGTATGTGAGCAGGTATTCCAGGAGTTTAAGGAAGTTTTGAGGACCCCCTGTATTAGCCAGTCCCGATTACAGCAAAACGTTTGTTTTGCAGGTGGATGCTTAGAACCATGGGGTGCGGGCTGTACTTAGCCAGATTTCTTCAGAGGGAGAAGAGCACCCAGTGGTTTATCTCAGTCATAGGCTCCAACCCAGGGAAGAATGCTATGCAACTGTAGAAAAGGAATGTCTAGCCATAGGGTGGGCACTGCAGAAACTTCAGCCTTATCTATATGGAAGAAAATTCATTGTAGTTATAGATCACAATCCCCTAACAAATGCCAAGTTGCTAAGATGGAGTCTAGGGTTGCAAGCATATATATATGTGTATATATGTATATATATATATATATATATATATATATATATATATATATGTCAGTGCAGCACTGCAGTGGTAGTAGCAATGCTAATGCAGATGGGCTGTCAAGACAGGGAATTGGGGTAAGGTATACTCAGATAGACCTAACCCTTTCAAGTAACGTTTCTCAGGGGTCACTTGAAAAACTAGCTTGAGTTCTCTGGGGGGGGGGGTATGTGAAGGCTACCAGCCTAGCTAGATAGAATTTTTTAGATAATTTTGTCATTGGCAAATATTAATGTAAGCCACAGGCTTGTTCTCTTAAATGTGAAAAGACTGTATTGGATGTTGAACTGAAAAAAATGCAACAACAGTGCACTCTGCTGTAAGAAAGCTGATAAGTCATGCATTTCATGACTGTCTTTGATCTCATGGCTTGGAGCTGAGATGTCTGGATGAAGGAATTCTGGCTATTGTTTTGAGACCAGAGTTAATTGCTAGAATATGCATGTATAATTTCTTTTATTGCCCTGGCTTCCAGACCAGCTGCAAAATCAAAAGGGCTATTAACCTCTGAGTTTCTGTTAGCCTGGGAACCAAAAAGAAATTATGTAATCTGAAATTAATCAGTAGTACTGTGTTATCAATTTAAGGACAGAAAGAATGAGGACTTTGAGCATTTGTCTTGAGAACATCCAACTCACCAGCACTCTGGCTGTGTTCTATATGTAGGGTTTATTTTAGAACTGTTACATATAGCTAGGAACTAGGAAGATTAGATTATTTTTTTCTGTATTGATGTCAGAACATTTCTACTGTATTATTTTAAGTATTTCTCTGTGATCTCTGAACTCTTGACTAACACTGTGTAGTAAGAAGTATTGTCTTGTGTTTTTATTATTTATTATTAAATATTTTAAACCTTTCAACTGTGGCTGTTTTGTGTAGAGATAATTTAAGCTCTAAGAGCACATTGCATGTTTGTACAAAGCCACTCCCATAGCCTTGCTGTTCAGTCACACTTACCATTTTGATAATAATATTTCACAGTATAATTCGACACCCGTTTATAAGGGCCTTTTAGTAGCTGATAAATATTAGTGGGTGGTGGCAAGTGGTGCTACCGTATAATCTGGGAAAAAGGGGCATAGCTGGAGAACCTGTGCCAGCCTTCCCCAGGAGTGTCTGTGTGGTTGTATACAACTGTTATCTCAAAGTGTGTGTGCATTGCGTGGTGTGTGTGTGTGTGTGTGTGTGTGTGTGTGTGTGTGTGTGTGTCAGCTACTTGGGCAGGAACACAAAGGACTGGTTGGACAGAGAGGGTGCTGGAGGATTTAGCTTGCCCACTAGGCTGAGATCTGAACCCTATAGCTCTGCCAGTGGGGAGTCTTATTGGGGACCTGGAGAGAAAGGGAGAAACCAGCCCCAGACTGACTGTGATCTCTGTGTGTTCTTAAGAGAAATTGTACTTCACTGTGTGTGTATTTATTATCCTTTCTCTATATGGATGCCCCTCACTGATGTTAGTGGTGAGGATTAAGGCTCCTTGATTGCTGAGCCAGTGCATGGATGTCACAAGGTCAAATTTGCAAGTTGAATCCTTTGAAGTTGTATTGTAGGAAGAGTGAAGACCTAGTAAGGGTCAGCCTTATCTGATTTTGGGAAATAGTACATTTTTAGCAATGGCTGGACTTAGCTGATGTAGACATTCAAATCCTTCTAACACAGCTTGAGCTGAGGTAGTACCTTATTACTGATGTTATAAGCATGGGTTTTGAAAATTAGGGATGGATCAAGTGTAATGCTTAGATGATTGCATTTTGAGACATTAGAGATTATATTCCCATAGGTGGAGCAGTGGTGCAGCAGTTAATGTAATGTTGTCGTGTCACAGCATGAGGTTCTCCAGTTTGATTCTTGGCTGGGGTGCCTTCTATGCGGAGTCTACATGTCCATCCTGCATTCGCTTGAGTTTCCTCTGGGCACTCCAGTTTCCTCCCACATTTCTAAGACATGTCTGAAGCATTTCTCCCCAGGCCTCTGCTGAAAATAGGCTCTGTCCTGGTCAGATTTTCCCAGTCAACAAATGTTGAATAAATATTTTATTCTGGAGGAAAAATGTTAGATAAGACAGATGATTTATGGAGGCGGCACACAGCATAATATTTGTTTTTCTTGGACTGGGTAGAAGTTTGTTAGGAGAGGCCCACTGGCATAATTTTGAGAAAGTTAATTGTAGTTTTGTCTGTAAGTTTGTGATTTATTGGATTTTAGAAGTAATATATTGACTGCATATAATGTCAGATCAAGTGTTGGGTAGTCATCAGATCATTGACGAATAGGATGAAAAGAAGAGAGGCTAGTACTGAGCCTTGGGGTACCCTAATATTGAGAGTGCTTGTTTTGGAGTAAAGGTTGCTGGTATAAATTTATAAGGCTGTCAGTGAGATAATTTTTTAAACCATGTAGTAGTATTTCTTCCAGAGTTATGTCTTTTGAGTTTTTGCCGCAAAATGTTATTTATTCATTTATTTGACATTTGTTTGCCAGGAAAGTCCATCTGTGATAATATCCCATTTTCAGCTGAAGCCCAAGGAGAAAAACTCCAAACTAAAATATGATCGTAGTTTAATGAAGTTACTACAAAGCCTAATACAGACGAATGACATGTTAACTAAGTAAAAATTCAGTTTCAGCTTATACATTGTGAATCTATACATATTGCAAATATTTTAACAGCTATAAGAAACTGAAAACGATCATTGGGCCAGATTCAGTAAAGCCTACACTATGTACACAATATGTATTCAAGAACATTATAGCATTTTTTTGCTTCATAGTCACTCAAAGATTACATTAAGTGTACATATAGTCTACACTTTGTGGTAACCCTTATGAATCCCTATCAATATTTAAAGCTATAAGAATATCACTAGGAAAACTAAAATTAGGAGAAGGAAGGTTTGAGTTATGTCTGTGTTGTCGCACTCAGAACGGTGTATACTTAGTTGTAGGCATTATTGAATCCCGGGGATTGTCAATAGGTTCAGAGGTGTGTACTAGAGTAATGGCCCTGGAGCCTTTACAAGCCTAGCCCATAAAAATTGCCCAGGCACCGTGCTACCCGATGTTAGTTCACAGTGCCCTTATCCAGTAGGGCAACTAGAATGATACCCAGAGTGAACTTTGTTACCCATCCACTCGTCAAGATTGCTCTTGAAGAGGGCCAGCGAGGTGCTCTGCTTGACATGAATGGGAAGCTCCAGAGTATGGGCAGTCTTTGGGGGTATGGGCAGTGTTTGGGAGATGAACCTCTCCGTCCAGCATGTTCTGTTAATTGTGGTAATGAGGTTGTGATCTCTGGATCACGTAGTTTGGGGGGACTGGGATTTCTTTAGGTGTAGCATTTCAAGTAGGGCTGGGTAGGACATGGCTTTGTAAGTCAAGCAGAGATCACCTGTAAGTAGACGATAAGAGACTGAGAACAGCTGAAATTTCTTGAGTATGTCCATGTAGGACCTGTGTTTATGGCCTAGGATCCTTTTTTTGAGGTACTTTTTGTGGCCTTTTCAGTTGTTGTAGGTGTATGGTCAGGTACATGCCAAACAGGGCGTTAAATTCGATGATTGGTCTATGAGGGATTAGTAGAGAGGGATGATGACCTCTTTCTTCCTGTATGCGAAACCTTTGGTTCTAAGATGTGACACATAGAAGGACTTTCTGACCACAGTAGCAGTGTGGTGGTCGAAGGTGAGGTGGCTGTCGACCTGGGTGCTCAGATCTCTTATGGCCCCTTCAGTGTTCATTGGGCTCCCATCAATGCGATAATTCATGGAAACTGAGTTTTTTTTCCAAAGGGGATAACACATTTTTTGGCATTAAGCTTCAGGCCATTGTTCCGACACCAGTCATTAGTCTCAGAGAGGCCCTTTTTTAGGATGACTGCGTCACTTGGGGAGTTGATAATGACTCCTAGCTTGCAGTCATCGGCGAATCTGGTCAGCCAGAGTCTTTGTGTTGGCCTGTGCTTCTGAGAAGTAGATGCCAAACAGGAGAGGGGTCCGGACTGAGCCCTGTGGGACTCCACTCATGACTGGTCGACAGTCTGACTTGGAATCCACAACTTTCACTCTGTGGGTTCTGTCTTTGATCAGTTTGCAACCAACCTAGTGATTTAAGGATTGATGCCTAGTTTGGTGAGCTTATCAGTTATACCTGAGTGGGGAAAAGTATCAAAGGCCTTGGCCAAGTCGAGGTATGCTGTATGCACTGCTTTACCCTCATCCACAGCCTTGATGACTGTCAGAAAGTCAACCAGGTTCAGCAGGCAGGATCTCCCCTTGACAAAGCCAAACTGTGGGGTCAAGAGTTTGGAGATTGCCTCTGTCTTTAAACAGCTCCATGATGATGCGCTCCAAAACTTTGCCTACCAGACTCATCGGGCTAATGGGGTGATAGTTCCCAGGGACTGTAGTTGCTCCCCCTTTATGGAGTGGGATGACTGTAGCAGTGCACCATTCGTTAGGGACATAGCCTGAGTTAAGGCTGAGATTGATCAGGGCACACATATGTGGTGCTAGTTCATTTTGTAGCTCATGTAGGACACAGCCAGGGATATTATGAAGTCCCATGGACGCTGTATTCATGGCTTTGGACAATGTAGCTTTTACCTGTGCTGCAGAGATGGTGGGTTTCAGGCTTTCTTCTGGTATTGTGATAGGGCCCCGGGGGGGGGGTTAAAGTTGGTACAGAATCTGTCGGCCAGTATGTTGGCTGTATCTGTTGGCTCAGTATAGAAGGTGCCATTGTGCAATAACTCAGAGCAAATCTGGGTATTGCCTTTGAGGTTTTTGATGTAGCTATAGAAGGCTTTGTGGCTGTTTTTGGTGTCAGCCGCAATTCTGCCTTCATAGCTGGCTTTAGAGGATTTGATAAGGGATCTCAGCTTTTTGTTGAGACTGATAAGGGAGGTTTTCCAGTCTTGTGACTTCATTTCTTTTTGCAATAGTTTCTTCCTTCTGTTGTAGAGTTTACTGATGGCTGGGGACCGCCAAATTGGCTTCCTTTTTTTGGAGGAGAGCGTATTAGTTCTATTTGGTATGGCAAGGTCCATGCATTTGTGTACATGCTCGTACATTGCATTGGTGTATGGTTCGGCAGTCGTGCAGCTATTTTCCATTGGCATGGGTGCCGAGAAGTTGGCCACCTATGTTTTTAGGATCCACCAGTCAGTTTTAAAGAAGTTGTCAGGTTGGTCACTGTAGCTGGGAACATAGGTGAGATGAAGATTTCCATGGTAATCAGTTTGTGGTCAGATTTAACTAGGGAGGAATTGACTATAGGTGTGGCGCAACGGTCTTCCATGTTGGTGATAACTAGGTTGAGGATGTTGCTTCTTCTAGTAGGGGTCAGAATGAGCTGGTCTAGGGCATCGGAACTGATAAATTCCAGAATGCGTTGGACTTATACATTGGTACTTGAATACTTTTCCCAGCTGATGGAAGGGTAGTTGAAGTCACCCAGTATGAGAGTATTGGGTTGGACCTTGATAGATCCCAGAGTGCTTAGGAACTTGGAGTGAGAGTCTAGAGACATGTTTGGGGTTCTGTAGCAGGCTATGACTTCTGTCGCCATCTTACCCAGTGTTAGTTGTACCTGAAGCATCTCAGATGCATTATGCTGGGCTACCAGTGTAGAGGTATGCGCATCTTTTAAGAATATGGAGACACCACCGCCTTTGGAGCTTCTGGACATATTCTGGGGCCGAAAGGTATGGAATGAGTTGAAGCCTTGGAGCGCAGGGGTATTTTCTGCCTCTTTAAACCAGGTCTCTGTTACAGCACAGATGTCGACATTCTCCATTTTGAGGAGACTTTCAAGCAAGTGCATCTTCAGATTTAGACTTCTAACACTGAGCAGCATGACCCTCAGATTGCATTTGTTTTTAGCTGTTATGGTGGAATTTTGGTCTTTGGAACATTATAGGGGTGGCAATTGTTGAAGTCAATCATTTTCTGCTCATGCTGTGGTATCATTCTGGGTGACAGAATTATACTGCTCAGGGCTAGGGTCATACCTGCCTGGGCAACATAATCCAAGAGTTCCATCACATCTCTTTTCATGTAGTCCAGGGAGGTATGTCTTGGGTAATTAGAGTATTTACAGGTTGTAGTTCTTACAGATGACATTAAACACACTGAGCACACTCTGGAACAGAGATGACTAGATAATATAGCCTAGGGAAAAATATGTTTGATTTTTGTCTTAGAGAGAGAGATTTTACTAATGCCTTATTTCTGAACATTGTCCAAGTATGCTGGTGGTGAAAAGAGGGAGGGACTACAGCCTGGAGTAGTGAAGGAGCAGAGACAGTTTTTTAGTCTTTTAGTAATAGTTTGAAGTTGAAGAGTTTAGAGGTAGATCTAATTTACAGAAGGGCAGAGTTCTGTTTTTTAGCAACAGAGTATGAATAGAATGATTTTTGCCAGAAGATCTGTGGGGTTTATGTATACTGAGAAGACGTTCAGTAGATTGAAGTAGTCTATTAAGGAGGTAGGAATGGAGAATAGGAGTAAAGTAGGGCAGTCGGCGGATTTGTGAATAATGTGTGTGGTGATGAGCTGAATGTAATCCAAGTGTTGCGGCCGTTCAGGCTAGTTCAAAACCTTAAGGGCAATACACTGGTGGCTGCTGTATTGGTTGCTTGTGGCAAATTTTGCAGCCGTATAACAGCATTCCTCCAGTTTATTCTTAACAGTAGCCTGAAGTTTGGTGGGATGTGTGCACGATATAAGAGAGATGGGAAAAGGTGGATAGTGGCAAGCTTGGTTTTGGTGGTGGTGTTAATGAAGTTTTTATGCCGGTTTAATTTCTCCTGGTCTTTTAGGTTTCCAGTACCATGACTGGAATGGACCCCATTTGTTATTCAAAGAATGACTGAAGTTTGTGAAATTAGTATTGTTTCAATATTTAATATTAGCCAAAAATGCTCTTCACAGCACCCGTAGTGTGTCCAGAATTGACTCCTCTTGCAACTCATATGGAGTTACATGTATAGGTAGCATATCCAAATAAGACTGTACATTTTTTTTTTTATATAAAGACCTATTGCTCCTGCAACTGTTGGAGCTGTCTGGGTATCCTCCTTCCATATTGCCCTCATTTCTGCCTGCACATCCTAGTATTTTATGACTTTATAGTCACTGGGTGTAATAGTTTCATTTATCAGTGCTGCTTTTGTCTTCTCATGAACTACCATATCTGGTTTTCTCACATCTGTTTTTTTGAACTGTTAGTAATGGGTGATCCCATGGGAATATAAGCTTTGTGGCTCGTGTTTCCAGTGATTCTCAGCTTCTTCACTATTGTATTGTTTGCACAATCCCCATTGCAACAATCTTAATACATTATTATGACTTTCAGTATACAGGCCCTCTGCCATGACAGTATCACCCAGCAGCAAGATGTACGGCTGTTTCCAGTTCTGTTTCTCCCACATGTTCGGTGAACTTTGTAAACCAATGTGTCTGTAGTACACTATCCTGGGCTGCTAATATTAACCTTACATCTTTTGGTTTAAATTCACATCTCCTTAAAGTTTAAACCTTTCCTGCATCAGATCCTTATCAGCATGAGGTTATTACAAGAGTTTTCTGTGCTTGCAACTATATTTATGCCTTTTCCACATTTCTTGCCTTCTCATCTGATCCTGATTTTTGTCTCCTTCTGGTTTGGTTTCCAGTCCCGCATGACGTGGATATGAGTCTCCTTAACTAATCAGGAAGTCAGCTTAGATTTGTTCTTGTCATGTTTCAAAACTTTCACTGTTTGTATCTGGTGAGGTCAGCAGATGTTTGGAGTCCTACATTTACAGATTTGTACGTCATCAATTTCAAGGAGGCCCATGTACCATTTTTAGAAGGAAGGCTGTATAATGTTGGTATACACTGATTTATATGTATCATTTGGTAAATATGTGGCATTTTTCTTGTTTTCCTGTACAGCTGATCCAGTGCCTTTTGGAGCCAGTCAGTCACCCCAAAACTGTAAGTTAGAACAGGAAAAGCAAATTGGTTTATAGCTTGCACTTAACTCCAGGACTGCTTACAGTATAACTTTTGGTCTATATTGTAGATCCTTCATCAATTCCCAAATATTTATACACTTCCTCCTGGTCAGTTTCCTTTATATCCCATTCCTGTCCCAGACTGATATTTTCTTTGTGCTGCAGCTTTCCTGCTTTAAAAGTTGTATTTGATGATGTCATTTTTATTTATTCCTCGACTGTTGGGTTTGGATCCGACCTTCTGATCCTACTTGGCTGCTGCTTCCAGATTGTAGGTTTATTGAACTTACGAGTTCCTCTCTTTACCCACAATCCTCCTCAAACCTAACATAACTCAGATCTCGTTTGCTGCCATTGCGAGTAGATGTGGATTTTCATAGTCATTTTGTTTTGTGATATAAGTGAGTTTAGTTTCTTTTATTATCTTAGTTACACTTTTATTCCTTTTCTACACTCTAACCCTCTAGCCAAGGGTGTAACCTCCCTGATTATCCTTGTTAAGAATTCACCTAATTTTTCTCTTCCAGTGGCTCTTTTTCCTTGTACTGTTTGAGTGCCTCTCAATACCGTAGCTGGTAGTCATTTCTTTCCCTCCTCATACTATTATAGTGCTCATAAATACCTTTGTTGGTAGTCTTTCTCTATATAAAAAATTTCCAGTCAATCTCTTTCTGTATTTTTATTGTGCTAGTGTTTGTTTTTCTTGTAGAAGAATGTTGGATAAGCTTTCCAGCTTTAAAAAATATGTTTCCTGTGGACAGAAGATTCCAAATTATAATGTCTACTGGGAATGTGTATACTATTTGGGTCCTAAATATCTAGAGATAGTGTGACATTTATGCAGGCTTTAACTCTAGGGTTTAATTGATAGAAATAGTAAGCTTATATTGTGGGATCTTCCTTCCATATCCTCTCCTTCCTGGCTAGGGCCCATACCCCCTAAAAAAAAAACAGATAAAAAGGGCAACTGTCTTCCTAAGGGCAAGGAGAATCATAAAAGGTTGCCTGATCATCCTTCCACCTCAGCCATGACTTCAGCTGCTTCGTCTGAGCCACCTGCAATACTTTTGAAAAAGTCAGATCTGACCCCATTGAATCCAAAGCTTCTGATGGAGAAATCTCAGATACACAGCCCACCTCCAACTTTGAAGCACATCTCTTCTAAGTTTCCATCTCCATTTCTTGAACACTTGCCCAGAAGACATTCTAGGCCCTCGTCAACAGCTTCTTCTCTCCAATCCTCCAGGAGCCTATCTGAGGCAGATGTTAAGATGATGAGGAAGTTCTTTAGGATGCAGATTCAAATGTAAGTTCTTTCGGCTCCAAACCCACTGGGTCTTGAGAGCCTCCACTGAGACACACCACCATTGATTTCTCCTTTTTTGAAACCCCTGTAGACTTCTTCCTTGGATATGAAGCTCCTTGCCTCTTTGACTTCAGTGGTTTCTTTGAGTCTACTAGCACCAAACACCTCGGAGCTGGAGGCCTCACAGAGCTGGTGTCAGCTCCAGGGTTTTGGAGTTAACTCTGAAGCTGTCTCTTCCTCTCAGAGCCTTGGTGTTAGATAGCTCTGTTCCAACTCCCTCCTTGGGTGGAGTGCCTTCAGGATAAAAGGAGCCAACAATCTAAGAGGGTCCATTGTTGAATCTGTCAATTTCTGCTTCCCCTAGGTGCACTACTTTCAAGGTAGTGGAGAGTTTTCTCTGTTCATGGAGGGCAGATGACCTTGTCCTCTTTGGATCAGACTTCCATGTCTTATTCTGTTTTGCATCCTGAACCTCAGTCATCTCTTCCACTGGGTCAGTCAGTCCGAGCTAGTCTCCAGTGCACCCCAGAGCATTCCACCGAAGAGGTCCCTTGGAAGAGAATGTGCAAGAGGAGTCAGTTAGGCTTCCTGAAGACACTGATTTTGGAGACATCTTGGAGCTCCTTAAACAAAGAGGTGGCTGGTCTCCCAATAACCCTTACCAAGAGAAATCAGTGTTTCTGGAGGCTTTTAAGTCTGGCCCATATACCTCCTGGTTGGCTCCCCCCGCTGATAAGCTTGTAGATCTGGTCTCTCGGCAGGGGTGTAATGAACCGGACATCTTCAAGCCTATTCCCAAGAGACCAGATAAAATCCTTGCACCTCCAAAAGAGAGTCTACACTGGAGTAAAGGAGTGCAGGTTGATGCCATGGTTGTTGCAGCAACCACAAGGCTTTCCGGCCTCCAAACAGGGAGTCTTGGGTGGTGGACAGGTTTGGGAAATGTATCTATGCATCAACTACCTTCACTTTAAGGCCACATTTTACCAGACTTCAAAAGGATTTGATCAAGAAGATTATCAAATCTCTTTTGGAGTCTTTGCCCTCCGAGGAAGGGAGTACCATTTCCTTGCAACTGGCTACCCTTCAGTCAGTATATAATTTGTCCATGAGGTTAATCTCTTGTGCTTGGGAAGGTTCCTCAGGAGTGGCGGGTTGAGGCATTTCCTTTAGAAGACATGCCTTGGATTCGCTTGGGTGATTTTGTGGAACCATTTAAATCTTCTTTCGTCAATGCACCTTTTGACATAACCTCGCTTTTTGGCCTCAAGATAAAAGACACATTCCCCAGGTGCAAACAAGAAGGAACGATCCCTGTTTGCTGTTGGGTGTACATTTTTCTACTCCTCAAAGGTCCTTTTCTATGAACCATCAAGGTGGTAAAAAGATGTGGTTCAAAAAAGCCCAGGGTCCTTTTCAGGAATAATGTGGAGATAGTTCCCCCAGAGGCAGAAGGGGAAACTCAAATGGAAGATGCTGTCCCCTTGGTAGACATGGTCTGCATAATCAGGAATCTAGAGGATGCTCTTCATGTTTCACTGTTACAGTCATCACATTTGGGTTATCCCAGTCAGGGTAGCCCTTGGCCGACCGGAATACCAGAGGCTTAGTATTTCTGCGTCAGTTGCTGTCTCTTCAGGACTGACATCGTCAGTAGTATAAAGTAAGGCAGCCAATGCCATTACATCAGTCTTTCTTGCCATGGAGCCCAAAGCAGAAGCAGTTTGCACGAGTGTTGGTCAGCCGCTACCTGAGTTTCTTCTTCCGAATTGAAGCTGAAGTCTTCTAAAGCTAAGTACCCCATTGGGGGATCTTTTTTCTTGCACTAACCGATGTCAGAAAAAGTTAACAATTTTCTTGCCTGTGGAACTGAGACTTTCATTATTACTGCGTCACTTGCCTAGGCCCAGACCACGGCGTCCCCCGCTGTCGCTTTTGTGCTTTGTTCAACGCCAGAACTATACATCATCGGACCCTTATTGTAGCTAGATATTTTTGCTTACAGTCCTCGAATTCCGATATGGCTTTGGTAAGCCATCTGACAGCAGATCTTCTGAAAAAACGTAAAGATAAAGACAGAGACAGACAGCACAGGTCCAAACCTGCCGACAACGCTTCCATTAAGCTAGTCGTCAGTTCTCCAGTCCTCCGTGAGGTGCTTTCACAGCCCCTGATGCCCGCTTCTGTGTATTCGCAGGCCGCTACCGAGACCCTTTCGGAGTCTGGTATGCTGCAAAACTCTTCTTCGACTAAGGATCCTGCGGTCGTCTCTACCTTGGATGGGTCCAGAGCCGCTGAGCA
Source organism: Protopterus annectens (assembly GCF_019279795.1). Lineage (NCBI taxonomy): Eukaryota > Metazoa > Chordata > Ceratodontiformes > Protopteridae > Protopterus > Protopterus annectens. The sequence goes on along the minus strand of NC_056725.1, from coordinate 703,679,964 downwards.
GGCACCGGCTTCCAAAGAAGACCTTCTCACTACCAATTCTCTACACAAACTGACGATTTCTTTCACGACTACCGTTCTTTCGAAAACTACCGAGTTTCTTAGGTCCAGGTTAGGAACCACACCAAAAAAACTGACGACCCAATCTCAGGCACCTGGTTCCTTGCCTCAGTCTCAAATGCTTAAAATGGCGGAAGACCATATCATGCTGATCAGGAGAAGCCAAGCTACCCCTTCCAGAAAAAGAGATCTGTTCCCTATAGTTTTGTCTGAACAGGAGTCTGATGACTCTGATGCAGCTGAGTATGAAGACATGCAACCCCTCTCTACTTATGAGGATTCTGATGCAGAGGATTCCATTCCTTCAGCCTCTCCCACAGAGGGAGCATTTCCAATGGGAAAGTCAGGACTACCTTCAGTCTAAAAAGGGACTCGGGGAATTCTTAGGTCTTCCACAGCACAGACACCTGACCAACCCCCAGTCCTGGATGTTGTGGAGGATGTTATCCTGGAATCCAGCCTGACTCCTGATACCCTCCCTCCTGCAACCAGAAAAACAGATGGGTATTATAGAGTCCCTGACTCACAAATTTCTTTTTAAGAATCCTACTGCTGACCCTGAGGTAATTTCTCAAGTGCCTAAAGGAATTAAAACAACCTCTGCTAAGAATCCAGCCCCCTCAGATAGGGATTCCCGAGCACTAGACATATGGGGAACAGAAGTAAACTCCTCAGCTACTCTTGCTATCAGAGCACTAAATTGTCAGTTCCATATGCTAGCATTTCAGCAACATACCCTGGAACTCCTCAACCAAAAAAATGTCTTCCTTTCCTGCTTGTGCAGAATCTAAGGAGTTACAAGAGGTAATGCATTCTGCAAGTCAAGTAACTAAACACACCTTGCACTGTGGTTTTGACACCCTAGAAGCTTCTTGCAGGGCAGCAGTCACCGGTTCTGCCCTTAGAAGGCATGCATGGCTTAAAGAACAGCCCTTGCCAGACCATGTTAAATCTAAATTGTTGGATGCCCCCTTGCACAAAGACAACAGCACTAAGGCAGAAGAGGTCTTAAAAAGGATGGAAGAAAAAGCAAAATCTATGCAGACAGTTAAGGATTTCTTACAGGTCCAGCCATCCAGGTTCAGCAGGCATTGTCCCTCCAAGCACTGGTCCTTTCCTGCTCCCACCAGGTCAGTTTAGCCCAGACCTTGGGGAACCAGACCCCACAGACAGCAGCCACAGAGAATGCTGAGATCTAAGCAGTGGACTACCTCCACTTCAAAACCTGAGAGTTCTAAGCCACCTTCTTATGGTAAGAACTCGCAATGACTCTCCTCCCCCACCCCCTCCCTCTGCCCACCTCCACTTACCCCTAGGAGGAAAACTCTCCTTTCATGCAAACACCCGGGCCACCATTACCAGCGACTGCTGGGTTCTCAACATAGTGTCCCAGGGATACAAATTTTCTTTCTACACCCTTTTAACTCCAAAAGGGTTCCCAGATCTACCTCCAAACCACTGGGCAGAGGCATAAAAGCAAGTCATTTCACTGCTCTCCAATAGGGCAGTAGCGCTCGTTCCTGCAGAACAGAAAGGCCAGGGTTTCTACTCCAGACTTTTACTGGTACCCAGGAAAGAGGGCACCTGGTGCCCCATCCTCGATCTATCCATTCTAAACACCTTCCTGGTGATCCCAAAATTCAAAATGCTCACCCTCCAGCAGCTGCTACCCATGCTCTCCAAGGATGCTTGGCTAGCCACCCTAGACCTAAAGGAGGCCTACCTCCACATTCTTACCAGGGAATCATGCAGGAAATATCTCCACTTCAGGGCAGGATCTCATCACTTTCAGTTCTCTGCGCTTCCCTTTGGCGTATCTACTGCTCCCAGAGCTTTCACCAAATGTCTGGCTCCGGCCATTGCCTTTTGCAGACCTGGAGACTCTTTTACCTGTAATTCCTTGCCTCAGAAAAGATTTTCTTTGGTGGACAACAGCATGCTCCCTCAACAAAGGACTACCTTTCTCACCACAGATGCATCAGAGTATGCCTGGGGTGCACACCTGAACTGCAGGTGCATACAGGGCCAATGGAGCCCACAGCAAATCCATCTCCACATCAACCAAAAAGAGATGGTAGCTGTCCAGTACATCTTGATAGCTTTCAAGCCCCTTCTCTCCCCAGGGTTCTCCTGTTCAAAACAGACAACACAACTGTAATGTGGTATATCAACAAGCAGGGAGGGACTGAGTCCTACCCTCTATGCAGGCTGGCCATGACCCTTTGACACACAGCCTCTGCCATGCAACTCCACCTGTTAGCAAAATTCCTACCAGGTTCTCTCAACGCTCTGGCGGACCACTTAACCAGAAATCTTCTGGACCTACACGAGTGGTATCTCAACAGAAGAACCTTCGCCCTAATAACTCGGCAGTGGGGCACCCCGAAGGTCAACCTCTTTGCCCCCACACCAACCATCAGCTCAGCAAATTCTGCACCAGGGAGCATCACTGCATGGCTTTGAAAGTGGATGCCCTGTTCTTCCCCTGGGTCAGTCTATTGGTCTATGTCTTTTCTCCACTACCACTCATCCCCAGGTTACTGCTCAAAACAAAGGAGGAAAAACCAAGGATAATTCTTATAGTCCAGACTGGCCTTGCCAGCACTGGTACCCCTTGCTGTGCGCAGTCGGTCTCCTCTGCCACCTTGGTGTCTCCCTCAGATCCCAAACCTCCTGATCCAGAGGGAAGGGGAATTCATGTATCCCCAATTGCAGACCTTCAGTTTGGCAGCTTGGCTTATTCCCTAACCCCTGATCAATCTGCCAACCTCAGCAAACAGGTTCTAGATGTTATGCTTGAGGCCAGACGCCCTAGCATGTCTTATGCTGACAAATTGAAAAGGTTCTGCACCTGGATTCACCCAAGGCAGCCAATACGGCACAGTCCTCCCCCTCATCCTGGATTACTTAGCTGACCCTGTTGCACAGTGGACTATCCTTTTCCTCTATTAAAATTCATGACTGTGCTATCTCTGCTCATTTTCCCACTGAGCAGACCCTTTTTTTCACACCGTCTGATCAAACAGTTCCTAAGACGGGCTAGCAAATTGAGGCCACCCAGAAGAACACCAACCCCAAATTGGGACCTTAACTTTGTGTTGGAAAGTCTCACCCCCCACCCCTTCGAACCTGCCTCTTCAGCAGGGCTAAAATTTCTCTCCTAGAAGACAGCTTTCCTTCTGGCCAGCACTTCAGCCAGAAGGGTCTCTGAGCTGCAAGCACTCATGGCTGTGGAACCCTTCATCATCTTCCATGCTGACAGGGTATCCCTCAGGATTAACCCATCCGTCATGCCCAAGTTGGTATTCAATGTGGCTCTCAACCAATCCATTAATTTGCCCACCCTTTTCCCTAACCCCCACAGATCAAGGGGGAAAGGATCCTGCACTCTCTAGATGTGCACAGACAGCTCAGATTCTATCTAGACTGGACCAAATCCTCCAGAAAGTCTGATCAATTGCTGGTTAGCTTTGCTGCAGGGGCAGAGGGCAAAGCCATCTCCAACAAACCATCTCCAAATGGATAGCACACTGCATTCATTTCTGCTACAAACAATATGGAAAGCCTCCCCCAAGTGAGTCAGGACTCACTGCACCAGAGCAGCCTCCACCTCTGCAGCTTTCCTCAGAGGAGTCCCCACCAGGAACATCCTGGAGGCTGCCACCTGGACATCTGTTCACACCTTCACCAAACATTACCACCTGCCTATCTTCTCCAAATCCAGGGCAGGGTTTGCCTCTGCAGTCTTGCAGGTTTCCTTGACTGCCTCCACCCTTTTCCTCAGCTTTGGGAATCAACCCAAATGTGATGACTGCAACAGTGAAACACGAAGAACATAGTACAGTTGTGTACACTTACCATAAATGTAGATGTTCGAGTGTATTCACTGTGCAGTCCTGGTTTCCCTCCCTCCATCCCCCTCCTTTCTTCTCTTTCTTTACAAGGGACATATTGGTATTTACTTTCTACTGGTGTGGTTCTTCCACCAGAACCTGGTTCTCATTCGGTTGCTCCTGACAGGTTAGGGCAAGAAAAACTGATGTAATGGCATTGGCTGCTTTACTTTATACTACTGATGACCTGACGTCAGTCCTGAAGCGACAGCAACCGACGCAGAAATACTAAGCCTCTGGTATTTGGGCCGTCTGAGGGCTACCCTGGCAGGGATAACCCAAATGTGATGACTGGAACAGTGAATACACTCAAACATCTACATTTATGGAAAGTGTGCACAACTGTACTTTTCTCAGTCAGATGCTATCAACGCTTCTGAATGAAGGCCCTTATGTCCATGCCTGGAGGCATTCGGGGGTTGCCTTTCTCTGCACCAGACAGGCTGACTAGATATCACAAAAGATTTATGGGTGCAGAGGATAATATCCAGAGTTTATATTATACCATTTTCCCAGTCCTCTGTAGCAGTTCCAAAGAAGATCCCCAGTGTTCCACCCAATCAGAGAGAAGCAGCTTCTCTAGAAATAAAAAAAAAAAAAAAAAACTGCTAGAAAAGAGAGTTATCCAAGTGGTCTCCCAAGACCAGAGAGGATCCGTAACTTACTCAAGATTCTTATTGGTGCCACAAAAGACAGGGGGGCTTCAGACCAGTTTTGGATCTCAGCTGGCTAAATCAGTCTGTTCAGTATACAAACTTCTAGATGGTCATGGTTGAGTTCATTCTGCCATTTCTGCACAAGGATGGCTGGATGTGCTCAGTTAGATCTTCACAATGTGTGCTATCACATCAAAATGAACAGGCGCTCCAGAAGATACCTACACTTACAACTGGGATCCAGTCATTACCATTTCAGAGCACTTCCCTTAGATTTCACCACAGCCCCCAGGGTGTTCATCCAGTGCGTGGTAGTTATAGCAGCTCACCAGAGACTGATCGGATTCAGTGTTTCCTTATCTAGATAACTGGCTCCTGACTGCTCCAACCAGGCATCAACTGATTCAGACAAGGGACTACTTACGCCAGCTGTACTCTAGTCTAGGAATATCAATCAATTACAACAAATCTCAACTCATGCAGAGTCTGGAATTCATCGGTGCTCATCTGAATAGAGTCACTCAAAATGCTTCTCTTCCTCTTTCTTGAATAGACAGCATTCAGTTCCAGGTCAAGAAGATGATTTCAAATTCTTTCTTTCTGGCATGACTGATACTTCAAGCCTTGGGCTTAATGGCAGCAACAACTGCTTGCCTGTTTCAATATGAGAATCCTTCAATGGACACTCAGCACTCAATGGTCTATTCCCCAACACCCATTACCCGTTCCAGTCAAAATTACTCAAGAATGCAAGAACTACCTTCTGTGGTGGATCCTCTCCAGTCAACTCCACAAAGGACGTTTATTCTCCCTCAATTCAAGGCCACAGTGACCACACACACCTCTCAGCTCAGGTGGGGGACATTTCTTGGTAAGGACAGTCCAAGGCACATGGTCTCCTGAAGAGGCGAAGACACATGCCAATGTTCTGGAGATGAGAGTTGTCCTTCTACTGTTGCAGGCCTTTCAAGACACTCTCCCAGTCAGGACTATTGTGATCCAGAATGGAGAACATGTCAGTGGTCTGATAAATCAACAAACTGGGGGAACCAGATCTTACCCTCTTTGTTGGGAAGGTTTGGGAACATGGCAGTGGGTGATGTCTTCCAGTCGCTTTCTAATAGTAATGCACATGGGGAAATAAAACATGACTGCTGACAACTTAAGCAGGTCCATTTTGATTCCTCATGAATGGTCTTTCAATGTCAATATGGTGGAGAGAATATTCCATCTATGGGAACAACCATGTTGTGATCTATTTGTCTTTCCCCTCAACAACAAATGCAGCAGGTTGTTTGCCCTGATCCCCCCACTGGGGTAGTCACTGAGAGGTGCTCTACTTTATGCTTGCCGCTGCCCCAGTCTCCTTTATGCTTATTCCCCCATTACCCTTCATTCCCAAATTTTTACAGAAAGCATCTCGATTCGAAGAGCACAGTTATCCTCATTGCCCCTTACTGACCTGGTCAGATTTGGTTTCTGTTCCTCTGGCTTCATCTTCTACATTCACAATGGATTCTGGATCCAACTCCAGACCACCTGTCTCATCCGACAGGCATGATTCACCCAGACTTAACAGGCTTCAAGTTTGACCACATGGTTTCTCCAGTTCCATTGATTGCTAGACAGGTTCTCCTCCCCCATCCATCACATTTTATTGTCTTCCCATAAAATTTCCACCAGAAAGATTTACAAGAGTAAATGGAAAAGATTTGTCCTTTGGTCCCGAAGCAAAAACTTAGACCCCTTTTAAGCACTGATTTCAAATGTCCTTGACTTTTTAGCCACAATTTTCAATGAAGGTGCTAGTTCTTCAATTATTAGAGTACAATTAGTCATTTCCAACTTTAATCTTGGAGTAAATAATTCTTCCTTACCTTCTTCTAAACTTTGCTTAGCCTTTGTAAGAGGAACCTTTTTACTTAGACCTCTGTTGAAGGATCCTACCACCTTTGAGATGTAAACATCATACTTCAGGCCTTGATTCAACCTCCCTTTGAACCTTTGGCTAAATCTGATCTAAAGTTTTTGACCTGGAAAACTGTTTCTTTAGTTCCTACAACATTTGCCGGAAAATTGCTTGAACTTCAAGCTTGTCCTCTAAGCAAGTCTCCTTATTTAGTTTTTCACAAGGATAGGGTTTTTGTACAGAGCATTCCATCCTTTTTACCAAAGCTGGTTTCCTAATCTAATATTAATCAGGTCATTGATCTTCCAGTGTTCTTCCCAAAATTTTCAAACAAAAGTGGATTATTACATTTGTTAGATGTGCACAGAAAATTATGTTTCTACCTTCACAGATCTAAGGATCTGAGAAAGTCTGAACAATTGTTTCCTTTTCTGTTTCAAAAGTGGACAAACCAGTATTTAAAGTTACTTTGGCCAAATAGTTAACTGATTGTATTACCTTTGTTTATCAAAAAGTCGGTTTACCTTTACTAAAACCTCCGAGAGCCCACTCCATCAGGTCTGTGGCAGTCTCATCAGCCTATTTGGCCAAAACTTCTGTAGATGATATTTGTGCAGCTGCATCTTGGCCTAATACTCATACATTTATTGCTTATTACAAACTAGATCTGCTCTCTAGGGGAAGAGCAGCCTTTGGCTCCAGTGGTGCTCTGGAATATCCTTCCTTAGGAGTCCTCCCAGCAGTTGAGGAATGAATGAAAATGACATCATCATATTAAAAAGTTATGTATTCACCATACCATTCTTTGAGTGTTGTCCATTTTCATTCTTCCTCAACCTCCCACCCACCTACCCCCTCCTTGTTGCACTACTGGAGCGATTTAAGAGTATTGGAGGAACCTCTGTTCCTTGTTTGAGCTCCAGCTTCTGTTCTTTTCTTATTTTCCACTGCTCTGTTAATCATATGGGCTGCAGACTAGATCTGAGGTATCTTAGGTTGGTGGGGCATTACGGGTAAAGTGAGGAGCTCAAGAGTTCAAGAATCCTATGACCTGGAAGAAGCGACTGAGTTGGATCCACACACAACTTTTTATTTTCCACATTTTTAAAGACCAGATGACATTCTTATATCATCTGAGAAAGTTTTGATCTCTTCCAATTGTGTTTTCAGCTCCTCATCCAATAAACTATATAGTTTTAAATCATCCACAAAATGAAAATGAGAAGTCTTTACACTTGGTTGTTGTCTGGGAGCAAACTTGTAACCATAACATACACTAAGTAGACAGCTTAATGATTTTAGGGCAAGACAAAAGAGCAGCAGTGACAGACTCACCCTGAAATATCCTAAGGATAATAATTTGTCCGTTATCATTGTTTAGCTGTAAAGTGGTTTCCACTGTTTCATGGTCACTGTACTATTATTGATAAATGTAGGGTGTATCTTGTACATATGTAAGCACTCCTTTATCCTTGAATGTGGGATACTGTCAAATGCTTTTTTGTAGTCTGTCCATGCCATACATAGATGCTTCCCCTTTTACAATTCTTTATTATGCCTTTATTTAGCAGCAAATGATCCTTTGTTGCATAAGACTTAATTTTATTACCCTTTTCTTTTGCTTTGATCGCGTTCTTTTCTACATGACTACAAACTTTGTCAGTATAATTTCCACTATGTAGTTTATACATCATTGGAAGGCAAGTTATTGGTCTATAGTTTAGCATAACTTGTAGGTTCACTCTTAAGGAGGAGTATCATTTTCCTGTTAACCAGGTTGTTGTCTATTCAGGGTATGCATATGAGTAGTTCTTACTCAGGGCTAAATCTTTATGTAATGATGTTATTATTTTTAGCCAGAAGTTAGGCATTGCATCTGGGCCTGGGGTTTTCCAGTTAGGAGCTTTTCTTAATTTTGTTTCAGTTTGTCTAGCCGTTACTTCATTACATTTCAAGTTCTGTACATTTGAACTTCTTACTGTTTCTTTTACTTGTATCCATTCAGCATTTTTGTTATATTCCACAGGGTTTTCAGAGATACTTCTCCAAAATGTGTCTATATTTCTTTTGGTGGTGTTTCTATTCCTTTTTGCTTTATTTCCAAATCCTCTATAAAAGTTTTTTGGATTATCAGTCTTATTTTGTTCTTTTTTTTCTATATTTATCTGCATATCTTCTGAGTTTTTCTGCCTTTGCTGATATGTTTAGTTTATTATTTGCAGTAGTGTACGATAGATCCTGGTCTGTTCTAATAGTGTACTTAGCTTTTATCATGTCTGTCTTTCTACGTATTTTTGTTGATCTGTTCCCTCTTCTGTACTGTTATAACACTGACCCTTCTTGTCTTGATTGCTTTATAGTTTTCTGTATTCGATATATCCATGATGCCATTTGATTTCTCCTCATCCTTTTCCTTATTGCCCTGTATTTTTGTGGTAAGACTTCATCTGTTATTAATTAAGCGGTACAGTAATGTAGCCTATTTACTTTTGTTCTATAACTTGAATTTCTGTTAACAGTCTTGATTACTGTGTTCATTTGTTTTATTCAGACTTCTAACATTTTGGGTCTTATTGACTTTCTGTAATCTATTTCCTTCATTGTTCTAAATCAAACAACTCTTCCCTTGGATCTTTTTCTTCTGAACTGAGGGCACAGTCTTTATTTTCATTTTCCTGAGGGCAGTCTACATAAATAGCCAGAATATTTTCCTGTGACATATTCTCTTCAGATGTGTTCATTGTCATCCTTTGTTCTTTCATATGGGAATTCACTGGCCTATCACTACACAACATTAACTGCGGCAGAGTTACCACTGTTTCCTGCTCCTTCCCTTGCTGCACAGCTCCAGTTGAACTTTTGTAGTGATTTCCTTCTGAAGGCTCCAGAGTATCTTTCATTTGGCAACTGATTAGATGCTTCCCATTCCACCTGTTTTTCCTTAATTTGGAGACTCATTTTATGCTTGTAGAGCATTGCTAATTTTTGGTGAGTCTTTTTAATTTCATTTTGAACATGCAGGTCAAATTTAAGGTTATTATGCATAAGCACTCCAAGACGTATGGTATGGGAGAATACTTCAAAGTCAGCTTTGTTTAGTGAAAAGATTTTAAAATTCGGTTTATCAGGCATGTGTGATTTGGGGAAATATGGCAGTAACTTTGTATCTGATATTGTCAGTTTTTCATTGCTTCCTCGCATAGAGATTCTGATCCGACTTGGCCATTACTAAGCTCATGGCAACCAGAAAGCTCTTGGATAACTCCCCTTATCCACAGTTACCTCAGATCTTGTTTGCCACTTCACAAAGACCTGGTCTGTTTGCTCTTGGACATTCAGGTGATATTTTCTAAATGCCTCAACCCTTTTCTTAGCTAATTCATACTTTTTCTGTCTGGTGAGTTTAGTTCCTATCCTTCCTGTTTCTCTCTTAAATCACCTTTAACCATAGTAACCGTTGTTTTGTTGCTAGGTTACTTTTCTTTCTTTTCCCTCCTGTATACCCTTAGTGGTAGCTTTGCTACTATCATTAGTAGCTTCTCCCCTCCCTGAGTCTCCTTTCTATATGAAAAAGTTAAAAAAAAAGCGTTTTTCTTTCCTACTCTTTACCTTTTAGTATATTTTTAATTTCCCTTTACTAGTTTGTGCACGTCTCTGTGTTTTTGTGCGTTTGTGTGCTCTTGGCCTTCACTTTTTGCCATGGCTGAGAATCAGGATAAGCCCACAGACTTCAAAAAATCTACTAAGTATAGTCACAAAATGCTGTACAGTGACTTACACACACACTGTGTTTACTGCCTAGGCCCCAACCATCTGCAGGAAGACTTTGCTATTTGCCATTCATTCAACCACCATGCCCTGGTTGAAAGGAAGAATAAACTTATTCTGAGGAGTGTATTGCCATCTTCTTTTACTGAGGCCATTTGTGGTGGTGCCCCAAAATCTGTGGCTAAGTCTAGGTCGGCTCATTCGAGCCCTGCTTCTTCTGCCTCTAAAAGTTCTGATAGAGGGAAGAAGTGACCTTCCTCAGCTCCATCAGATCTGTCTGAGCAGAGATCTAATTTTTCCAAACCCTCTGACTCCATGATTCAATCAGGACCTTCGGCGCCAAGTACTTCTTCCTTGGATCCAGCTCCTTTGGCTTTGATCCCCTCCGATCTTGACAGGGAGTCTTTGTAGTTGGATCGAATCTCTAGCTGTTTTAAGTTTATAACCTCCCTGGCAAGGACTCTGTACTCCCCTTCTTTAGACCCTGTGCCTTTGAGGGTACCACCTCCATTTTTAAAATGACTAGATGCCCTTTGGCTTCTTTCTCTCATTTATGGAAGAGGAGATGGAACGGATGGTACAGAAAACTTTATGGGCACAGGGCATTACTAAGTCCCCCTTGACTTCGACCCAAATTGTCTTAGGTCTGTCCAAGCCTCCGACTTCAAGACAAGCCTCAGAGTCCTCAGATCTGATACTGCCAGCAACTTCCTGCTTGGATATGGTGAATTCCCTTTCCTTGGATTGAACCTCAGAGCTGTTTGGCCTTATCAGAGCCTGAGAGCTCTCAGACTTGTGGTGAGCCTGGTGTACCACAGGTGTGGTTGATTCCCAGACCTTCTGAACAGTCTCTGCACCTTGGGGCTTCTGCTCAGGTAAGCCCGGCACCAACTTCATCCCCGGGCAAGCTGTCTTTGGAGCTGGAGAGAACTTCTTCCTGCAAGCATGGCTTGTCTGAGACAGACTCCCCACTCAGGAGCAGTCAGCTTTTGGGGCTCTGGAGAAGGCTGTAGCTGCATCAGCAACTAGGAAGTCACCTACCCCCTCAGATCCTCAGCCCCATCTACACCCCTGCGCACGTTTTCTGACCAGTACATTCCACAGAGACAGCTGGACCTTAGGCCTCAAGATACTCTTCGGGGTACTCCTGCCTGTTCTGATACCTCCCGAGAGTATCCCACTGAGGAGGTCCCTCAGAAGAGAACCTGCAAGAGGAAGCATTTGGACTCCACTGAAGAGTCAGCCACAGACAACACTGACCTTGATGAGCGAGAAGGATCCTCTGTCACCTCGTGAGGATGTTTCCTTTGGGGACATCTCAGAAATATTACAATTGAAATCTAATTCAGAAAGCACCACAACAGGATAGAGCAATGGACATCCAAATTAAGGGGAAACCAGTGGAAAGGGAAGCAATTGGTCAGGTGCCATATGAAGATATTTTGGAGCCTTCCACCGGAAACCAGTATAAACGTTCACTTGAAGCTGAACAACAAGGGAAGGAACAAGAAACTGTGGAAACTCTGACTCAGTCAATGTTGAGGAGTGCTAGGCCAGTGAGTTCCCATATGGCAGAGCAACAAATGGCACAGGATGACATTGAAGAGAATGTGCCACAGGAAGATGCTATAGAACTTTTTATAGAGTGCTCATAGGAAATGGAAAACAAAAAATGTGCCCTCAGTTTAGAAGAAAATGAGCTAGAGAAGAGTTGCTTGATTTAATAGAGATAGACATATTTAGATCATTGAAAGAAATAGACTGTAGAAGGTCAGTAAAACCTAAAAAGTCAGAAGTTTGATAAAACAAATGAACACAGTAATTAGGACTGTCCATAAAGATCCATGCAATAAAACAGAAGTAAACAGGATATATTACTGTGCAGCTAAATTAAAGTTCTACCACAAGAAAACTGGGTTGTGAGGGAAAGGAAGGGAAGAAATTGAAAACCATCATGGAAGTATCTGATAGAGAAAACTATAAAGCAGTTAAGACCAGTGTCATTGTTAGAAGAGTATAGAAGGGCGAACAGATCAACAAAAATACTTTGAAATATAGACATGATAAAAGCAATGTGCAGTATTAGAACAGATCAGGATCTATCATGCTCTATCACCAATAAACTAAAAATCTCAGCACAGGTGGCAAAACTTAGAAGATATGAAGATAAATATAAAGGAAAAGTACAAAATAAGCAATTTAGTGATGACCCAAAAAAGTTTGAGAGAGGACTGGGAAACAAGGTAAAAGGAATTGAAAGACCACTAAAAAAAAGAAGAAATAGATCTGTTTTGGAGAAGTCTTTATGAAGATCCTGTGGAACATAACAAAGATGTTAAAGGGATAGAAGAAATAAAAAAACAGAATAAGAAGTTTAAAGGTGCAGGAAATTAAATGGAATCAAGTAACAGCCAGAGAGATTGAAACGAAGTTGAGAAAAGCCTCTAATTGGAAAACCTCGGGTCCAGATGCAGTTGCTAACTTCTGGTTAAAAGTATTAACATCTTTGCACGAAGATTCAGCCATGAGTAAGAATTATTTGTATACGCACCCCGAGCAGACACCAACCTGGCTAACAAAAGGAAAAACAATGCTCCTACTTAAGAGTGAACCTGCAGGCTACCATAAAAATTATAGACCAACAACTTGCCTCTTGAAAACGTATAAACTATACACTGGAATTGATGCCAACAGAGTTTGTAGTCATTTAGAAGAAAACTCAATTATATCAATAGAACAAAAGGGCAATAAAAGAAGGTCCTATGGAACAAAGGGTCATTTGTTGTTAGTCATAGTGGAGAACTGTAAAAAGGGGAAGAATCTAAGTATGGCATGGATTGACTAAAAAAAAAAGCATCTGACAGTATCCAACATTCATGGATAAAAGAGTGTTCAAAAATATAGAAGATGCACCCTACACTGATTGACTACATTACAGTGAACATGACACAATGGCACTTTGCAATTAATACATGATAAAGGACAAATTATCCCAGAGATAAAAATTCAAAGGGGGATATTCCAGGGTGACTCTGTCACCCCTGTTATTCTGTCTTGCCCTTAACCCATTAAGCTGTCTACTTAACAGATTAGGCCATGGCTATAATTTTGCTTCTAGAACACAACAAAGTGTAAAGACTTATCTTCTCTTTGTGAATGATTTAAAACTGTATAACTCATCAGATGAGGAACTGAAAGCACAACTGCGAGTTGTCAAAATTTTTTCAGATGATATAAGAATGTAATTTGGTCTTAATAAATGGACAAAAGCAACCTTTAAAGCAATTAAACTGCAGCATCAAGAAAACATCAGTTTGGGACAAGAATGTGAAATGAAAGAACTTGAGCGAGAGGTAGTATATAAATATTTGGGAATTGATGAAGGATTAAAAATAAAACCTGAACAAATGTGAATAAAACTTGGTAAGGAATACTTTAGAAGACTTAAATTAATCCTGAAAACAGCACTGACATCTAGGAACAAAATTCAAGTTATAAACCAATTTGCCGATCCTGTCCTAACTTAGTTTTGGAGTGACTGGCGCCAAAATGCGTTGGATAGATAAGACAGGATAACAAGAAAAGATGCTTCATGCTCACCAAATGATTTATAAAAATCAGTGCATACCAAGATTATATATTCCCCGTTCCGAAAGAGAGGTGGGCCTCCTTGAAACTGATTACATGTATAGATCTGCAGTCATGGGACTGCACACACATCTGCTGACCTCACAAGACCCAAATGTAGTGAAAGTTTTAAAACACAAGGAGAATAAATGTAAGCTGACGTCTCTGCTTAGTCTAGCAGAAGCATATCGGTGTCAAGCAGGAATGTGAATCAAACCAGAAGTAGATAAAAAAATCAGGCAGCAACTGACTGTGCCAAAAACGAAAGAATATAAGGTGAAGGACCAGATGAGAAGGCAAGAAATGTGGAAAATGCATAAATATAGTTGCAAGTATAGAAAACTTCTGGAAGAGCCTCATGTTGATCAGGAATGAATGCAGGAATGGTTAAGGAGAGGCTAATTCAAACCAAGAGATGAAAGGTTAATATTGTTGGCCCAAGAGAGTGGGCTTACGTACACATTGGTTTACAAAGTCTATTGAACATGTGGGAGAAACAGACAAATAAGAAGTTATGTACTCACCATAACGTTCCATGTTTGTTGTCCATCTCGTCTATATTCTTGCTGGTTGGGTTCGGAACAGAGTATCGGTTCTGACTCAGCCGAATACAAAAGCTCGAGAGCTTCCACTGGCTCGAGGCTAACCCCTTTCTCATGATGCATCTGGTAAAATCCTCATATCTTGTTTGCAAATGAAACACTAACTTAGTATACCCACCTACTAGAACATTGCAATTTTCTAGAAGGAAGAATCAAAGACTCCAAACCATCATAACTATATACATAATAAGATTATCCACCCGTTCCTCCAGGAACAAAGGAGGGGAAGGTGGGTGGGATGCAAGAATATAGGCGAGATGGACAACAAACATAGAACATTATGGTGAGTGCATAACTTCTTAATGTTATGTTGTCCTATCTCGCCGTAATTCTTGCGGGTTGGGACAGCGTCCCTAGCATCTTTACCCTAGGGTGGCTCAAGAGAAAAGACTGTTCAATACAGTAGAAGCAAAGGAAGACCTGTTCTGGGAGGCCACATCTACTTTGTAATGAGTAATAAAGGTATGAAGTCTCATCCATGTGGCACCGCACAAATAGTGTCCATGGGAAGCCTAGCCTGAAAGGCAGAGAATGTTAAAACCGCTCTCGTGGAATGACCTTTTACTCTGCCTGATAACTGTGCGTTATTCTTAGTATATGAAAAGGAAATGCAATCTGTAAGCAATTTAGACAGAGTCACTTTTGAAACGGGCAATCCTTTATCTTTTGTCCGAAAAGGATACAAAAATCTGATCAGACTCTCTGAAATCTTTGGTCCTATACAAATAGAAGTGGAGCTGTCTGTGAACGTCTAATTGATGTAATGTATACTCTGCCTTATCAATATAATTCGGAAAGAACACAGGCAAATCTGTAGATTGATTTAGATTATTTTCTGAACAAACTTTGGGTAGAAAAGAGGGATTAGTTCTTAATGATACTCTGTCTTTGTGAAAACCTATATAAGGAGGGTGTATGGAGAGAGGCTGAAGTTCTGACACCCATCTGGCAGAAGTAATAGCTACCAAGAAAAGAGTTTTGGAGGATAAAACTTCATATCGCAAGATGCTGCAGGTTCAAAGGGTGGCAAAACCAATGCAGATAGCACAAAATTAAGGTCACAAGGAACTGGAGGTTCCCTGATCTGGGGTCTGAGTAAGAATGTACCTTTCAGAAAGGCCTTGCATAATCTGAGACATAATAGGCATTCCCATCTCTGCAGTATGAAAATTAGAGATAGCTGCCAGCTGAACTCTGATGGTAGCTGCTGCCGCTCCTTTGTCAAAAAGCTTGGAGAGATTCTAGAACTGCGTTAACAGGGGCCGTTAAAGGTTCTACATTGTGTTTAACAGCCCAATAAGAAAATCTTTTCCATTTACTTGAATATAGATTCCTTGTAGATGGTTTGTGGGAAGAGACCAGGATATGTTTAACTGCAGTGGAAAATTTATAACACCTGGCTAACCGTGGAATTTGAACAGTCATGCTGTCTATTTGAGGGTCTGGATGGACGGATGGAACGCTCCCAGTGAGTGGGTCAGAATGTCTGGAATTAGGTCCAGAATCCACGGTTCCTGCAGTAAATGATTCCAGAGAAAGGGGAACCAAACTTGTCGAGGTCAGTAAGGTGTAATGAGAATCATTGTGCTTTTCAATGTATTGGCTTTCTGAAGTACTTTGGGTATTAAGGGGATGGGGGGAAAGGCATAGAGTAGTCCTGGGAGACAATCTTTGGCAAGTGCATCCCTTGGTGACTTCCCCAGAGGGGAAATGAGGGAAAATTAGCTGCTGCATTTGGCATTCATGGATTTGGCAAAAAGATTGCAGCAAGGCTGGCCCCATTTCTGGAAGATCTCTTCTGCAACTTCTGGTTTGAGGGACCACTCGTGAGGCAACTTAATAGCTCTGCTGAGTTTGTCTGCTATCACGTTGGATTTCCCCGGGATGTGTGTTGTTGTCAGAAAACATTGAGAAGTGACCGCCCATTGCCATACTCATTGTTCCCCCTGACATAGGGGGTACAACTTGGTTCCTCCTTGCTTATGTACCATACCATGGACATATTGTCTGTTTGAATTACAGCTGTTCCTATTGGAAGAGAGTGTTGAAGTACCTGTAGCGCCTACAGCACCGTTCTCATTTCTAGGATATTGATGTGCAAGTGGCTCTCGTGTTCTTGGACTGTCATTCCCAGATAATGCCCCCCCCCCCCCATCTGGGAAGTGTCCGTGGTCAGTACTGCTGTTGGTTGTGGAAAAACAAAGGGGCGGCCTAGGTACAACTGTTCTGTCTGTAACCACCAGCGAAGATCTTTCTTGCATGACACTGTAATGATTATCTGGTGTGATAGAGGCAGATCCTGCATGGACCACTGAGCAAAGAGTAACCGTTGGAGAACCTGCATGTGTAGACGATCTAGGGGAACTAAAAGAATTGCAGCTGCCATGGTACTTATGCATGTAACACAACCCTGGCTTGAACCCTTTTTTTTTTATATCAGTACCTTGATTTGACGATGAAGGGACGGAATTCTCTCGGGGGTAGGTTTTGCCATCATCTGCTTTGAATCCAGTTCTGCACCTAAAAAAGTAATATGCTGTGAAGGCGACAAGGCAGATTTTTTTTTTTAAGTTCACTGTAATGCCTAGTCTGGCACAAAGAAGCATTGTTTCATCCCTCACCTGCAGAAGTAAATGCTTGGTGGTGGCAGTCAGGAGCCAGTCGTCAAGGTATGGAAACACCTGGAATTCCTAACTTCTCAAGTGAGTCGTGACCACTGCCATGCATTTGGTGAACACACTGGGAGCTGAAGTGAGGCCAAAGGGCAGGGCTCGAACTGGTAATGACTGGCTCCCAGCTGAAAGCATAAATATCTCCTGGACCGCTTGTCCATTTTTACGTGATAATACACATCCTGGAGATCTACCGAACACATCCAGTTGTCTTTCCCTGTAAAGGGAAATATTGACTGCAGTGTCACCATCCAGAACTTTGATTTCTTTACGGATTTGTTTACTTTGCTGAGATCCAGAATAGGTCTCCAGTCCCTAGTCTTCTTTGGTACTTGAACTTTGAGTAAGCTCCAGATCCAGTGTGGTCTGCTGGGAAATTTTGGATGACTTTTTCTAGCAACCTGGGTACCTCTAGTATTCCGTAGTCTTTTTGACCGGGTGGAATGTCTGGCAAGGACTTGTTTATGGGAGGGAGAGTAGAAAATGGGATGTAGTGTCCTTTGTATATGATTGTCTGTACCCATTTGTCTTGGGATGTCTCTAGCCAGGCTTTTGGGTACAGTGACAAATGTCCCCCGACTGCCTTCAGAGAAAAGCAGGTGGGACTCCTTTCAGGAGCGCTGGAAGGGCCTCCCAGAGAAAGTATCTCTGTCGCCCTGATTCTGAAGACCCCCCCCCCTCTGCTGTGAGGTTGGCATCTTCCTTTAGCACCTCCCCCTCTGCCCCTGGGGGAAGTGTCACCACATTTGTCAGTGAAACCTTTTTGGGACTTGCGGAACCACATCTTCCCACCCGTCTCACCTTTGAGAAAAGGTCTAGACAGGCCAGAAAAACAGACTTCCACGGCAGGCAAGGTTTTCCCTTCCTGCTCGCACCAGGTCAAAGTATCTTTCACCTTTCCAAAAAGGGATGAACCATCAAAAGGGGGCGTTGGTGAAGGAAGACTTGAAGGCTTGGCAAAATTGCAAAGATGGATACAGGAATGCCTCCTTAGGGAAATTCCTGTAGCTGCTGCTCTGCTCGCCCCATCAGCTGCGTATGAAATCACTCTCATGAAGGAATTGACAATAAAGTTGAGGGTGGAGAGCTGCGAAGATACTTTGTCTGCAGTCCCCGAAGCTACAGTACGCTGAAGAGCGTCTCCTAGCTCTTTGAGGAGATCCCTTTGAAGCTTCATAAAATGGGTCAGGTAATTCAGCAACCACAGGGTGAAGGCAGCTGAAGAAAAGGTACGCTTTCCATATCTGTCCATAGTCCGTGACTCTTCGTTGGGAGGATGAACAGATGAGGTCTCCGATAACTCCTCCTTAGTGGCTGCCGCCACCACCATCGCATCTGCAGGGACTCCTTTGGTAAGAAAATCCTTTTCACTAGGGGCTGTAATAAATTTGTTGGGCCTCTGCGGAACCGGTTCCACTGTATCCGGGGAAGTTCAGGCCTTACTTTATATCACGTTATAGGGGGGGGGTCACCAAGGAGGTGTAAGGGCGAGACCCAAAAGCCTCCAAGTACACCGATTCATTCTCTGAAGGGTTGGTGGGCTTCCTGCCATTCCTCTGTTTCAGGATCTTAAGGATGCCAGCAAAGGAGACATCCTCAGAGGGGGACCATGGGGACCCTTCAGACTCATCCAAATCAGTCTCTGATGTAACTGACTCAGGGTAAGCTGTGTGCTTTCTCTTGCACAGTCTCTTCCGAGGGACTTCCTCAGAGGCATATTCTGGAGAAGTTTTGGAGGAGACAATGCTGCCCGCAGGGGAATTCCTGAGGCTCTGGATCTCTACACTTGGGGGGAGTGGGTGAAGAAGATAGCAATACTGGTGCCTGGGAGGGAAGAGAAGATGGCTCTGAGAGTGGAGTTGTCTGAGATGACAGAACTCTCTCCATCAGTTCAAAAGCCCCCTCACTCTGCACCGAAGAGACCCTCTGCTCCGAAGACAGAGGATCGACTCTGAGTTGGCGCGGGTGGCTACGAAGCCAATGTAGGAACCGAGCTCAACCTCACCAAGGCACCGAGGGGTAAAGTCAGCTTGGACAACTGTTCCCATTGACACCCCTCCTCAGACCCGACAGGTGAACGTCGGCTCCTAGAGTCCTCGAGATCTGAAAAATGTGAGGACATCGGAGCATCGGAGCAGAAGCCGGAACCGATGATCCTGAAGGAGGTCCCAGTACTGACAGTTCCACTGCTGCCAGATCCACACACACTGTCTCTGAAACCAGCACCAGGGTTGGAGGAGGAATTGAAGATGGTGTCTTGGACGGTCCCGAGTCCTTTGGGGTTGGAGACGATAACATTTTTTTCAGCGCCGGAGTCTTAAGCAACCTCTTCATCACCCGCTCCATATTATCATCTGATAAACTCCTGGAAGAACGGGAGAGTAGTGGAGATCTGGCCCTCTCCAAAATGGGGGATGTCAAGGTCAAAGATATCGGCTCCAACACAGGAAACAGTCTCCTAACAGATAACTCTGCTGGCTCCGAGGATACTGTTGAGACCAGAGAGGTTGATTTTGTCTTGTCAGAACTAAGAGCCCTCAGTTCTGAAGCAGTAACTTTTTTTAGGAGGCTCTGAAGCTGGAGCCGAAACAGCATGTTGTTTGGCACCAGAATGGGAAGAAGTCTTGCAGCTTTGACATCCTTCCAAAGGTTTCTGATTTGGACCTTTTAACAAACCCCTGATCATCAATTTATTTTTCCGTTCTTGAAGGAACCTGCTGCTGAACCCATGGCAAACAGTGCAAGAGTCTTGTAAGTGGATGGCACCCAAACAATATACACAACTGGTGTACCCATCTGGGATTGACATCCTTTGAGTGCATTGATCGCACTTCTTGAAACCAGACTGCCTATGTTCTTTAGGCTCTTTTTCCTTTTCCTTCAACATATTCAGGGAACAAGCACAAACCACAAGAAGTAAAGAAAGCTATATGAAAAAGCTTTTTATGTTATGTAGTCCTATTTCACCTCCATTATTACATGTGGGTTTGGAGCCGATCCTCTGCTCCAACTCGGCTGCTTAGAAAGCCTGAAAACGTCTGATTGGCTCATGGCTAATAGGTATCCCATGATGCATGCGCACATTCCCCAGATCTCATTTGCCGCATCTTCAATCGGAAGCTTCTTTTGGTTGGCCGTGGCTAAGTGATTAGTTCTTTATTATTCTGCTTGTTAGAAGTTTTTAACTTCGTGTGAAGTGCTTTTCTTATTGCGGATAGCCTTATTGTGATAACGATTGTGTCAATTTAACTGGACTTGACTTTTTACTGGATATGACTTTTCTGCTATAGAAATTTGAGCCTGTTGGCCTTTTTTGTGTGTGTTCCTGTGAGTGTGTGCTTTTGACTAAACCGTTTTACTTAGAATTACTAGTCTGTTCCCTTTTCCTTTACACTAGGTTCGCTTAAGTTAGAGAACCTATTAAAATTTCCCTTTGTTGTTTGTTGTGAGAGTTAGGGCTAGATCTGTTTAAGTTAGAGGATCTAGTTCCTCTCTTGTTGAGTGAGTGTGTTGTTTTTCTCTTCAGTCGCCTATATTGAGACTGCCATTATGTCTAAAGAACATAAACAGCATAAACAGTCAGGATTTAAAAAGTGTACTAAATGCTCTCAAAAAATGTCCATCACTGATGGACATAGCATCTGTGTGTACTGTTTAGGGGCCATACATCTTCAAGAGACTTGTCTCTTTTGCCATTCCTTTAGTCCTAGAGTGCTCCAGGAATGGAAGAATAAGTTGATTCTAAAAGGCTTGTTAAAACCTTCTTTCGAGGAAGACCTAGCCAGTTCGTCCTCCTCTGCTAGGTCGCATTCTTCTAGAAAAGATAAGGGCAAGACCTCAAACAGGCCTTCTCCAGTCTCAACTTCTGTCTCTGAACCTCCACAGAAGTTACCTAAATCAGAGATGGCCTCTGTCTCTTTGGCTCCACTGTCCTCTGAGCCAATCGAGATTCTGGACATGGACATTGCAGTATCGGCACCCAGTGCTTCGGTGCCGATCGCTAGCAGTCCTCTTCGGATCCGGTCTACAAACATTCCACCAGTCTCCCCTACTTTAAAATCACCTATATTGCAGAGAGCGAGGTCTCCAACACTGTCCTCCAGATCCTCCAGGAGATTTTCTTAAAAAGACATTGAGAGAGTGGTGCTCAGACTCCTTAAGTCGTCGGCCTTGCCAAAATTTTTATCGGCTCCGACCACTTCTGTCTCTGAGCCGACTCCTGTTACCGATCCTGCTCTTTTTCCTCCTCCAACCCAGATTGGGCCTTGGAGCCGATGTTGGTACTGACTATAGTGGTGTCCTCGGCTCCAGCACCCCGGGTGGTTGTCTCAGAGCCAAGCTCCGCTCCGACACTGTCGGTGCCGTCCGAAGCGTCTAGGGTCTGAAGCTCTTCGTTCGCGCCCGAGGGGGACACTTGGAACCGAACCTCTTCAGTGCCAAGTCTCCCTCTTGGTGCATTGGCCCGAGTGAGCTCAGACCCTAAATCATTTTCGGAGTAGATTCCTTTGGAACCATCGGCACCTATGCTCTCCTCGGAGCCAGACGTCATTAGGAGCCGGAGGAATCTGTTTTCGTGAAGATGAGCATTTTGGATAGTTCATCCGTACCACGTAGGAGTACCGATGCTATACTCCCTCAAGCGCTGACTATGGTCTCAGCATCCTCTCTCCCGTGGGGATGGTAGAGACTCACAGCCTCAGGACCCCCCTTTGGGTGGTCGCCGATCTTCTGAGGCCTCCCCAGAAGATCCCGCTGAGGAGCCCCCATGGAAGAGATCATGTAAGAGGAAGCATGTAGACTCCCCTGATGATTGTCACATCTGACACTGACTTCAGTGTGTCGGAGGGGGCCCCTAAGTTGTCCTCTGAAGATGTCTCCTTTGCAGACATTTTGGAGATCCTCATGCAGAGAGGCGGCTGGCCCACCATTACCCATTTCGATGAGGAGTTGGTGTACCTGAAGGCTTTTGGGTCTCAACCCTCAGCTTCATGGGTGTCTCCGCCATTTGATGAATTACTAGATCTCGTGAGTCAGAAAGCATGGGTAGACTCCTGATGCCGTGGAACTGGTCCCCAGGAGGCCGAATAAATTTCTCTCCGGCCCCTAAGGACAAAGAGTTTCTATCTAAGGGTTTACCTGTTGTTGCCATGGTGGTGGCGGCGGCCACTAAGAAGGAGCTAGCAGAGACGACTTCTATCCATCCACCTAATGAGTAATCCCAAACGATGGATAGGTACGGGAAGCATATCTTCTCCGCTGAACTATCTATCACATTTTATGAGACTTAAGAGAGATCTCCTAAAGGAGTTAGGAGATACTCTTCAGGGTACCTCGACTGAAGCAGTCCCATCTACAGTGTCGGCTCAGTTGGCTACCCTCACATCTGTTGTTAACTCCTCCATGCGGCTGATCTCATATGCAGCTGATGGTGCTAGTAGGGCAGTGGGTTCAGGAGTCTCATTAAGGAGACATTCCTGGATGCGTCTATGCAACTTTGCTGAGCCTTTCAAGTCTACATTCACCAATGCTCCCGTGGATGGATCCTCTCTTTTTCGACCCAAGGTGAAAGATACCCTTAACAGGTGTGAGCAGGAAGGAAAGACTATCTCTGCTGTGGGAGTCCGTTTTACTGTTCCTTCTAGACCTTACCCTAAAGGTCAGAAGAGCGGCAAAATGTGGTTCAAGAAATCACAGAGACCTTTCCAGGACACACAAGGTGATTCCTCCTTCAGAGGCAGGGGAGGAGGAAATAATGGTAGATGTCTCCCTAGAGGCAGGGGAGGCCCACAAAATCAGGGAGGTCGATTTCTTTCGTGACCATCCCTATCAGCGTTCCTGATGTGGAACCTGACTGTGCGTCTCTGGAGCTGGTCGGGGGTCACCTGTCCTTGTACTCAGAAGCTTGAATTACCAGAGGTTACTCTATACCCTTTTCCCTTCCGCCACGCCCTCCCAAAAGGATCTCAGATGTACCACCCAATCAAAGGGATCAAGCGGCTATAGAGATAAGAAAGCTGCTATTAAAAAGAGTCATCTAAAAGGTCCCAACAGACCAGACAGAATTCGGAACATACTCCAGGTTCTTTTTAGTTCCAAAAAGAACAGGGGACTGGAGACCCATCCTAGACCTCAGCAGGTTAAACGAGCATGTAAAGAAGTCCAAGTTCTGAATGGTCACTCTACAATCCATACTCCCCTTGTTGGGGAGTAACAGCTGGATGTGCTCAATAGATCTCCAGGATGCCTACTACCACATAATGATGGACAAAGCATCAAGGAGCTACCTACGCTTCTGGCTGGGAGCCAATCATTACCAGTTTCGAGCGCTGCCCTTTGGTCTCACCACAGCCCCCCCGGGTGTTCACCAAGTGCATGGCAGTAGTCACAGCTCATTTGTGGCGTCAGGGAAACCAAGTCTTTCCATACCTGGACGATTGGCTCCTGACCACCACCACCAGGCATCGCCTAATTCAATCGAGAGATTCCACAATCAAGCTCTGTTCCCATTTGGGAATCTCGATAAACTCGGAAAAATCCAATAGGACAGTCAGACTACCTACTACAGAATACAGAATCTTGTGCAACAAATTTACAGGATACTTCCCCTTCGAAGAGTCAAAGCGAAGGTGGTGTTGCAGCTTCTTGTAACTATGGCATCAACCATAACCTTGGTACCTTTAGCAAGACTACATATGAGAATACTCCAATGGCTCGTATCATCCCAGTGGTTGTTTCAGCAGTTGCCTCTACATCATCAGATCCTGATTACAGATTCTTGCAGAAAGGACCTACGCTGGTGGATTCAACCAGGTCTTCTTACCACAGGGACTCCCTTTGTACCGTACCAACCCGTTGCCACTGTGACCACGGATGCCTCTCAGATAGGGTGGGGGACATTATCTTGGCAGGACTGTCCAAAGCACATGGCAAGAGCAGGAGGCCCATCTGCATATCAGTGTCCTAGAGATGAGGGTGGTGCTTGGTGCTTCTAGCGTTGCAAGCACTTCACGACTTTCTCCCTCTAGGGGACGATAGCTATCCAAACCGACAACATGTTGGTTGTCTGATATCTAAAATAAGGGGGGAACCATATCATACCCCTTATGTCGAGAGGCCATGCGAGTTTGGAATTGGGCAATTTCTTCCTAATACTTTCTCATTGCAATGCACTTCCTGGGGACTTCCAACGTGATAGCGGACAAGCTAAGCAGGGCAATATTGTTACTTCACAAATCGTCCTTGAACCAGAAAATAGCCAGTATGATCTTTCACAAATGGGGATAACCCTGCTGCGACCTGTTTGCCAGTCACATCAACACCAAGTGCAGCACCTTTTTCTCTCTCATCCCCTCCTCCGGGGGAGTCTCCAAGCGATGCACTAGTCCATGTTTGGCCCCCGGGACTCCTGTATGCTTTACCTCCTTTTCCACTCATCCCCAAGGTCATACAGAAGGCAATGCTGTTGGGAAGCAAGATGATCCTCATCACTCTTTACTGGCCTCGTCAGATTTGGTTCCCTTTTCTCAGGCCTCACCTGTTAGACTGCCCATGGACTCTGGACCCAGTGCCAGACCTCCTGACACACGTCGGGTTCTCTTCACCCCAGTCTCCACACTCTCAAACTGACGGCATGGCTGCTCCAGCTCCGTCACTAGTCAGGCTTCATGATTTGTTTCCAGCTGTAACTCATATTACCTCTTCTCACAAGCCTTCGACCAGAAAATTGTATTGTAGTAAATGGAAGAGATTTTCCATATGGGCACACAATAGAGAAGTTGATCCATTTACAGCTCCCATTACTATTGTTCTAGGGTTTCTTTCAGAACTCTTTCACCAAGGTTCAGCGGCTGCTATACTTCAAGTTTAACTAGCAGCAATATCTAATTTTCAACAGACAGGAAGAAGGGTAAGAGGAAGCGAGGGCGTCCAGCAAAGAGGTGGATGGATTGTGTGAAAGAAGATCTGCGACAGTCAGGCACGAGTGTTGAAGAAGGCAGGAGAGTGTCACTGAATCGAGAGAGTTGGCGACAGTCAATACGATACCCCGACCCCATGTAAATGGGAAAAAGGGGATGATGATGATGATGATGATGATTGATTCCATTCTTATGTCTCACAAGCTGTGCAAATCCTTTCTTAAGGGTTCCATGATGTTAATACCTCCTGTGCAAGACCCCGTTCCTCCTTGGGACCTGAATCTAGTTCTGTCTAGACTTAACTCTGCTACCCTTTGAACCAGCCCATAGTTTTCAGTTGAAATTTCTGTCCTGGAAGACTCTTTTTCTGGTAACAATAACCTCAGCCAGGTGAGTTTCTGAATTACAGGCTCTGTCTGTTAAACCTCCATATTTAATTTTTCACAAAGATAGGGTCTCTTTCCGGACCAACCCTTCTTTTATTCCTAAAGTCTGTTCTCAATTTCACTTAAACCAAACAATTGAATTGCCAGTGTTCTTCCCTAATCACTCCAGTAAAGCAGAGAATACATTCCACCAATTGGATGTGCACAGGCAACTACGTTTCTATATCCACCGGACCAAACAATTTAGAAAATCAGAACAGCTGTTTATTTCCTTTGCTGAGGCGAGAATGAGCTTGCCAGTTTCCAAGGTTACACTTTCGAACTGGATCTCTAGTTGTATTTCCTTTATTTACATTTCTCAAGGAAAGGAGTTACCCTTTAAAGTCAAAGCGCATTCCACCAGGTCCTTCTTTACTTCTGCTGCTTTCCAAGCCAGGACACCTATTGATAGTATTTGTACAGCAGCAACATGGGCTACCCCTCATACCTTCATTTCCCATTATAAATTGGATTTAACTTCCAGGGGTAGAACTTCTTTTGGTTCCACGGTACTCAGGAGTATCTTCCAGTGAGCCACCCATTCAAGATGCTAGGGACGCTGTCCCACATGTAATAATGGAGGGTGAGATAGGACTACATAACATAGAAGTTATGTACACACCATAACGTTCCATGTATGTAGTCCGTCTCTTCGAATATTATTACGAACCCCACCCACCAGCCCCCTTCCTGGGGGATCTGGATACAGTTTTTTTTTTTTTTTTTTTCTACAGTGGTTTTTGCCACAAGGGTGACTTTTCTTACAGTTTATACTTCCGGACCTTTGTCCTTTTTCCTGTCTTATTCTAGTTGACTAGTAGCAAACATGATCTGGGGAATGTGTGCATGCATCATGGGATATCTATTAGCCATGAGCCAATCAGAAGTTTTCAGGCTTTCTAAGCGGCCGAGTCAGAGCTGAGGATTGGCTCTGAACCGACATGTAATAAAGTTTGGCGAGATGGACTACATACATGGAACGTTATGGTGAGTACATAACTTTTTTTTATGTACTCTAAACTGAGACTTTAAACTGTTAACTATAATACTCCAAGAAAAACAGGAGACTACTAACACACACAAGAAGTTGAAAGGCACACAGATTAATTATTCGCAGAAAGCTGTAAGAAAAAAAAAAATGCCAAAGGACAGGTTTAACCACTAATTTAACACACTACATAAACTGCTCCAAAGAAACAGGGGCCTATCACACCAAAAGTTCAATATACAACCTATCAGAGAATGGATCTAACCACTACTTGACACACTAGAAACTATCACTGGATGAAACACAATCCAACGATGGAGATCCTCTAACTTTAAACGGAATCTCCAAGGGAAGGAAGGCACGGGGACAGGAAGCGGCCTATAAGTTAAACGGAATGCTGAGAGCCCTCTAACTTAAACGGGTCTCTCACAAAAACGAAGGGAAAACAATACACGGAAGCTATAAGGGGGTTTTATCTAAATCTATCGCGCACTATAATACAGAAAACTGACCAAACTGTAGAAAAAAGTGAAATGAAATATACTCAGCCAACGAGCCAGTCGGAAGACATCCCAGTCGCTTGAGCGGCAAACAAGATCAGGGGATTTTACCAGCTGCATCATGGCACAGGGGTTAGCCTTGCCCCAGTGGAAGCTTTTTATATTCGGCCGAGTCGGGACCGATACTCTGTTCCGAACCCAGTCAGCAAGAATTACGGCGAGATAAGACAACATAACATTGTTCGTTTGTTTGTTTGTGTCTTTCGGCTTTTCCCGGTTAGGAGTTGCCACAGCGGAATTCCGGTCTGCTAATGATTGGTAGTTGATTTTTACGTGCCGAGTTACCAGCCCTGACGCACAACCTTCAACGAAGGTGCGCCCATTCACGCATGTCTCCACGCAGAAGACGCTCTAGCTGAGAATCGAACCGGACAGCATCTTACTGTGAGGCGACAATGCTACCGCAGCACCATTGTAAGGTTTGTAAAACAGAACTGGAAACAGTTGCACACCTCGTTGCTGGTTGCGATATACTATTGGCAGAAGAACTGTATACTGAAAGGCATAATAATGTGACAAGACTGTTGTACTGGGGATTGTGTAAACATTATGTTATTGAAGTGCCTGAAAAATACTGGAAACATGAGCCAGAAAGCTTCATAGAAAATGATGAAGTCTACATCACATGGGATCACCCATTACCAACAGTTCAAAAGATAGATGCTAGAAAACAGGATGTAGTGGCCCATGAAAAGAAGACAAAAGTAGCATTGATCATTGAAATTGCCACATCCAATGACTACAGCGTATTGCGTACAGAGAGACACAAATTCATAAAATATCAAGATTTGCAGGCAGAAATGAGAGCAATGTGGAAGAAAGATACCCAGATAGTTCCAACAGTAGTAGGAGCAACGAGTCTTATAAAAATAAATCTACAGTTGTATTTAGATATTGTCGCCTCACAGTAAGACGTTGTCCTGTTCGATTCTCAGCTAAAGCGTCTTCTGTGTGGAAACATGCGTGAATGGGCGTACCTTCGTTGAAGGTTGTGCGTCAGGCCTGGCAAGCCGGTACGTAAAAATCTACTGCCAATCATTAGCAGACCGGAGTTCCGCTGTGGCGACCCCTAACCAGGAAAAGCCGAAAGATACAACAACCACCACCAATACATGTAACTCCTTAAGAATTGCAGGAAGGAGTCATTACTAGATACAATGTGGGTGCTGCGAAGAGCACTTCTGGCTGACATCAAAGATTGAAACGGTACTAATTTCATGAACTTTAATCATACTTTTACAATTACTACAAATGGTTACAATATTGTAAGACAGGACAGGATAAACAAATGTGGTGAGAGTGTAGCAATTATGTTTAAAGAATCACTTAATCTAGAAAAACTAAACTATTCCCCACCAGACATCTCTCATGCTGAACTCCTTATCACTCGCCTCCAAATTAATCCTCAAAAATTCATTAACATCATAGCCATCTACCTACCACCAGGTAACAACCTGCTCAACATAGAATCCCTCCTGTCCTGGTCATCTTTTTCTCTATCCCAAGAAATCGTCATTCTAGGTGATTTCAACCTAGACTGGTCCTCCTGCTCCTCTGACTCCCCTACATTATTTATAAACTTATACAACTTCACCCAAATTATTAACTACCCCACCCACGTCGGCAAGCACTCCATTAAAAAATCACTTCTAGACTGGATTTTAACCAACAAAACAAACCACGGGTCCCAGGCAGGCTGTCTACCAGTCACACTAAGTAACCATGCCCCTACATTTCTGTTTAGGAAGAAAACACATAACCAAACCAGCATCTCATACAAATATACCCGTAGCAAAAAATATTTCTCCTCTGACACCTTCAATTTACTACTACAAAACTGTGACTGGTCCCCATTAAAAAATCTGCAAGTAGACCTAGCAGTAGAATATTTCAATAACAAATTCCTTGAAATATTAAATAATCTTGCCCCCATCAGAAACATTCACCAAAAAGCCAAACAGCTACCTTCATACCTCTCAACTGTACCGAATTGCTCAGCATTTACTGGTTTTGAGGTCCAAATAATGGGGTGCCGTGAATTCCCAATTGGCCGCCTTTATTACCGATTCTTTCCTGGCATTTTTTTTTTATTTTTATTTTCTCAGCAATTTTCTGCTGATGTTATTACGTGCAAAGTGTGCACAATGACGTCAGCATCGTGAGCAGCCTACCAGCTTGTCGAAATTCGGCTGAGGGCTTGAGGGGTGTAACTGACTGACTTATTGGCTGTATTTGTACTCAGACGTGAGGTGCAGCAGCTAAGCAAAGGCAAGCGGCTCTTTTTTCAAATTACAAACAGTTAGTTTAGAGAGGGTCGGGACTGGACTACACAAACTACAGTTCGGACCTCGAGAGAGCAGCAACAGTGTTATTTATTTATTTATTTTTTAATTAGCAGTGACAGTCGGCAAAACTACCCCGTCCCATTTGTTTCAGAGCAGCAGGCAGCATAGTCTCTGGTCAGAGCGGCGGTCCAGACATGAAATATTTCTCCTCCTCTTCCCCCAGCTCCTCCTCCACCTCCAGGTAAAAAGATAAAAAAATAAATAAATAAATTGAGAATAATTCAGCAATGCACGAGTATTATTGAGTTTCTAACTTCCTTCCTATATCCTACTTCTTGTCTTAAATTAAAAAAAGCTCACTGACGCGAACATCTTAGCAGCAAAGTAAATAAGTTTGTTTACTGATAATAGAGTTAGACAAACAAGTAAGTAGTGTTTCACTTTTCCTGAAGCTGTGTCTCATATTCACGACAACATTTATGACACTGGCCTGAGAAATGATAGTGGGAAGGGTAATGGTTTCATTTAAGGTGGCAAACATAGTAAGCATTGCCCAAAGGAGCAGAATTGTATGCATGTTTTTAAACAGTTTACGTCTGTTGCCCTGAGAAAAAAAGTTTCAGAGGAACATAATGCCTATCACTGTTTTCTACAGGAAGTCATTGCTAGCATGCTGTTTCTAAGTGTGTGGTGGCAATGACTCCCTTCTTTGGGGGATTTCTTACTTCAAGTTGGTGCAACCATGAAAGTAATTTGTATAATATCAGGGAATTAGTGGGCAGTGCAGGAAGGCTTGCCCCTTTGCAAGAAATGCTTAAAGTTAAGTTTGTCATGCTGCCGTGATTCAGGCATTATTTTTTGGCAATTCTGGTGCTAGGAACTCTGTAGTTTGCTGATCCATAGTAGGAACAAAGACCCAAAATCAGGGACAGATTTTAAATATTGCCCTTATAAACTTAAGAAGTTGCTAGAGTAAAATGCTATGCAGCAGCATACATTTTCTGAAAGATTGGAAGTCTGAAACTGAAATGAATGTCATTATTTAGTGACTTCCGTCCACAGCAATGTCAGAAAAATACAAGTTTTATGTGGAACAGACCAAAAATAAGAGGCAAAATCTGAACATTCTGCAAAATTTTGGACAGTTGAGAGCTATATTTCAGGTTTTTATTTGCACGTATATTTTATTATATGCCTTAGTTGTGCTTTGTGATATATAATAATGGTTTATTCTCTGAACCAAAGGTTTTAATTTCAATTATAAAAAGAAACAATTAAGAAAAGCTTATAAAACAACACACAGCTCTTGACACTGAACTTTCTTCAAAGCTTTATGGTAATTAGATGAAACCTATCTAGTGTACCTGTGCCTCCACATTCCTGTTAACACTATATAGGTATCCGTGAAGTGTAAATTAAAGAATAAGTGATTGTCAACAGTGACTGCATGCACTAGCAATATGTTTAAATACTTATGAAATGTGTATTCCAGAAATTAAGAGACATGGGCAGTGATGAAACACAAATAAAGACAGTAATGCTGTACTGCATATCAAATGTTAGACAATCACAATTTGGGGAATAGGAGTCCCTACACAGGATGCAAAACAGAGTAATTGCTGGCATTTGTGAATGCAGATGTATTAATGAGCTGCATCTAAAGTAGTAATGTGGATTTAGTAGTGAAAACTACATTGCTGAAAATAAAGATGCTTTTATAACAACGGTTGTTTTTGAAAGCTTAGATTTAAATAGTCTCCTTTTTCTGTGATCATTTGGGAAGTAAATTATGAGAAGTATTTATGGACTTAGATCTGATGTAGGCTTTTATAGCAAATGCAGAATCGGTGCTTGCTCATGCACACAACAACCACTGCTGTGATGCTCAGTGGCAAATTACTATGTTTATGATAAAATCACTACTTCGCTTTTCCTTTCCCATAGTAGTCCAGACACTTTGGTGTTTCTTAAGAGCTTTAGTTTATTTTACTGAAATGTTAGAAGTCTGACTTAGCTTTTACAAGATTAAATTTTGACCTGGTTTCATTTGTTTTAATATCCGTATATCAGAGGCCGCGGTGGTGCAGCGGTTAGCATTGTCGCCTCACAGCAAGAGGTTCTTTCCGTTCGATTCTCGGCTGGAGCGCCATCCTGTGTGGAGTCTGTATGTCCTCCCCACGGTCGAGTGACGTTTAAAGACATGCAGGTAGGTTGTGTACATGAATGGGTGTGCCTTCTTTGAAGGTTGGGCATTGGGTTGGCAACTCTGCACTGTAATATCCACTACCAATCATTAGCAGACCCGAGTTCCACTGTGGGGACCCCTAACAGGGAAAAGCCGGAAGACATTACTAGTAATAATGAAATGTTAGGAGCATGCCTTTACAAGATTAAATTCTACTTTTAGTTCCTTTTTGTATATATCAGAAATACTAAAAAAGTTGGTTTACAAGAGTAAACTCAACTATAGTTAGTTTAGTTTGTATATACCAGAAAAATTGAAGGTTGTGAGTATGCTTATAAAAGATTATTTATTTATTTTTTTTATTTTACATTTGGTGACCGGGATAGTCCGACTGGATTCATGTCCATTTTCAGCGGAGGCCCGGGGAGAAAAGCTCCAAGGTAAGCAGATACAATAGAAACAATGAAAACATATTACAAATATGGTATAGACAAAGAATACATAAGCAAACATGAATAGACAAGTTCAACAGGTTAGAGTTGCTCCCCGGTGACAGTCAGGGGTAAGTTCAACAGTAATCTGATTAATAGATTTTTCACATTCTTGATGAGAGTTAGCCAGGCTTGTTGCAGTGGCAAAGCCAGTTTAGTGCCAGATGTTGTTTGAGTCTAGTTTTAAATTGGCCTAGGAAGGAGAGCAAAGTAATATCAGCTGAGAGAGAGTTTCAGGCTCTACCTGCAGAGTTTGCAAAGAGGGAATCACCGGCGGTATTGTTAATTTTGATTGTCTGAATTAGTCTATTCGAGGATCGAAGCAGTCGTGGATTGTTATAGGGGGTGATGAGATTTTTAAGTGCTGGATTATAAAGGATTTTATTAGCCATAATTAGTAGGTTATATTGGATTAGACTGGGTAGTTCAAGCCACCCAAGCTGGTTAAGAGTGATGCAGTGGTGTGTCCTAAAAGGCAGGCCAGTGGCAAACCTGGCAATGTGATTATAACAGGTTGAGAGTTTATTAAGTACAGTCTTGTTTAGATTAGAGAGTAGGGGGGATGATATAGAAGTGTTGAAAGTAGGTGAGAGCGAGCTATGGCAATTTTGGCTGGAGGGGTGAGGAAGGCTTTTATTCTGTAAAGTGACCCTAGTTTTTTATTGATGGTTTTGATTGATTGCTTCACACGTAGATCGAATTTTAGGTTATCAATAATGACAAGTAATAGTTTTGTAGAGGGATCGGGGGAGATTGTTATGCCATCATTTGCATTTATGGTAAAGGTAAAAGCAGCAGACCTTTGTGTTTGTGAGAATAACAGCATTTTAGTTTTTTTGGGATTTAGCATCAATCGACGTTCAGAGAGCCAGTTTTCTATAGTACTAAAGGTGGACTGGGTAGTAGACCATAAATCTGTAGGAGATGTAGCTGAGTAAATCAGGGTGGTCATCAGCATATTGGATACAGCTGACGTTTGGGATGACAGTATACAAGTCATTAATAAAGATGGAAAACAGTAGGAGCCCTAGTATGGAGCCTTGAGGTACTCCAAGGGTGTTAGGTTGTAGGTTAGAGAGCTTGTTGTGCCAAAGAACAGCCTGCTGTCTCCCATTGAGGTAGGATTTAAACCATTGAAGGGCTTTAGAATCTAGACAAAGTTTGTAGTGTGTGAATCAGAAGTTGGTGGTCAACCATGTCAAATGCCTTGGAAAGATCCAAGAAGAGGGCTGCGGATATGTGATTATTGTTACGGTTATTGTTTATGGTATTGGTAAAAGATAGTAGGGCTGAAGTAGTGCTGTGGTATGGATGGAAGCCGTGTTGGGTATTTGACATGAGGCTATTCTGGATTAGGTGGTGCATGAGTTGTTTGTGTATACATTTTTCCATAATCTTTGCAAGTTGAGAAAGTATAGTTATTGGTCTATAATTGGAGAATTCAGTGGAGAAGCCTCCTTTATGTAGTGGGATTATGTAGGATAGTTTCCAAATGGTGGGAATTTTAGCCTCTGCTATGGTACGATTAATTAGTATTTTTTACTGGGTAGGCAATAGCATCAGCTGATTTTTGAAGGTACTTAGGGAGTTGATCAGCGGAGAGTGTGGTGGGTTTTAATTTTTTGATCAAGGTACGGATAAGTGACGTTAACAATGGTTGGAAGCTGAATGACAGTAGGTTCATAGGGATGGTACTGTCAGGGCCAGGGGAGCTGGGGGTAATTGGCTAGCTAGGGCTTGAATTGTCTCAGTAAAGAAATGGTTAAAACTATCTGAAACATCCTGGGGGGGTTATCAATGGTAGCAGCGGGGATAGGGGTAGAAGTTTTTCCAGGATGAAGTAGATTATCCAGCCTGCCCAGAACTTCTGAGGATTGTTCTGGTTTGCTGTTTGTAAATTACAGTAGTATTGTTTTTGTCTTGTAAGATGGATTTTTTAGTTTCATTCCTAGCTTGCCTTTATTTAACATGATCTTGGGGGTCTTTAGTAGACCGCCATAGCGCCCAAAATTTGTTTCTACTGGTAATTTTTAGTCTAGACTCTTTAGAAAGCCATGGTGCAGTTTTTGCTTTTGTTCTCTTTGAAGCAGGTGCATGCAAATCAAGGATTTCAAGAGAATTGTTGTTAAAATATGCAACTGCCTCCTCTAAGGGGAGGTGTTTTAGAATAGACCAGTTACAGGAGTTAAGTTCCTGTTAGAATTTGGCAGGGTCAAAGTCTTTTTTGTTTCTGACTTTTTTGAGTAAGGGTTGTTGAGGATTAATGGCTTTTTGCTTAACTATGTAAGTGAGAAGGTGGTTGCTTAGGTCATCGGGGAAGGTACCAGCGGTGTACAGTTGGTGGTTACTATTTGCTAGTACCCAGTCGAGTATACTTTCTTTTTGGTTGGGTTTACCTAGCCTGGTAGGGGTGGTTATGATTTGTGTAAATGCATACAGATTAGTATGGGTAGATGGGGATTCTGAGGAACAGGTGCCCCAGTCTATGTTAAAATCTCTGAGTAGTAGGGTTTCTTGGGGGTAATGACATGATAGCCAGTGTATGGTATCTTCGAGTGTGGCTATATTGTTACCTGGGGGAATATACATGCAGATGATGTTAATGCATTTACTTTTGTTAAGTTGCAATCTGGTGGCAAGGATTTCTGAGTTATTAATCTGAGGTTTTTGAGATTTGTAGAATATAGCTACCCCACCCCCCTTCCTGGAAACACGATCCAGCCTGTGTATGTTATACCCAGGTGGTAACACTTCATTTTTGGTAGCGTTAGATTTTAGATTATATTTTGGATTTAACATACTTAATGGAATGGACAGGCATTCGTTAAGATGGTAAAACTGCTCAACTGTTAAGTCATTTTGCACTGTGAGGGTGAACTCTAATTTACTTGGTGGAGAAGTTCATTTTTAACTTGTGAATGAAAAGTGTGTGCTCTTATATTATGAGGTTGTCAATAGAGAGTTGTATTAATAATTTTAGATGAAAATGTTGTAAATCGGGAAGGTTCAGTGGAAGATCAGACATATGTAGTGCCTCCATGTTTCCCCTTTGTGTGTGTCAGGGACTATGTGCTATTCTTTTTGTTTAGTCATTTAGTAAAATCTGACTTTTCATGACCTCATGGACATGAGTTTGTTGACATAGGCAGTTATACTTTTCCAGTAATACTAATGAAGTGATATGTTTAACTTTGTGTTGCCTTTCATGGAGACAGTAGTCCCTCCCCATTAAGGTTGCAAATTGCCAGTGAGTCATAGTATGTGTTTAGTGTTTCAGAAATAGTGTCAGTGTTTTAAATATCTGTTCTTCAGTTTGCGCTTAAAAGTTGGCATCCCACAATTCCATTAGAGTGGGCAGGTTACATTATTATGTATGCAAATTTTATGCTAACCAGTGTACAGATTTGTACCTAATTTTCATGGACTTTGTCCAGATTTTTGGTGTTTCCAGGTTGAGAGGTATGGCTACCATGGCTTTCTAAAGAAAAAGAAAAAAATAATGAAACAAAGACAGAAGGCCTGGTCACTATATCATATGACCAAAAATAATCTCACCCTTTACAAACAACTTAGAAACCATGCTAAGAAAAACAACATCAAGGACAAAAGAGCCTATTCCCTCACCTGCCAGCAAAAATACC
Organism: Protopterus annectens; assembly: GCF_019279795.1. Lineage (NCBI taxonomy): Eukaryota > Metazoa > Chordata > Ceratodontiformes > Protopteridae > Protopterus > Protopterus annectens. The sequence goes on along the minus strand of NC_056725.1, from coordinate 703,644,289 downwards.
AGCACATTCCACAAAAATTCTGGCAGAATATCAACTACCTCCTTAACCCCGGTAAAACCCTTACCCCTCTCGCTACTAACTCCTCTATGCCCTTAGCCTCAGATCAGTTCCCACCTCATCAACTCTTATCACTTCTCTCTTAGACAACAAAACAATCCCACCACTCACTGATCCAATGATTCAAACTCCTTCTCCTTTTTTCCCATTCCAACTTCCTACATAAAAAACTCCTATGTAAATTAAAACCCTGCTGCTTAGCTGCCGACCAAGTTCCAAACGAATACCTAAAACTAGCTTGCCCCATCCATCGTCTACCCCATATCATTACTAATAAACCACTCTGTGTCCGAAAAGTATGTTCCCAAATTATGGAAAATCTCTCCTATCATACCACTTCATAAAAGCGGCCCATCTAGAGACATAACTAACTACCGTCCTATCGCCATTCTATCCCCCCTTGCCAAAATTCTAAAGAAATGTATCCACCAGCAACTCATGAATCACCTCACTACCAACAACCTACTCTCCAGCACGGCTTCAGGCATAAACACAGTACTAACTCAGCCCTCATAACTTTCACAGAGACCATTTGCCACCTCAAAAGTGAAGGAAAACTAGTCTCAGCTATTTTCTTAGATATGTCATAAGGTTATAACACAGTGTCCCATCAGCTGCTCCTCAACAAACTTGCCACTTACAATCTCAATACCACACCCCCTAACATGGTTTCACAGTTATCTATCAGACTGTCAACAGGCCACTAAATGGGCAAACAGCCTCTCCTTACTATTACCAGTCACCATGGGGGTACCACAAGGCTCCATACTTGGGCCCCTCATCTTCATATTTACCAACAACCTATATACTGCCACCCAACATGCCACCCGTTATCCAGTATGCGGATGGCTCCTCCCTTATCTGCTCAGCCCACTCCCCACAAAAACTCCAACAGAAAATGCAGTCATCATTCCAAGACATTGAAAAGTACCTCACCAGTCACCAACTCATCCTAAATCCAAATAAGACCAAACTCATAATTTTTTCTAACAAATCTTCCAAAGCCAGTACCCCATCCCTCTCCATACTATCTAACAACGGTACAAAAATCAAACCCACCAATCAGACCAAGCTGCTAGGGGTAACCATAGATGACTCGCTAAAATTTGATACACATCTATCTGACCATCAAAAAATCCATTCTAAACTAGGCGCTCTATACAGGGTTAAACCTTACCTTACACAACAAGCTAGACTGACCACTGCATGATCCCGCTTGCCATCCACCCTCCTGTACTGCTCTGAGATCGTTACTAACCTATCAAAACCAATCTAAATAAACTAGACTCCTGCTATAACAGAATAGCTAAGTTTGTCACTAACCACTCCCACAGAACACACCACAGGACTGCTCTCCAACAGCTCAACTGGCTAGAACTTCCCAACCTATTATTACTAAAACAACTTTCACTTGCCCATAAAATCATATCCAGCTCTATCAAACCTAGTCCAGCCAAGCACAAACTGTAAACTCTTCAGGTCATCCAACAAACTAATAATAAAAGTAACCCAGTCTCACAACTGTCACAGAGGCTCCCTCTACTCCCATAAAGTTGCCAAAGATTGGAACACCCTTCCTCAGCAGATAACTAAAAACCCCAACCTGTCCACATTTATTTATTTATTCTATTTTATTTTACATTTGTTGACCAGAAGATTCCAACTGGATACATGTCCATTTTCAGCGGAGGCCTGGGGAGAAAAGCTTCACAAAATACTAACAAACAATTAAGATATTTATACATAGCAAGCAAATTTTGTAGGAGAAAACATGATTGTACAAAACTGCATAGGATTACAGAATCAAAGTACAATATTCATTGGAATTAGAAGATTTATCAAAATACCATGGTTTAAAAATTTAAAAGTAGGATAGTACATGGGATGTACTGGATTGCAGAGATAACATTGCTTGAGACAAGCATAAGTAGGATAGGTTTAAGAGAAAAATGTTAGGTTCATAGGTTGGTACTAGGCTATCGACCCTAGGGCCTATACAAGCCTAGCCATAGCAATTTCCTGTATATTTCTTCCCACAATATTTACTTCCCTGGACCCCTGTCTAGCAGGGCGACTGACATGATCCCAGAGGTGAATTTTCTATCTCCCATCCAATCGTCAAGGTTCCTTTTGAAGAGGGCCAAGGAGGCGCTCTGCTTGACATGTATGGGCAGTGTATTCAAGAGTATGGGGAGTCTGTGGGTCAGGAACCTATCCCTCCAGCATGTTTTGTTCATTATGACGACAAGGTTTAGATCCCTGGAGCTTGTGGCTCTGAGGAATTGGGATTCCTTTAAGTGGAGCATGCCCAACAGCTCAGGTTAGGGTTTGTTTTGTGGGTAGAGGATGGGTTAGGAATGGTATATGTTCTCATGTGGACTGTTGGGAAGGTATTAGTAGGTGAAGCACCTTATGGGGGATTGTGGTTCTTCCTACAAGGGATAGAAGCAAGTGGATGGGTGGGAGGATGAGTATACTAGGAGGTCAACCTGGGGGGTGGCAAGTGCATTTCCATGTGAGTAATAGGTGGTGTTTTAGTAGTTTTTTGAATGTAACCATTGAGTTGGCAGAGGTAATGGGCTGAAGATAGTGAGTTCCAGATTTTACCTATGTAGTTGGGGAATAGGGAGTCACCTGCTGAGTTATTGGTTTTGGTTACCTTGATTTTCTTTTTTTCACTAGAGTGAAGTCTGGGATTGGCTTGTAGTTTAAGTAGATTAGATAGTGCTGATGTTTTTTCAGGAAGTAGTAGGAGTTTGAGTGAAAGAAAGCTGGTGGAATGAGAAGAGATGTGGGAATTCAAGCCAGTGAAGTTGATGTAGTGACTGACAGTGGTGGGCATGGTGGGTGGCACTGGTAGCGAATCTGGCAATTTGATTATAGCAGATGTTGAGCTTGGCCATTTCAGTTTTCTGTAGGTTGGTGAAGATAGGAGCAGCGTGTATAATAGTGGGGAGAGAAGGTGGGTTTAAGCTACAGTTATTCTAGCAGGTTGAGTTAGAAATGGTTTATTTTTATAAAGTCTGCCCAGTTTTTAATGGATGTTTTTAATAGTATGGTTTATCTGTAGAACGAACTTAAGGTTGTCATCAGTGGTCACTCCTAGCAGTTTAATATGAGTGTCTGGAGGGAAGATAGTCCCATCTCTGGAAATTATATTAAATTAGATGGGCATAGGAGTGGATTTGTTTGGTTTAAATAGCAACAGTTTGGTCTTTTTGGGATTAAGTAAAAGGTTTTTGTTGAGAAACCAGGTTTCTGTAGTTTGGAAGACTTTTTGGGTGATGGAGAGGAGTTTGTGGGGTTTATTGGCTGAGCAGAGTAATAGTCATCAGCATATTGTATAACAGTTCCATCCTGGCAGATGATGTGAGGATCATTAATGAAGATGGAAAATAGAAGGGGCCCTAAGATGGACCCTTGTGGGACTCCAGTAGTAATAGGTAGCAGTGAGGATAGGTTGTTGTCCCATCGAACTGCTTGTTGTCTACATTGTAGATAGTTGTAGAATTAGGCTAGTGAGTGATTACTAAGGCCAAGGTTAGAGAGGGAGTGGAGCAGTTTAGGATGGTTGACCATATCAAAGGCTTTTGACAGGTCCAAGAATATGGCAGATGTTAGTTTACCTAAGTGTCCGTTTTGGTTGTTTAGGTTTGTAAAGGAAAGAAGGGCTGTGGTTGTACTGTGGGCAGGTCGGAATTCATGCTGGCTAGGAGAGATTAGTTGATTGTTGAGTAGGTATGGCATAAGTTGACGGTGTATACATTTTTCAAGAATTTTAGCCAGTGGGGACAGGATGGCAATAGGGCGATAGTTGGTGAGTTCAGTGGATGTACCACCTTTATGTAGAGGGATGATGTAGGAGGTTTTCCAGATAGATGGGAATGGTGCTTTCTGATAAGGATCTGGTAAGCAGAATAGAGATTGGGTAGGCAAGCTCATTAGCGGCCAACTGGAGACATTCTACAGGGATACCATCAGCTGCTAGAGTAGTAGGTTTATGTTTAGCTAGTAATTTTTTGACATGATTGGTGGGGATGGGTTGAAATTGGAAGGTAGTTTTGGGACTGACTGCAAGTTCAGGGATATTGCTAGTAGTAGTAGTGGGTTGTTGTTGAGCTAGTTTGGAGATGGTTTCTATGAAATATTTATTGAATGAGTTAGGTATATCTGTGATTTTGCTTGTGGAGGTTGGGTTTGAGGGTTTTCCCAGGCGAAGTAGTTTATTTATTCCTGCCCAAACTTTTTTGGGGTTGTGTTGGTGCTTGTTTTGTAAATATAGGAAATTATTTTTGTCCAGGAGAATATTTTTTTTAGTTTAATTTCTAAGTTTTTGGAAGTGTTCTGTAGTTGCTGTGTTTTTTTCACTGTTGCAGTCATTGCAATTGGGTTTTCCTACTGGCAGGCTACCCGCAGTCAGCCTGAATTCCAAAGTCTAGGTCCAGCGTCGTTTGCTGTCGATTCCTCCCTGACGTCAGTGCGCCAGGGGTATAAAAGATGCAGCCAACGCCATTTTCTTCTTTATTGCCGTGCGGTGCCTGAAGCAAAAGCAGTTCGCAAGTGCCAGTCGGCCGACTCCTGAGATTTTCAAGTTCGAATTTCAGATCCGAAGTCTTCATTAAAAGCTAAGTACCCCTGTGGGGAAACTTTTTTCTTGCTCCAGACCGATGTCAGAAAAAGTTAATAATTGTATTTCTTGTGGGAAGCAAATACCTCAAGGATTTTCATTCTTACTGCATTCCTTGCCTAGGCCCTGACCACGACATTGCTAGTTGTCGGTTTTGTGCTAGATTTAACCAACGCACTATTAAGCATCGGTACGATTTTGCATTTCATTACTTTGGCAGTAGATTCGATTATATAATGCCGTTGGAACAGCCGACTACCGGAGTTTACAAAAAATGCAAAGAAAAAGAAAAGGATAGGCATCCGAGGTACAAAACCGATGAAGCTTCTTCTAGGCCAGTCGCTGGTTCTCAGTGAGGCACTTTCGCAGCCCCTGACGACCACTACTTTAGAGTTGCAGGCCAATACCAACTCCCACGTGGAGTCAACCAGGCCTACAGAAACTCAAGGTATTGGACCTTTGGAAACCATTCCCTCAGATGGGTCCGGAGCCGCTGAGCAGGCATCGGCTTCTGAGGGCGTTTTCAGGCCAACACAATTATATGTTAAAACTACTTCAGCTTCAAAGGCAAAGACTAAACCAGCTTTAAAGACAAAGAAACAAGTACAACAGCCCCATGGACAGGCCTCCATGCCTAAAAAACAGATGCTCAAAATGGCCGAAGACTTGATTACTTTGATCAGGGGTTCTCATCCCCCTCCTGACAAGAGGCCTAGGCAAGAGATAGAATATGAATCTTCAGATCAGGTTTCCATTTCATCTGATTCCTCTTCTGATCAGGAATACTCTCTTCCTCCTTATGGAGATTCTGATGCTGAAGAATCTATCCCCTCAGCTTCTCCTCCTGAGGATTACTCTTTTGAGGAAACACTGCATACCATGAGGGAGCATTTTCACTGGGAGAGCCAAGATTATTCAGAATCTAAGAAAAAACCCTACCCCCTCTGACAGAGATTCCAGGGCACTGGACAGATGGGGAAAAAAGATTTAAACTTCTGATACCTTGGCTATATGGGCTTTAAATTGTCAGTTTCATATGCTTAAATATCAGCAATACATTATGTCACTGCTTAAACAGAAAATGTTGACAAATTCTGAATGTGCAGAAAATAAAGAAATGCAGGATTTATTGCATGCAGCTGAACAAGTTGGAAAGCATACTTTACAATGTGGTTTTGATTCTTTGGAGGCCTCCTGCAGAGCCGTTGTTACGGGTTCTGTCATTAGGAGGCATGCTTGGTTAAAGGAACAGAATCTGCCTGATCATGTTAAAGCAAAATTATTAGATGCTCCATTACAGCATGATACCTTGTTTGGTGTTAAAGCAGAAGAGGTGTTGAAGAAAATGGAGGACAAACCCAAATCTATGCAAACAGTCAAGGATTTCTTACAGGTACAGCCTCCAAGATTTAGCAGACACTGGCCTACAAAGAATTGGTCCTTTCCAGTGTCAGACAGGCCACAAAGAGGCAGATAAGAAGACAAGTCACAGCCATACAGAAAGCAGTTCCAATGACTTCCCCCTGCCAGCGCCAAGCACTTATCTTCTGGCAGCTCCTTTAGGGGGAAAACTAGCACTTTTTTCTCAAAACTGGCACCTAATCACCCAATGGGTCTTGAATATAGTGTCACAAGGCTGCAGGTTCCACTTTCACACCCTGCCAAGGGCAAACAGTATGCCAGACCTGCCAAAAAATCAATGGGCAGAGGCACAAAAACAAGTTTCAACCCTCATGGACATGACGGCCATTCAGCAAGTACCACAGCAAGAGCAGGGACAAGGATTTTACTCAAGACTTTTCTTGGTGCCCAGAAAGGACAAAGCCTGGAGGGGCCAGTACTGGACCTATCTATTCTAAACACATACCTGAATAAGCCTGGAGGGGCCAGTACTGGACCTATCTATTCTAAACCCATACCTGAATATTCCAAAATTCAAAATGTTGACTCTGCAGCTTCTGCCCATGCTGGGCAAGAAGGCTTGGCTTGTAACTTTAGACCTAAAAGAGGCATACCTGCATGTCCCAATCAGACAATCATGCAGAAGATACCTCAGATTCATAGCTGGCTCAATGCATTACCGATTCTCTGCACTGCCCTTTGGCTTATCTACTGCACCCAGGGTCTTCACAAAATGCCTGGCACCAGTAATTGCATTTTGCAGACAGAGGAATACAAATAAATCCTTACTTGGACGACTGCCTTATTCAAGCAGAGAACAAGGACATACTACTACAACATCTGGCGGTTGTAAAAAGATTATTAACATGCCTTAGGGTACACAGTAAATGAAAAGAAATCAAAACTTGTACCCTCTCAAGAGATAATATTCCTGGGTGCAAGCTTAAATACAACTGCCCAGATGGCTTATCTCACGCCAGACAAACAAAGGCAACTGACTACTTATTTCAAAATGTTGGCAACAAAACACCCAGTTAACTGCAAGAAAAAATCTGCAGGCTTTGGGCTTCATGGCATCCTGCATTCTGCTAATTTCATATGCCAGACTGCATATGAGGAAACTACAATGGTATCTAAAAAGTGTTTGGACTCAACATTGCCACAGCCTAGAAACAATAATTACACTCATTCCCTGCCTGCAACAGGAGTTTCGATGGTGGGCAAAGGCCTGTCACCACAACAAGGGACAGCCATTCACCATACCCCCAGCCAGGTAGACATTGACAACAGATGCATCAGATTATGCCTGGGGGGCCCACATGGCAGGAAGATGTATTCAGGGCTCATGGTCCGCAATCCAAATGCATCTACATATCAATCAAAAAGATATGCTAGCTGTTCAAAATGCCCTGACAGCCTTCAAGGATCTACTTCATCCAGGACAACTACTGATAAAGACGGACAATACTACAGTCATGTGGTACATAAACAAGCAGGGAGGCACACATTCCTATCCCCTTTGCAGACTAGCCATGACCTTATGGGACACAGCATTGACTTACCAAGTACATCTGCAAGCACAATTCCTACCAGGAAAGATAAATACCTTGACAGATGAACTAAGCAGAAACCTCATGGATCCCCATGAGTGGAAATTGGATCCACAAGTCTTCAACATGATAACAAGGAATTGGGGATGCCCGGACATAGATCTATTTGCCTCCCCTCACAACTGCCAATTACAGAGATTCTGCACAAGGACTTATCACAAGCAAGCATGGAAAGTGGATGCTCTGTCTTTCAGCTGGAAAAACCTAACAGTATATGCCTTTCCCCCACTGCCTCTCCTCCCCAAGGTACTCCTAAAGGTCAGACAAGAGAAGACAAAAATTATACTGATTGCCCCAGACTGGCCCCGCCAGCACTAGTACCCAATCCTAAGAAACTTGACTCAGTGCCCACCATGGGCATTACCTCAAATTCCTCACTTACTGACCCAACAAAACAATCAGATCCTGCACATCCAACTCAGGACCTTAAATCTGGCAGCATGGCAGATAATGTAGCATTTCAAAACACACCTCTCTCTAAAGCAGTGATGGATGTTATCTTGGAGGCCAGGAGGCCCAGTACCAGAAAATCCTATGCAGAAAAATGGAAGAGATTCTGTGCTTGGAACCAGGCACAAGGAATTGGCATGATTGCTCCAAATATCCCTCAGATTTTGCAGTACTTAACTGAGATGCTGGACAAAGGCCTATTCTTTTCATCAATTAAGATTCATGCCTCTGCCATTTCAGCTCATTACAATACAGAGACACATATTTTTTCTCATCCTTTATTAAGGCAGTACCTCAGAGGAGCCAAAAACTTACAGCCTCCAAGGAGATCACCAATACCTGCAAGGGACCTTAATTATGTCTTGGAAAACTCACTCTGCCTCCTTTTGAGCCAGCCGCTACAGCCGATATAAAATTTTTATCATGGAAAACAGCTCTGCTCCTGGCAATAACCTCTGCAAGACAAGTCTCAGAGCTACAGGCACTCATGGCTGTCGAACCTGTTATAATTTTCCATCCAGGTAGGGTTTCTCTAAGGACAAACCCCACATTTATGCCTAAGGTAGTGTCCAGTGTGGCCCTCAACCAAACTATTTATTTGCCTGCCTTTTATCCAAACCCACAGAATAAGGGTGAGAAACTTCTGCATTCTTTGGACATACACAGACAGCTGCGCTTCTACTTGGACAAAACCAAAGCTTTCAGAAAGACTGAGCAATTACTGGTAGCATATGTTGCAGGATCACAAGGAAAGGCTATCTCAAAGCAGACTATTTCAAAGTGGATAGGTTACTGCATTAGTTTATGCTATTCTCAACATGGCAAGTCAGTGCCTAAGGGCATTAGGCCGCATTCAAGCAAAGCAGCAGCCACTTCAGCAGCCTTCCTCAGAGGAGTGCCAACCAAAGACATTTTAGAGGCTGCAACCTGGAGTTCAGTGCACACTTTTACAAAGCACTACCACTTACCACTCTACTCCAAATCCAGGGCAGGCTTCGCCACTACAGTACTGCAGGGCCTCATATCCGCTCCTAATTCTATTTAGTTCCAGCCTCCCAACCTTAGCTTTGGGATTCAACCCAATTGTAATGACTGCAACAGTGAAACACAATGAACATAGTACAGTTGTGTACCTACCATAAATGTAGATGTTCAAGTGTATTCACTGTTGCAGTCCAGGTTACCCACCCACCATCCCCCTTATCTTTGCTGGACCTTATCTGTACTTCTCTATTCTATACAACCTATGTGGTGTATTTGCTTGTAGATGAAGGAAACTTGTTACTTGGTGCATGCATGCTTTATTCACATACTTTTAGCCTACCCTTTTGGGGGCACCTGACATCTGGGGCAAGAAAAACTGAAGAAAATGGCGTCAGCTGCATCTTTTATACCCCTGGCGCACTGACGTCAGGGAGGAGGTGACAGCAACCGACGCCGGACCTAGATTTTGGAATTCAGGCCAACTGCAGGTAGCCTGCCAGCAGGATAACCCAATTGTAATGACTGCAACAGTGAATACACTCGAACATCTGCATTTATGGTAGGTACACAACTGTACTTTTCCTAGCCTAGTGCTAGAGTGAATGACTTGGGAGAAGTTATAGAGATTAATATGGTTGGTGGGATTGTTAGTTGAGCATGTGTGCCAGTCAGTATTAGTCACCTAGGATGATTGTTTCTTGGAGTGGATATTGATTAACCCAGGTTAGAAGGGTTTCTAGGGAGGGAATATTGTTGCCAGGAGGTGTATAGCCAGTGATGATATTGAGTGATTTTTTTTTGTCAATAAGTTTGAGTTTGGCTAGAAGAAGTTCAGAGATATTGAGGGGAGGGAATAGGATGATCAATACTACATATTTTAGGTTGTTTTTTTTTTTGTAAAATAATGCTACCCCACCCCCTTTTTTGGATAATCTGTCATTGTGTAATGCATTGTACCCAGGTGGGAGGAATTCACTGTCAGGTGTTGTGGGTTTTAACCATGTTTCAGTTAGGGATAGTAGATCAGGGGAATAGGTGGATATCAAAGCATGTAGTAGGTGAACCTTGTTGTTTGTTTCAGATATTTAATCTTAGTAGTAGAAGGCTATTTTATGGTCTAGAGAAGGGTGGAAACTCCCAGATATGCTCAGAATTAGTCCAAAATGATACAAAAATCACTGAACCCACAGACATTACCAACATACTGGCAGACAGGTTCAGTGCAAACTTCACCCCCCTCCCCCCCCTAAAGGAGAGATAACTATCCCAGCGGAGTGTAGCCTCCCAGACATGTCAAATGCGCAGGTGAAAGCTGCTCTCTCTAAAGCTAAAAACAGAGCATCAATGGGACCGGATGGTGTCCCCGGCTGTGTGCTACACGAGCTAAATGAGGAATTAAACCCGCACATAAGGCAGCTGTTTAATCTCAGCCTTACCACAGGAGGATACATGCCCAAGGAGTAGCGTACGGCAACTGTGGACCCACTCCACAAAGACGGTGCCTCTACGGACCCTGGTAATTACCGCCCCATAAGCTTAACAAGTCTAGTCTGCAAAGCTATGTAGAGGATCATAATGGAGCTCATAAACAAAGATATAGGGGACTTGCAGACATTGGACCCGACCCAGTTTGGCTTTGTCAAGGGCAGATCATGCCTTTTGAACTTGGTCGACTTCTTCGAAACAGTCACCAAGGCCATTGATGAGGGAAAGGCAGTCCATACAGCCTACCTTGACCTTGCAAAGGCTTTCGACAAATACCCCACTTGGGTATTGTAGAAAAACTTACCAGCTTAAATGTAAACCCATATGTCACAAGATGGGTTGCAAACTGGCTTAAGGACAGAACCCACAGGGTTAGAGTTGCTGGCGCTATGTCAGACTCCAAGCTGGTCACAAGTGGTGTCCCACAGGGCTCGGTCCTTGGCCCCCTATTGTTCGGCATCTACTTCTCAGAAGTACAGGCCAACATGGGAGGACTTTGGCTGACAAAGTTTGCAGACGACTGCAAACTGGGCGCCATAGTGGAAAGTGCATCGGACACGGATATCCTTCAGAAGGGACTCACGGAAACAGATAGCTGGTGCCAGAGCCATGGCCTGAAGTTAAACGCCAAAAATGTATAGTCATACCCTTCAGGAAAAACAAGGTAACCCCAAGCTACCATATAGGTGGCAATCCACTAAGCACAGAAGAGGTTATCAGGGACCTGGGGACCCAGGTTGACAGTGGCCTTTCTTTTGACACTCACATTGCTAAAGTGGTTAGAAAGACCTTCTACATTGCCCACTTGATCATGAAGGGATTCACATCCAGATCTAGTGAGGTCATTGTTCCCCTGTACTCTTCACTTATCAGACCAATGATCGAGTACAATGCCCCATTCGGGATGTATCTCACCCGACATCTGCAGCAATTAGAGAGACCCCAAAAGTTCCTCACCAAAAGGATAAAGGGACTCCAAAATCTGTCATATGCTGCCAGATTGAAGAAACTCCAGCTCTATTCAGTCGCATACCGTCTGCTCAGAGGTGACATGTGCCTGACATACAAGGCCATGTCCAACCCGGAATTAATGGACATGCTCCACCTCAAAAAATCCAAATCCACCAAAACCACTAGAGCAAGCAACTTAAACCTTAGCACGGATATAAATAAGACGTGCTGGAGGGGATAGATTTATCACTCAGAGACTCCCTATGCTGTGGAATAAAATCCCGGTCCATGTGAGGCAGAGCACCTCGCTGGCTCTGCTCAAGAGAAATCTTGACCTGTGGATGGGAGATGGTAGGTTTACCCCGGGAATTATCTCTGTGTCACTGCTGGACAGAGGCACAACAAACTAATGGGCACAGTATTTTTTCATATAAGGGGTGGCGTAAGCCACAAAACTTTGGGCTAGGCTTATAAATGCCTTAGGGCAGATAGCCTAGTATAAACCTATGAACCTATGAAGATTAGTGGGGTGAGAGGCATGAGGGGGGGGTATTAGTGCAAGGGTTTGGCCCTGGGTTTGATGTATGTCTCCGGTTAGGATCAGTTGCTGGCTAATATGGTGTTAAGAGTCTGGACAGTTTGGTTAGAATGGTGATGTACCTATTTGTAGTAAGTGATTTGGAAGTGGCTGGGAGGAGTATACTGGTGGGAGAGTAATGTTGGTGGTGACTGCTTAGGGATATGTGTAGACTGTAGTGATGGGAGGGAGATGTGTGAGATGGTGTGTGCTTTGATGGGGTAGTAATGGTAACATTAGGTATGGTTTGGCTGGAGGTAAGGTAGTGGGTTAGTAGTAGGAGGAGGAAGGTAATGGTGAGACTCACTGTATGCATGATACTTGGATTGTGATAAAACTATCCTGAAAGACTATTTAAATTATAATTGGCTATGCCCCTGTATTGCTCCCTACTAATATTCTTCCTATTTTTTCCCCACTCATCTCACATATGTTAGCCCAAATAGTGCCCATCCCACATAGGGCTATCCCACTGTCTTCTTATTTAATCTTTGTTCCTTCAGATGACCTAACTTGTAAAACTACATGACCAATTTTGGTCTTTCTGAAGTGACTCACTTTGTAAAGCTGCATGATTTCTGTACCTCATACATATTGTTAAAACAAAATAGTTTTCCTGTATGCCTGAAACATGTATGTTTATATTGTATTCTGTTGTTTTAGCTTGCTGTAATATTTTTGTTAAGCTCATTTACATATTGTTAGCAATGTACTACTTAAACTGTTTACTGCTTGTACCTTAATAATGTTCTTTTTGTTGTGGAGCATTCCTCCCCAGGTTTCCACTGAAAACGTTTTTTTTTTTCCAACTCACTCGGACACTACCCGGTTAACAAATGTAACTAAATAAGTAATAAAACTTTGACTTAGAAATGGGGTCCATTCCAGTCATGATATTAGAAACTCAAAAGACTTGGAGAAATTAAAAAACAGAGAGGTGGTTGTCAGTCCAGCAATCCTTCACCTGAGGAGTCTGTGTACCTGGCAGGCTTTGTATCCTGACCCATCTACCTCCTGGGCCACTCCGCCCACCAATGAGCTCATAGAATTGATCTCTCGGCGAGCATGGGAGAGGCCAAATTCTATTGAACCAATTCCCCAAAGACCAAACAAGATTATTACTGCACCAGCCAAAAAAAAGTTTTGGACAAAAGGGGGTGCAGTAGATGCCATGGTCAGCTATTAAAAAGGAACTATCAGAAGAGAGTTCTGCTATTCATCCTCCAAATAAAGATTCCAGAACGATGGATAGATCCAGGAAGCGAGTCTTTTCTTCATTGAACTTTGCTTTATGATCTGTGAATTACCTTTCCCATTTTACCAGGTTGTAGAGGGATTTGATCAAGAAGCTGTCAGATACCCTTGAGGGAGCCATAGCTGAAGGAGCCTGAGAAAGGGTTGCTTCCCAGCTGGCAACCCTAGATTCTGTAGCTAATTCTTCATTGAGGCTCATCTCTCATGCAGCTGAAGGAACGAATAGAGTGGCGGGTTCCGGCATATCGGTGAGGAGGCATGCATAGATGCGCCTGTGCGACTTTGCGACTTTGCAGAGCCTTTTAAGTCTTCTTTTGTCAACTCTCTGACAGAACATCCTTTTTCAGTCACATGGTCAAAGACATGTTATCCAGGTGTGAGAAGGAGAGTGAGACCCTGTCTGCCATGGGCATACATTTTTCCAGCCCTAAGAGACCTTACCCTAAGGGTCAGAGAGGAGATGGCAAAATGTGGTTCAGGAAATCACAGGGGTCTTACCAAGACCCATGTGGAGACAGTTCCCCCAGGGTCAAAGGGGGGAACAAATCTAGAAGATGCTGCTCTCGTGGCAAAGGAGGCCCGCAGAACCAGCAGTCCCGAGAGCCCTTCTTTGGAAGACCCTTTCTGCGCTCCTGAACGGAGGCCTAATTGCCTGCCTCTGGAAGCAGTCAGGCGTCAACTATCCCTGAACTGGAGGACTGGAGAGACTGTCTAAAAATAACCACTGATTTATGGGTACAGAGGATAATATCCAGAGGTTATCTAATCCCATTTTCCGAAGACCCTCCCCCCAACAGAAATTTCCCAGATGTCCCATCCAGTCAAAGGGATCAGGCAGTTATTCAAATTCAGAAACTGCTCGACAAAAGTGTCATCCAGTAGGTCCACCCAGACCAGAGAGGATTCAGAACTTACTCAGGGTTCTTTTTTTTTCCAAAGAAAACTGGAATGGAGACCAGTTCTGGATCTCAGCTGACTAAACAAGTCTGTTCGCCAGAAGCTCCAAATGGTCACGCACAGTCCATCCTTCTTTTCTTGGAAAAAGATGATTTGATGTTTTCCATAGACCTTCAAGATGCATACTACCACATAAAAATGGACACGAGATCCAGAAGGTAGTTATGCTTCAGGCTGGGAGGTAGTCATTACCAGTTCATAGTGCTGCCCTTTGGTCTCACTACAGCCCCCAGGGTGTTTACTAAATGCATGGCAGTGGTAGCATCTCACTTGAGATGACAAGGATTCCATGTGTTTCCCTATTTGTACGACTGGCTGATTTCCGCCCCAACCACTTATTTGGGAAAGAGACTCTGTTATCCAAATTTGTACAGAGCTAGGTATAACAATAAATTATGAAAAGTCACACTTGGACCCCCGCTCAAACATGGGAATTTATAGAAGTAATTTTTGACACAAATCAGATGGTTGCAAGATTTCCCCCAATCCAGAGTTCTAACGATCAAGCATCAAACATGCACAGTACTCCAGAACAAGAAGACAGACGCCCGTCATGTCTTACAGACTCTAGGCTCAATGACATCTGCTGTACTCTTAGTTCCGCTGGCAAGATTTCACATGTGAATACTACAATGGTTTCTGGACTCTCAGTGGTCAATTATGTAACCAATGTCTTACCAGGTAATCATTACAGACACCTGTAGAACAGCCCTATCTTGGTGAATTCATTCAGATCACATAGTTCAGGCCTGACCCTTTGTTCCCCCACAACATCAGGCCATGGAGACTACAGATGCTTCCCAGATAGGGTGTTTGATTTGGGGAAAAATGGCAGTAACTTTGTGTCTGATATTGGCACCTGCTCTCCTAAGGAGGCCAATTTACACACAAACATCCTGGAGATGAGGGCAGTGCTCCTAGCATTGTAGGCCTTTAAAGCTGTTCTTCTACTGGGGACAGTGGAGATTCAGTCAGACAGCATGTATGCAGTCTGGTACATAAACAAGCAAGGAGGAACCAGATCATATCCCCTGTGTCGAGAAGCGCACAGTGTGTGGCAGTGGGCGATCTCATCCAACCAATTTCTTGTAGCAACGCACATTCCAGGAAAGTCCAACGTGATTGTGAACAGGTCATACAGCTCCATTCTTATGCCTCACAAATGGCCCCTCAACCAGAAGGTAGCAGAAGAGATTTTCCATAGATGGGGCCAACCCTGCTGTGACGTCTCTGCATCCCGTCTGAACAACAAATGCAGCAGCTAATTTGCCCTAATCCGCCCAACTGGGGAGTCCACGAGGGATGCTGTCATACACATTTGGCCTCCCAGTCTCCTTACACCTCTTCCTCTACTCCCAAGAGTAAACAGGTTGAAGAGAACAGTAATCTTCATTGCCCCGTTTTGGCCTCAACAAATCTGTTTTCCCCATCCTTTGTCCTCATTTACAGGAAAATTCCTGGATTCTGGAACCCATTCCAGACTTTCTCTCACACCTGACAGGAATGATTCATCCCAATCTGTCCAGCCTCAAGCTGACAGCTTGGTTCCTCCATTTCCATTTATAGCCAGGCAACCTGTGTTCTCCTCCCCAGTTTTTTGTATTTTGCTATCATCCTATAAGCAATCCTCTCAAAAGGTGTATAGGAGTAAATGGAGGAGGTTTGTAACCTGAGCTCAGCAACATTATGTAGATCTTTTCACAGCTCCTGTTCACTCTGTTCTAGACTTTCTGGCTCACCTCTTTGACAATGGGGAGCGGCCTCTACTATTATAATACAATTAGGTGCTGTCTCAGTTTTTCACATTGGGAAAGATAAATTGTCTCCAATTTCCAACAAGCTTTGCAAGACCTTCTTGAAAGAGATTTTATTACTAAGGCCCACCCCCCCCCCCGAAAGAACCCTCTCCACCTTGGGACCTTATCTTGGTGCTATGTTTTACAGTTCAACCCCATTTAAACCTGCAGCAACTTGTGATACAAAAGATTTGTCTTGGAAGACCATTTTCCTAGTAGCCATTACTTTGGCTAGAAGAATATCAGAAATTCGGGCCTTAACTTCCCTGCTTCCATACCTGACTTTCCATAACGACAGGGTTTCCTTGTGCACTAACCCTTCCTTTTTACCTAAAGTTGTTTCTGAGACTAATATCAATCAAACCATTAATTTGCTTGTTTCCTTTCCTAACTTCACTAGTGAAGGTGAATGCATACTGCATCTGTTGGATGTCTGTAGACAATTATGTTTTTATCTGCACAGGACAGAAGAATTTAGGAAGGCAGATCAATTGTTCATTTCCTTCTCTGGTCCTAGGAAGGACTTACCAATCATCTACATCAAACAAGTTATAGCTCTTCCCACACCTTTCCAAGCTCATTCAACAAAGGCCATGGCTACTTCAGCAGTTTTTTAAGATAATGCAACCATGGATGAAATGTGTGCAGTGACCACTTGGGAAAATCATCATACCTTTATCACTCATTACAAGTTGGATTTGGTTTCCATGGGAAGAGCCTCCTTTGGTTCAATGGTTTTGAGGAATATTCTTCCATGAGTCCACCCAGGATGAGGGTAGATGAGGATTCTGTCCCATATGTGAGAACGAAATGAAAAATTGACAATATCAGATAAAAGTGCAAAGAAAGCCCAAGCACTGAATGCACAATAAAACCAAGAAAAAACAGAATCCAGCAGTCATTTCCAAGACAAGGACTCCAAAATTTCACGTTTATTTTGAAAACAGTTGTGAAACTTGTCAGAAAACAAGCTATCCAGCATATCATTGAACAGTTGAGCATTTTTGTCTTAATGAACTTGACATCATCAGAACCATCAAAGTCATGCTGACCTATAAATAACATTTTTCATTCACACATCCTTTAAAACAACCAATGGTAGCTGTTGTATATTAAAAAGGCACACCTACCAATACTCCTTCATTAATTGTAAGCATAAAGTTATAAAAAATGAGCTAAAACTCATTAAAATACTTTACCCACCATCGGAGAATCAAACCCCTGTCTCCGACATGGTAAGCGGGGAATAATCACTACTGTACTACTAATGAAACTCACTCAAATACTGCGAATAGTGAAAGAATAAAATGTACAAGAATAGCAAGTAATAATTAGATTTGCAGCTTGCTTGCTTATTTTTTAAGTTCACTGTGTAGTGAAACATTTTCATTCAAGCCTGGTGGATATGTAACATCCAGCTTCAGCTGCCAATGCAGTTCCCTGTTCAGCAGTTTATTATGCCAGATGACACATAGGCTGAAGCATCCACCTGCTCGATAACTGAAAAGGCAAAAAGGTAAAACCGATAAAATCAACACAGGTCCCAGAATGTTTGGCAAGAGCACTCTTACTTCCACCATGTTGAATACTATATACATGTTTGTAGATTCTTTTATTCAAAGCATTGTCCGTTTTGCCTATGTAAAACATTGAGCATTAGACACAGTGAGCAAAATACAGTACCCTCTCGGATAAACAGTTGAATCTATCACCTTTACCTTCCTTATTGATTGTCTAAAAAATTAGATCATTATAATCAGTCTCATTGAACTGGCATTTTTTACATCTACAACATTTCCTGGTGATGTTTGTAAATAGCATCTGTAGTGGTAATGAGGGGCTTCTGCAGCAAATTCTTGATATTACATTTGTTTCTATACATAAAAGTAGGTACTATATTGCTCAATGAGATAAAGAAGTTATGTACTTACCATAACATTCCATCTCTATTGTGATTTTTCATTTATCCTCTCAACCCCTACCTCAAAGCCCCCAACCTTTTCTTTTCTATCAAATCAAAGAAACAAAAATGTCACCTCACCAGGAGAACAGATGACAAACAAGGTAAATGAGTAATGATAAAGTCACTGTTCAGCCATGGAGATAGGAGAAGCTTCCAAGTTAAAATCTCTGGCAACGCATTTAATAAACGGATTAAAATCGCACAATCACAAAACAGCTGTTAGAGGGCAAGCGCTTTCGGCAAACTGCCTTCTTCAGATCCATAAACAGCCTTTAGAGACAGACGAATAAGTAGATCCTTTCATCCAATTAAGTTATTACATCATTTCCTGAGGCTTTTACCCTTAAGTAAGAGTTTTAAAGGGACCATGCCATTAAGTCCAGGCTGCTTATCTGCTCGCAGGCCTGCTATTCACCTCAGTTCTACTGCTTCAGTTTAATTTTTAATATCCCCACCTCTGTTACTAAAATCCACTTTTTCTAAACAGGAAAATAATAATTGGTGAGTGGGATGTGTATGCACATGACATGCTGAAGCATTTGTTCTAACATCCAGTCTTGCATCACTATAATGCCGCACAATCCTGTCTTTAAATATTCTGTTTGTCTTACCTACATAGAATGCTGAGCAACTGTCACATCTACATTCTGCATAAATTAAGTCCTTTGTGTTGCAGTCCACATATTTGTTAGTGCCATATTCCCGTTTACTTACAGGATGTAAAAATCTATGATCCTTGTCTGTGTACGGACAGGCTTTGCATCTATAGCAAGGGGAAAGTACCATTCTTGGTGGTCAAATTCTTTCTAACATCTTGAGTTGTCTTACAAATCAGTCTCTTTAAATTGGGTTTGTTCTTAAAAGTAAATCTCTAATTATTGCCTACTATTGATTTAATTTGGTCATCCGTCATTAGAATTTTCCAGTTCTTTATCACGAACAACGAAAGGAAAGCCTTATTTCTATAGAAAAGATAAGGGAACAACAAAACCATCTAGGAGACAAGAAACTGGCATCAGATGTAGACTGACATATAGTAATGACATTTCTTTTGTATGTCAAGCAATAAAAAGCAATTGTAAAATTCTAATGACGGATGACAACGTTAAATCAGTAGTATGCGATAACCCAAGATTTACTTTTAAGAACAAACCCAATTTATAGAGGTTACTTTGTCAGACAGCTCAAGATGTCAGAATTTGAACACCAACCAAGGTACTTTCCCTTGCATAGATGCAAAGCCTGTCCATACATAGACAAGGATCATCGATTTTAACATCCTGTAATTAAACCGGGAATATGGCATCAACATATGTGGATTGCAACACAAAGGACTTTATTTATGTATCTAGATGTGGCAGTTACTCAGTATTCTATGTAGGGAAGGCAAACAGAATATTTAGAGAGAGGAATTTGTGGCACTATAGTGATATAAGACTGGATGTTAGAACAATGTGCATACACTTCTCACTCACCAATTCTTATTTTCCTGTTTAGAAAAAGTGGATTTTAGCAATACAGATGGGGATGTTAAAAATCAAACTCAAGTAGCAGAACTGAGGTGGATAGCAGACCTGCGTGCAGATAAGTAGCCTGGACTTAATGGCATGGTCCCTTTAATACCCTTACTTAAGGGTAGTGGCCTCAGGAAATGATGTAATAACTTAATTGAATGAAGGGATCTACTTATTCTCCTGTTTCTAAAGGCTGTTTATGGATCTGAAGAAGGCAGTTTGCCAAAAGTACTTGTCCTCTGACAGCTGTTTTGTGATTTTAATCTGTTTATTCAACGCTTTGCCAGTGATTTTAACTTGGAAGCTTTTCCTGTCTCTGTGGCTGAATAGTGATTTTATCATTACTCATTAACCTTTTGTTTTCTGGTAGGACAGGAAATATGATTTATGGCTCATTTTATCTTCTCCATGCTCCAGAAATAGTCTCCTTACAATCCTTTCATATAAAATGTTTTTCTATGTTTTTTCCCTCTGGGAGTATTCCTGCAAATGAGGTAGTAGGGAGAAGTGCATTGTGGGTAAGGGGAGTTGTCCAAAATCTTTTTGGTTGCATAAGCTTAGTAATGGCAGAGTCAGATCCGATTATACCACTCAACATGGAAACATCAAAAATCTGGATAAAGACCCATGAAAAGTACAACTGGCCCAAAATCTGTACACTTTTTAACATAAAGTTTGTATTCATAATTTTGTAGCCCCACCCACTCCAGTGGAATTGTGGGATATCAACATTCAAATGCAAATTGAAGAACAGTCTTCTTGTGTGCTTTATACATAACATCTCAGGAAATATTAATACATGCAGCAAGGATTGTACACTGTTCCTCATGATTACCAGAAAACAGAATTTATTATTTTTATGGTTGCAGAATTATTAAATCTAAATATATTATATATATTATTTATATATATATATATATATATATATATATATATATATATGTATATATATATATATCTATATAATATAAATTAAATATTAAATACAAAATATTAGACATTACAAAGGTGTATCATCAGGACTGATGCATACATTTTGGATACAAGGTATTGTTGAATTTCTTTCAACTAAAATCAGAGGAAAATCTCAACCGAATCAGTGACATATCCAGAAGTAATCAGGGTCAGTAATAGACAGAGACACTTTTAAAATAATAGTGCTATTAATATGAGGTTTTGACAGAATAAGAGAGTGAGAGTTGATGACCATTAATGATTTGCCAGAAAACCACTAATTTTATGAGGAACACACCAAAAATATGAGGCAAAAAATCTGGATATTCTGCGAAAATCTGGACTGTTGAGAGCTGTGTTCCTACTGTTGAGCTGACCCAAAATATAATATATTTAATGGAATTCCTTTCATAAACTTGTGTATTTAGAGTTCTGTCACATATCTTTGAAGCAGAGAGGCATGAAAAATGACTGAGTAAACATGTCTGAAAACAGACATCACCAAATGTTATTTCTTTGACTAGAACTGTGATAACTTGTAATTAATATGCGGCAGCATTTTTATTCTAACAGTAGTCAGTGATGAAGTAGTGAAATAAATATGATTATCCAAGACAGAGCATTTATTGGCACTATATTTTTATCACTGTCTGTAAGGCGACGTCATTCACACAAATTTAAAAAATTCACTACCTGTGCACATTAAAAATATAAATAGAGGCTTCACAATTGCGACCATATTCAACACAATTGAATACAAGGAAAACAGTTTAACTTTGGTTTTAAAATAAAAACTAGTAGAATGCAGCTTAAAACCAGTTGGAAAACTGCATTACTGGCAAAGTGGACCTGAAACTGAAGAACAACACTAAATAAAAAAACGGGACCTCCTTTGAAACCAAAGGATGTTATGTGATCCTATCTCGCCTACATTCTGTACTGATGGGTTCGGAGCCGATCCTCGGCTCCGACTCGGCACGCTATACTATAGAGCGAAGTCTCTAATTGGCTGAGCTATTCTACATCCCAGGATGCACCACTACTACTTCCCCAGATCTCGTTTGCCGCTTGATAGCAATAGACGTGGTCTCGACTTGGCTGGGCTAAGTACTATTTACTGACTAATTTTCTGTCAGAAATTTTCTAATTTTTCACCCAAAAGCTGTTTTAACAGCTACTTGTCATTTCTAGTGTTTTTTTGTGGAAAGTTTGTGTGAATTTTGTTAGCGCTAGGTTCCCGCTTTATTTAGTAGGGGTTTCCTCGTGCTCTACTTCAGCTTGTGTTGCTTAATATTTGTATAGTAATTGTTTCTCTAACGTCAAGGTCCCGTTTTAGTTAGAGGGGCCTTGCCCTCGCGCTCTGCCAGAGCTGTGTTATAGTTTCTGCCTGTGGGCCTATCCTGTTTAAATTAGAGGGATTTGGTACCTCTGTGGTAGTTTTTGTACTAGTCTGTTTTTGGTAGTGTGTCTTTGTAGTGATGTCGAAGGAACATAGGCCTTCGGGTTTTAAAAAATGTACCAAGTGTGGGTACAAGATGTCAATCACGGATGACCACTCTCTATGTGTTTATTGCCTAGGTCCTAAACACCTTCAAGAGTCGTGCAGTGTATGCCACGCTTTTTCTTCTCGTGTCCTCCAAGAGAGGAAAAACAAATTGATATTGAAGGGGCTTATCACCCCTTCTTTTGAGGAGGCTTTATCTTCTTCCCCCACCCCTTCCAGGAAGAAGTCGTCTTCGGCTCCGACCAGTCTGTCGGAGCCGACAGCAAAGAAATCAAGGCAGGCTTCTCCGTCGGCTCCACAGACTTCGGAGCCAAGGTCGGAACGGTCTGCCTCGGTGCCTCCAGCCTCGACTCCTCTGTCTTCGGAGCCGAGTGCTCGAGCATCGAGAGGCGGGTCACCTTCTCCGGCTCCATTGGTTTCGGAGCCAAGAAAGGTCGCTCGCTCAGACTCTTCTACCTTGGCGCTGAAGTCCCCATCGGCTCCGAGGGAAATTGCTGTGCTGGTGGAATCTCCCTCGGCGCCGGTCCCCCAGTCTTTTGGAACCAGCGGAGATGTCAACTCGGGCCCGATCGGTCTCTTCTAGGTCTTCGAGGATGTCCGATTCGGATATAGACAGGGTGCTTCAAAGGCTGTTTCAGTCTCCAGTTTTCCAAAAGTTAGTCTCTGCTCCAGCCCGGTCGGCTCCGGAGCCGATTGTCCACCCTGTTGCATTGGTTCCTCCTCCAACAGCCTCGGCACCGTTGGAGTCGGTGCTGGTGGAGCCAGTGGAGGTTCTCGGGTCAGCTCCGACCCTTGCGCCAACCCCGACCTTCGGGTCGGAGTTCGGTACACGGACCTCCTCGGTCGGCCCCGGGGGTGACGCTTCGGGTCCGATTCTTTCAGTTCCGAGCCTCCCTCTCGGTGCGTCGGCTGCGGGAGTGCCGTCTACTGTTGGCCTCGGGGGTCAGACCTTCCCAGGATTCGGGGGGTCCGGCCTACAGGGCCATGAGGAGTGCTTTGGCCAAATCTTCCTTGGCTACCTCCACCATCTCTCCGGCACCTTCCCTTGGCACGGAGACTAGTTCCTTTGTTGTCCCCCTGTCTCAAGACAGCGGAGCCCTGGGGCCTGAGGTCACCCCCATTGGGGATTCCTCCCTTCCTGGGGGTCCTTCCGAGGCTTCTTCGGAAGAACCTCCCAGGAAGAGACAGTGCAGGAGGAAGCATGTTGACTCGCCTGATGAGTCTCTCACCTCGGACACCGACCTCGATGATGCGGAGGGGTCCCCCAAGTCGTCCTCGGATGATGTCTCCTTCGTGGACATCTTGGAAATCCTCAAGCAACGAGGCGACTGGCAGTCCAAACCCCCTTCCGCTGAGGAGTCGGTATTCATCAAGGCCCTTCGGGGCTCAGCCTTCCGCCTCCTGGGTGTCTCTGCCCTTCGATGAGCTCCTGGATTTGATCTCTCGAAGGGCGTGGGAGCACCCGGATTCTGTGGAACCGGTGCCAGCTCGCCCGAATAAATTTCTTTCAGCCCCCCTGAAAAGGATTTCTTATCTAAAGGTGTGGCCGTAGATGCCTTGGTGGTGGCATCTGCTACCCAGCAAGATGTGGCAGAGGCTTCGACGTCCGTCCATCCTCCTAATAAAGAGTCCAGGAGTATGGATTGGTACGGGAAGCGCACCCTTACTTCAGCAGCCTTTACTTTAAGGTCTCTGAATTATCTGACGCACTTCACCAGACTTGAGGGATCTGGTCAAGGAACTTTCAGATACCCTCTCTGGTAACCTACCTGAGCAGTTGGCCCAGACGGTTAGCTCTCAGTTGGCTACTCTATCATCTATATCGAACTCATCCATGAGGCTCATTTCATATGCGGCCGAAGGGGCGAGTAGTACGGCGGGTACAGGTGTTGCTCTACGGAGACAAGCCTGGCTCCGCCTGTGTCATTTTGCGGAGGCCTTCAAGTCTTCCTTTGCCGACGCTCCCTTTGATGGGTCCTCCTTGTTTGGACCCAAGGTAAAGGACACCTTGACCCGCTGTGAACAAGAGGGTAAGACTTTGACTGCCGTAGGGGCACAGTTTTCCACTCCCTTCCGGCCTTATCCCAAGGCTAGAAGAGGGGGGAAAATGTGGTTCCGCAAATCTCAGAAGACTTACCCCTCACAGCAGGATGATCCCCCTTCTAGAGGCAGAGGAGGGGGGAATTTCTCAGGAAGACGCCGTCCCAGAGGCGGCAGAGGCCCCCGCAACACTGGAGACTGCGAGTCCTTTCGTGGCTCCTCAACCTTCCAGCATCCCTGAAGGATTGCCCGACTGCACTGCTCCGGAGCCAGTCGGGGGTCGTTTTTCGAGGCACCTAAAGGCCTGGGAGAATATCACTCAGGACCGATGGGTGCTCCGGATCATTGCCGGAGGTTACAACATCCCCTTTTCTCAGCCCCCCCCACCATCCCAGAAAATCCCGGACCCACCACCCAGTCAACGGGATCTCGCAGCCATCGAAATTTCAAAGCTGCTTCAAAAAGGAGTCATCCAACCGGTCCCCGAAGACCAGACCGGATTAGGGACTTACTCAAGATTCTTTTTGGTGCCAAAAAAGACCGGGGACATGAGGCCCATCTTGGATCTCAGCAAACTCAACCGTTCTGTCAAGAAGTCCAAGTTCCGGATGGTCACCTTACAATCCATTCTCCCGCTGCTGGAGGAAGGTGTTTGGATGTGCTCCATAGATCTCAAGGACGCCTATTATCATATCCTGATAGATCAGGCGTCCAGGAGACACTTGCGCTTCAGCCTGGGAGACGGTCATTTCCAGTTCCGTGCACTGCCCTTTGGTCTCACCACAGCCCCCAGGGTGTTCACCAAATGTTTGGCGGTGGTGTACTGCTCACCTGAGAAGTCTAGGATTCCAGGTGTTTCCATACCTAGACGACTGGCTCCTAACTGCCACTTGCAGGCGTCTACTCTTACAGAACCTAGCAGCCACTATATCTCTAGGCAACTCCCTAGGAATCACCTTCAGTTGGGAAAAGTCTGTGTTGCTGCCATCTCAGCGCATACGGTTTATCGGAGTAGAGATAGACTCAAAGCAAATGCAGGTCTATCTTCCTGCAGAGAGGATAGAAATATTACAATCTCAAGTCCGAGCATTGCTCCTCAAACGCCGAGCCCCAGCCAGGATGGTCCTACAACTGTTGGGTTCCATGTCGGCTACCGTTCTCCTAGTTCCCTTAGCAAGATTGCATATGAGGATTCTCCAGTGGCTCCTGTCAGTCCAGTGGTCTTATCAGGATCTCCCTCTCAGTCACCTCATTATGATCACGGAGACGTGCAAACAGGACCTCCGTTGGTGGCTTCTTTCCTCCAACCTGGATCAGGGGCGACCCTTCGTTCCCCCTCCTCCAGTGGCCACTTTGACTACGGACGCCTCCCAGACGGGGTGGGGGGGACATTACCTGGGCAGGTCAGTCCAAGGCAAGTGGCACTCCGGCGAGTTCCCTCCATCAACATACTGGAAATGAGGGCGGTGCTTCTATCGCTACAAGCACTACACAGTTACCTCCCCCAGGGCATGATTGCCATTCAGTCCGACAACATGTCAGTAGTCTGGTACCTGAACAAGCAGGGAGGGACCAGGTCCTACCCCCTTTGCAGAGAGGCCATGAAAGTATGGGATTGGGCGATTGCAACCAACCGTTTCTTGGTAGCAACACACATTCTGGGGAGATCCAATGTAATAGCCGACAGACTGAGCAGAACTATTCTCTCCCCGCACGAGTGGTCTCTGAACGACAGAGTGGCAACTCAGATTTTCAGAAGATGGGGAAATCCTTGTTGTGACCTCTTTGCAACTCCTTTCAACACGAAATGTCAACAGTTCTTCTCTCTCACCCCAGTTCCGGGGGAAGTTTCCCAAGGACGCCCTAGTCCAAGCTTGGCCCACCGGCCTACTGTACGCCTTTCCACCGGTTCCCCTTCTTCCCAGGGTGATCCAGAAGGCGATTCACTTGCAGAGCAAGATGATTTTAGTTGCCCCATACTGGCCTTGTCAAGTCTGGCTGCCCTTTCTTCGGAAATATGCACTGGACGGTCCATGGTTCCTGGACTAGATTCCAGACCTCTTGATCCACCAGTCGGGACAGCTTCATCTGTCCCTTCACTCATTGAGGTTAACAGCTTGGCTCCTCCACTTCCGACCATAGTCAGGAACCATGTTTTGGATTCGGAAGTCATACATATCTTGTCCTCGGCCCACAAGACTTTGACTAAAAAAATGTATAACAACAAATGGAAGAGATTCGCTATTTGGGCCCAACTCTGGGGATTAGATCCCATTACTGCCCCGGTGTCAGAAGTTTTGAAGTTTTTAGCTTCTTTATTCAATCAAGGTTCTTCGGTCTCTACCATCAAGGTTCAATTGGCAGCTATTTCTAATTTTCATGAAAGTATAGACCCACCTTTGATGAGCAATAAGTTGTGTAAAGCCTTCATGAAAGGTGCTGGGCTGCTACGACCTCCGATTTCTCATCCCGCTCCACCGTGGGATCTTAATTTCGTATTAGGTGCTTTGACCTCTTCCCCCTTCGAACCGGCAGCAACTTGTGACTTGAAATTTCTTTCTTGGAAGACTGCTTTTTTGTGGCAATTACATCAGCCAGAAGAGTTTGAACTTCAAGCCCTATGTGTCAAACCACCGTACCTGGTTTTTCACAAGGATAGAGTATCCCTCAGGCCTAATCCATCCTTTGTTCCCAAAGTTTGTTCTAGTTTTTGTCTTCAACAGTCATTGGAACTCCCAGTTTTCTTCCCAAACTACTCAGACAGAGCGGAATACATCTTCCACTCATTGGATGTTCACAGGCAATTGCGTTTCTATTTAGATAGGACGCACCAAACACGGAAAACAGATCATTTGTTTGTGTCCTTTTCGGACAGTAAATTGGGCAAAGCCGTCACAAAGGTCACTATTGCCAAGTGGATCAGAGACTGTATCAGTCATACTTACCTTCTTTCTAATAAAGAGCTTACAACCACTGTGAAAGCTCATTCTACAAGGGCTATGGCTACTTAGGTTCATAGGTTTATACTAGGCTATCTGCCCTAAGGCATTTATAAGCCTAGCCCAAAGTTATGTGGCTTACGCCACCCCTTATGTTAGAAATAATGTGCCCATTAGTTTGTTGTGCCTCTGTCCAGCAGTGACACAGAGATGATTCCCGGGGTAAACCTACGATCTCCCATCCACCGGTCAAGATTTCTCTTGAACAGAGCCAGCGAGGTGCTCTACCTCACATGGACTGGGATTTTATTCCACAGCATGGGGAGTTTCTGGGTGATAAATCTATCCCTCCAGCACGTCCTATTTATATCCGTGCTAAGGTTTAAGTCACTTGCTCTAGTGGTTCTGGTGGATTTGGATTTTTTGAGGTGGAGCATGTCCATTAATTCCGGGTTGGTCATGGCCTTGTATGTCAGGCACAGGTCACCTCTGAGCATACTGTTTGCAACTGAATAGAGTTGGAGTTTCTTCAGTCTGGCAGTATATGACAGGTTTTGGAGTCCCTTTATCCTTTTGGTGAGGAACTTTTGGGGTCTCTCCAATTGCTGCAGGTGTCGGGTGAGATGCATCCCGAATGGGGCATTGTACTCTATCATTGGTCTGATAAGTGAAGAGTACAGGGGAACAATGACCTCACTTGATCTGGATGTGAATCCCTTCATGATCAGATGGGCAATGTAGAAGGTCTTTCGAACCACTTTAGCAACGTGAGTGTCAAACGAGAGGCCACTGTCAACCTGGGTACCCAGGTCCCTGATAACCTCTTCTGTGCTTAGTGGGTTGCCACCTATATGGTAGCTTGGGGTTACCTTGTTTTTCCCGAAGGGTATGACTATACACTTTTTTGCGTTTAACTTCAGGCCATGGCTCTGGCACCAGCTATCAGTTTCCGTGAGACCCCTCTGAAGGATGTCTGTGTCTGATGTACTATCCACTATGGCACCCAGTTTGCAGTCATCCGCAAACTTTGTCAGCCATAGTCCTCCTATGTTTGCCTGTACTTCTGAGAAGTAGATGCTGAACAATAGGGGGCCAAGGACTGAGCCATGTGGGACACCACTTGTAACCGGCTTGGAGTCTGACATGGCTCCAGCAACTCTAACCATGTGGGTTCTGTCCTTTAGCCAGTTTGCAACCCATCTTGTGACATATGGGTTTACATTTAAGCTGGTAAGTTTCTCTATGATACCCGAGTGGGGTATTGTGTCGAAAGCTTTTGCAAGGTCAAGGTAGGCTGTATGGACTGCCTTTCCCTCATCAATGGCCTTGGTAACTGTTTCGAAGAAGTCGACCAGGTTCAAAAGGCAAGATCTGCCTTTGACAAAGCCAAACTGGGTTGGGTCCAAGGTCTGCAAGTCCCCTATGTCCTTGTTTATGAGTTCCATTATGATCCTCTCCATAGCTTTGCAGACCAGGCTTGTTAAGCTTATGGGGCAGTAATTACCAGGGTCCGTAGAGGCACCACCTTTGTGGAGTGGGACCACAGTTGCCGTACGCCACTCCTTGGGCACATATCCTGTGGTAAGGCTAAGATTAAACAGCTGCCTTATATGCGGGTTTAGTTCTTCATTTAGTTCATGTAGCACACAGCCGGGGACATCATCCGGTCCCATTGATGCTGTGTTTTTAGCTTTAGAGAGAGCAGCTTTCACCTGCATATTTGAGATGTCTGGGAGGCTACACTCTGTTGGGATAGTTATCTCTCCTTTTGGACAGCCTTTCATTCCAAGCTTGCCATTAGTGACATTTGTGCTGCGGCTACCTGGTCTTCTCCTCACACCTTCATTTCTCATTACAAATTGGACGTGGCATCTCGGGGGCGAGCTTCCTTCGGTTCCACAGTTCTCAGGAGTGTTTTCCAGTGAGCCACCCAGGAATCAGGTGCTAGGGACGCAGTCCCATCAGTACAGAATGTAGGCGAGATAGGATCACATAACATCTTTTAGTTATGTACTTACCATAACTTTAGATGTTTGGGATCCATCTCACCTACATTCCTAATAACCCGCCCTCCTTCCCCCTGCCTTGGAGATCAGAAGAGACCGGACGGTTCAGTTTAGCCGTTTCATCTTGAAACACCTGGCAATGTTATATCAACTGTCTATGTGTGTGTGCATGTGTGCGGACAAACAAGATCTGGGGAAGTAGTAGTGGTGCATCCTGGGATGTAGAATAGCTCAGCCAATTAGAGACTTTGCTCTATAGTATTGCGTGCCGAGTCGGAGCCGAGGATCGGCTCCGAACCCATCAGTACAGAATGTAGGTGAGATGGATCCCAAACATCTAAAGTTATGGTAAGTACATAACTAAAAGTTCATAGGTGTGTACTAGGCTAATGGCCCTGGAGCCTTTACAAGCCTAGCCCATAGAATTGCCCTAGCATTGTGCCACCTGACCCTTAGTTCCCTATGCCTATGTCAAGTAGAGCCACTGCTGTGAATTTTATATTTTCCCATCCACTCATCAAGATTTCTCTTGAAGAGGGCCAGTGAGGTGCTCTGTTTGACATGTATGGGAATTCTATTCCATAGCATGGGCAGTCTCTGGGTTATGAACCTGTCCCTCCAGAATGTTCTTTTGATTGTGGTATTGAGGTAGAGGTCTCTGGAGCATGTGGTGCAGAGGGATTGGGATTTCTTTAGATGTACCATTTATAACAGAGTTGGGTCAGACATGGCTTTGTAAGTGAAGCAGAGATCGCCTCTAAATAGGAGATATGCGATTGAGAATAGTTGGAGTTTTTTGAGTCTGTCCATATAGTACAAGTGTTTTCAGGCCTAAGATCCTCTTTATGAGGTACTTTTGTGGCCTCTCCAGTTGCTGCAGGTGTCTAGTGAGGTACATGCAAAATGAAGCATTGTACTTGATTACTGACCTAATGAGGGATGAGGAGAGGGAGACAATGACCTATTTCTTCCTGGATGCAAAACCCTTAGTAATGAGATATGCCACAAAGAAGGACTTTCTGACCACAGTGGCAATGTGGTGGTCAAAAGAGAGGTTGCTGTCAACCTGTGTTCCTAGATCTCTCATAACGCCTTCTGTGTTCAGTGAACTACCATGGGTTCCTATTGAACTGTCGACAGCTTAGGTTGTCGAATGCTTAAACATAGACACCTAAGCATCGAAAGCTTACAATAGCGAATGACCACTTCATCGAATTCTTTCCTCGTTAAAAAAATTGCATGGCCATTATTGGGGATTTGCCCTTTCCCCAATGTAGAGCGATATCGGAGTTGGTATATTTAATTAGGGTGTGTGTGTTTATTTTGTTTACGGATGGCCACACAAATTCTTTCCTGAGGAAAGAATTAGATGATGTGGCCGTTCGCTATTGTCAGCTTTCGACGCTTAGGTGTCGATGTTTTAGGATTTGAAACCTAAACTTGTCAATGTTATGATATAGCTGCACTACCATCGATGTGGTAATTCATAGGAATTTTTTTTTCCCCAAAGAGGATAATGGCACATTTTTTGGCATTGAGCTTAAGGCCATGGTTCTGACACCAGTCGTCTGTCTCAGTGAGGCCTTTCTGTAGGATGTCGACATCATTTGGGGAGTTAATAATAGCTGCCAACTTGCAATCGTCTGTGAACTTTGTTAGCCAGAGTCCCTTCATTTTGGTCTGGACTTCAGAGAAGTAGATACCAAACAGGAGAGGACCCAGGACCAAACCCTGTGGGACTCCACTCATGACTGGTCGGCAGTCTGACTTGGAGTCAGCTACTTTCACACTGGATTTGCAACCCACCTAGTGATGCACGGGTTGATGCCTAGCTTACTGAGTTTTTCTGTGATTCCTGAGTGGGGAATGGTATCAAAGGCCTTGGCTAGATCAAGGTAGGCTTTATGAACCACCTTGCCTTCATCCACATCTCTGGTGACTGACTCAAAGAATTCGACCAGGTTGAGCAGGCATGCTCTACCCTTCACAAAACCAAACTGTGTGGGAACCAGAGTTTGGAGATTCCCTATTATCCTTGTTAAGTCCATGATGATGCGTTCCATAACTGTGCATATCAGACTCATCAGACTAATGGGGCGATAGTTCCCAGGGTCTGTAATCTCTCCTCCTTTGTAGAAAGGGATGACTGTAGCAGTTTGCCATTCGGTAGGTACAAAGCCTGAGGTGAAGCTGTGGTTGAACAGGTCGCACAGATGAGGTGCCAGTTCACTCTGTAGTACATGCAGAACACAACCAGGGACATTGTCAGGTCCCATAGAAGCTGTATTCTTGGTCATGGATAGTGCTGTTTTAACCTGTGTAGTAGTAATACTTGGTGCCTGGCAATCTACAGGTATTGTGATTGGTCCTTTTGCGGGGGGGGGGGGGGGTAAAGTTGGGACTGAATCTGTCGGTCAGTATATTGGCAATATTTGTTTGCTCGGTATGGGAGTTACTATTGTATGGTAGCTCAGTGCAAATCTGGGCATTGCTGTGGAGATTCTTTACATAACTATAGAAGGCCTTGTGGTTGTATTTACTATCTGCTGCAATCCTGTTTTCATAGCTAGCTTTAGAGGATCTGATGAGGAATCTCAACTTTTTGTTGAGGCTGATATGGGAGTTTTTCCAGTCTTGGGACTTCACTTTATTTCACATCAGGTTCTTCTTTCTGTTGTAGAGTTTGTTTATGGCAGGGGATCACCAGATTGGCTTCCTTTTTTTGGAGGAGAGTGTCTTGGTTCTGTTGGGCATGGCGAGATCCATGCATTTGTGTACGTGTTCGTACAGTGCATTGGTGTATGATTCGGCGGGCATGCAACTATTCTCTATTTGCAATGGTGCCGTGAAGTTAACCACATCTGTTTTTAGGAGTCCAAAGTTAGCTTTGGAGAAGTTTTTCTTGGTGGTTACCTTTGTGGGAGGGGGGGTGTATTTCCAAGGTGATTAGTGCGTGGTCGGATCTAACCAGGGTGGAGTTGACTATTGGTGTAGAGCAATGGTCGCCCATGTTTAGTGTTTTAAACACTAAACATTAAGTTAAGTAAAACACATAACTAAACTCGAAAAAATAAAATGTATTAACAAAGCCTTCACTAATGTAGTTCAGCAATCCCGCAAATTTAACAAAAACACTGAATAAAGATTGCAGTTAACTTATAACTGCAATACAAAACCACCTAACAGGCAGCCTATTGGTAAAAACCTATGCAACCTACATAAAACAACACTATTCATCAAACAATGCATTTATCACAGCTCATTGAAAGTGGAAACAATAAACTAATCTAAATTGCAGGGAATTTAGATAAATGGAATATATGTATGCTTTACTTTGTGGCATAAATGAAACTTAGTGCATGGAGAGCTACAACTGCATTCAAAATTTGGGGAAAAGATAAACTTAAGTACTTCCTAGTGTGACACCCAATCTTAACAGCAATTAATGGGTGCTTAAAATCTAGTTAGGACACCCTAAGTGATGTAAAGATTGTCTTGTGTTAAGGACCAACAGCAGACAGTGACAGAAATGTAAAAACTGTCCCTGATTTTGATACTTTGCCACCCCCCCCCATTACTTTTGGATGTGTTCAGAATTGTTAAACAAAGAAAGTGAGTAGTACAAGTGCTGTCTGTGGAACAAGTATTTTACCAGTTGTCAAAGCTGTTAAAATAATTTGTATCTCTCTACCTTCTCTTCCTTTTTCCTGTAACTGTTAGTACGTGCAACTGATAAAGTTCCCTGCACTACAAAGAATTATGAGCGTCTCTGATCACAAGCTGCATCTGTTCTTGACATGAATGCCAAGATTCACCTGTCAACCTTCCTTGAGGTGAATTTATAGTCCTCTGTATCACTCTAGCATTACAGAACTCAGTTCATGACGCATGGCATTACCACTCATCTTAAAATTAATCTGCAAAACCCGCAGTACAAGATCATTTATTAAAAAAAAAGCATTAGAATGTTGCTGAGCATCTGAAATGCTATTAAAATAAGTATACAAATAAAGCAAATAACTGTTTAAGTGAACAGATGGCAAATCAAATTTCAAAACCAAAAATATGGCAAGCAGTTTTATCCCTTAAAGCTTATATTGATCTCATCAGAATGGTTTAAAAGAGAAAACAGGATTTTTTTTTTATGCTTAATTTATCTCCAACCAAATCCCATCATGGACCATATGCATTTGTTCATCTTCAGTGCTGCAAATAACTCACTGTTTTGAAGTACTACATATAGTTAATGAACTAGCATTTGGTTTTACTACTTAGGATAGCCAATGAAACGGACCTACAAATAGGTTCATAGGTGTGTACTAGGCTAATGGCCCTGAGGCCTTTACAGGCTTAGCCATAGGATTACCCTGGCATCATGCCACCTGACCTTAGTTCCCAGCGCCTCTGTCAAGAAGAGCCACTGGAGTTATTCCCAGAGTGAATTTTATGTTTCCCATCCACTCATCAAGATTTCTCTTGAAGAGGGTCAGCAAGGTGCTCTGCTTGACATGTATGGGAAGTCTGTTCTATAGCATGGGCAGTCTCTGGGTTATGAACCTGTCCCTCCAGTATGTTCTGTTGATTGTGGTAATGAGGGTGAGGTCTTTGGCGCATGTGGTGTGGAGGTATTGGGATTTCTTTAGCTGTAGCATTTCTAACAGAGCTGGGTCAGACATGGCTTTGTAAGTCAAGCAGAGATCATTTGTAAGTAGGCGATATGAGGCAGAGAATAGTTGGAGTTTTTTGAGTCTGTCTATATAAGACAAGTGTTAAAGGCCTAGGATCCTGTTTGTGAGGTACTTTTGCGGCCTCTCCAGTTGTTACAGGTGTCTAATGAGGTACATGCCAAATGGGGCATTGTACTTGACGACCGGCCTAATGAGGGAAGAGTAGAGGGAGACAGTGACCTCTTTCTTCCTGAATGCAAAACTTTCAGTAATGAGATGTGCCACATAGGGCTTTCTGACCACAGTGGTAATATGGTGATCAAAAGAGAGGTTGCTGTCAACCTGTATTCCCAGATCTCTTATAACGCCTTCTGCATTCAGTGGGCTACCATTAATGTGGTAATTCATGGGAACTGGGTTTTTCCCAAAGGGGATAACGACCCATTTTTTGGCATTGAGCTCAAGGCCATGGTTCTGACACCAGTCATTGGTCTCAGTGAGGCCAATCTGTAGGATGTCAACATCACTTGGAGAGTTAATAGCAGCTCCCAACGTGCAATTGTCTGCGGACTTTGTCAGCCAGAGTCCCTTTGTGTTGGCCTGGACTTCAGAGAAGTAGATACCAAACAGGAGAGGACCCAGGACCGAACCCTGTGGGACTCCACTCATGACTAGTCAGCAGTCTGACTTGGAGTCAGCTACTTTCACACTGTGGGTTCTAGCTGTGAGCCAATTTGCAACCCACCTAGTGATATAGGGGTTGATGCCTAGCTTAGTGAGTTTTTTTTGTGATTTCTGAGTGGGGAATGGTATTAAAAGCCTTGGTCAGATCATGGTAGGCTGTATGAACCACCTTGTCTTCATCCACAGCTCTGGTGACTGACTCAAAGAAATTGACCAAGTTGAGCAGACATGATCTACCCTTCACAAAACCAAACTGTGTGGGATCCAGAGTTTGGAGATTCCCTGTATCCTTGTTTATTAGGTCCATGATGATGTGTTGGGAAGGTGGCCTAATTGTTAAGGTGTTTGCTTTGCAAGCATAAGGTGCAGGGTTTAAGTCTCACAAGGGATAATTGGCTAGGCTTAAAATGGCTCACAAGGGCAGTTAGCTTAGTACTAATCTATGAACCTATAATTTCCATAGCTTTGCATATCAGACTGGTCAGGCTAATGGGGCGATAGTTCCCAGGGTCTGTAGTCACTCCTCCTTTATGGAGAGACATGACTGTAGCAGTTTGCCATTCGGTAGGGAGAAAGCATGAGGTGAGGCTGTGATTGAACAGGGCACACAGGTGAGGTGCCAGTTCACTCTGTAGTTCATGTAGAACACAGCCAGGCATGTTGTCAGATCCCATAGAAACTGTATTCCTGGCTTTGGACAGTGCTGTTTTAACCTGTGCAGCAGTAATACTGGGTGCCTGGCAATCTACTGGCATTGTGATCGGTCCTTTGGGGGGGGGGGGGTAAAGTTGACATTGAATCTGTCGGCCAGTATATTGGCAATATTTGTTGGCTTGGTATAGGAGGTACCATTGTGCAGTAGCTCAGAGCAAATCTGGGTATTACCATTCTTTACATAACTGTAGAAGACCTTGTGGTTGTCTTTGCTGTCTGCTGCAGTTCTGTTTTCATAGCTAGCTTTAGAGGATTTGATGAGGGATCTCAACTTTTTGTTTTGGCTGATAAGGGAGTTTTTCCAGTCTTGGGACTTCACCTTATTCCACATCAGTTTCCTCCTTCTGTTGAGTTTGTTTATGGCAGGGGACCACCAGATTGTCTTCCTTTTTTTGGAGGAGAGCGCCTTGGTTCTGTTGGGTATGGCGAGATCCATGCATGTATGTACATGTTCATACAGTGCATTGGTGTATGATTCAGCAGTCATGCAACTATTCTCCATTTGCATGGGTGCCATGAAGTAGACCACGTCTGTTTTTAGGAGCCCAAAGTTAGCTTTGGAGAAGTTTTTCATGGTGGTTACCTTTGCGGAGGTAGGGTGGCAGGGATGTGGATTTCCAAGGTGATTAGTTTGTGGTTGAATCTAACCAGGGAGGAGCTGACTATTGATGTAGAGCAGTAGTTGCCCCATGTTAGTAATGATCAGGTCAGGGATGTTGCTACCTCTAGTGGGGGTAATAAGGAGCTGGTCCAGGGCATTGGAATTAATGAACTCCAGGGAACATTGGGCAAGTGTATTGGCACATGAGTAGTTGTCCCAGTTAATGGAGGGGTAGTTGAAGTTACCTAGTATGAGAGTGTTAGGTTGGATCAATATTCTCCAGGGTGCTTAGGAATCTGGAGTATGAGTCTTGGGGCATGGTTGGGGACCTGTAGCAGGCTACGACCTGAATCACTGTCTTACCCAGTGTTAGCTGCACCTGAAGCATCTCTGATGCATTATGTTGGGCTACGAGTCTGGAGGTGTGTGCATCCTTTATGAATATGGAACCACCACCGTCTTTGGAGCTTTGGTCCAAGTTCTGGGGCCGAAAGGTGTGGAAAGAGTTATAGCCTGGTAGTGTAGGGGTGCTTTCTGCTGCCTTGAACCAGGTCTCTGTTACAGCACCA
The DNA here is from genome assembly GCF_019279795.1 of Protopterus annectens. Classification (NCBI taxonomy): domain Eukaryota; kingdom Metazoa; phylum Chordata; order Ceratodontiformes; family Protopteridae; genus Protopterus; species Protopterus annectens. Next base: position 703,607,985 of record NC_056725.1, on the reverse strand, counting down.
ATGTTGATGTTTTCCATTTAAGGAGTGCTTCAAGTGAGTGCATTTTGTGATTTAGACTTCTGGCGTTGAGCAGCATGACCCTCAGATTGTATTTCTTTGTAGCTTTTGTGGTGGTAATTTGGTCTTTGGAACACCGTCTAAAAAAGCCACTATAGGGGTAGCAAGAGCCTTGGCCAGTATCCAGAAGCCCAGGGGTGACAGTTGCAGGCCATCTCTGGCAAAGCATCTAGGTCTGTCAGTCATGTCATCCCAGACAAGCAGAAACTGGATCCCCTTAGTGTGACACCAGAAACTTAGACAATTGTTGAAATCAATCATTTTCTGCTTGTACTGTGGTATAATTCTGGGTGATGATAGGATGCTGCTCAGGGCTAGGGTCATACCCGCCTGGGCTACAGAGTCGGAGAGCTCCATGTCTCTCTTCATGTAGTCCAGGGAGGTACATCTCAGGTCATTCACACTCACATGTACAATGACTGAGTCATATTTGTACTTGTTGTTGTTGAGGGACATGAGTGTGTGCGTTATGTGTCGGATCCTGGCACTTGACAGGCAGCGGACTGTTACTTTCTCCTTATTCAACCTAGTGAGTGGGACATTGGTGTGCCTCACTATCGAGTCACCTATGAATAGTGTGTTGGGCATGCTGTTTTGCCTTAGGGGCTTTGGTTGAGTGGCACACTGTTTAGGAAAGTTATGTGTCTCGTGTGATTAGTGTTGTGTTGTGGCGGTCGAGTGTATTTCTGCCTTGGAGGTCTCTGCTGTTTGGGTAGATTTTTGTTGAGAGCCTCTATGAAAGTGGGTATGTGGTTTGTGTTTTTATGTGAAAGCAGTCTGATGTGTGTTCTGGAGGGCAATGTGTTCCATGTGGTGTGGTGCAAGTGTTGACCTCCTCTTGACCAGCTATTCCAGTCTTTTTTGGAGAGTGTGTGGCTTCCAGTTTGGATATATAAGTGCATCTCGCAAGTCTGAGGGTTGGGAGGTAAGAGGAGAAGGTTGTCGGTGTATATGAGGCAGTTGCTACATTGCCTCAGGATACCCAAGTTCACCAGGTTAATAGGAGAAAGCACAGGGAACTGACCTTTAGACATGCCTGGAGGGGTGGGGATTAGTAAGAAATACTGGAGCTGTTTCCTTGTAGAACGTTTAGTGCTGATAGCACTTTTGTGTGTTACAAAAATTACTACAAGAATTTTTGTATAGTGCTAGACTAATAAGCTAGTAAAAGTGCAGGAGAGGAGAGAACCAGCAGATCTAAAAATTGAAGAGCAGACTTTGACTCATAAGCTTACAAACAGTCCTGGATACAGCAAATCTGTATCTGGACTAAACTAGTTACAGGAAAGGTGGGAAGCAAGCACAAATGCAGGCTTTTAAACCAGAAAGTTGAGAGGGAAAGACTGCCCAAATGGCCGATAAACTACAATTTCTGGGCCAGAATCCACTCCTCTTGTGGTAGATAGGCTACCTAATGCTTACCACTCCCACTGATAAGCTAGAAGGCTTCCCTCCAACACAGAAAGACTTGGGGGGGCTCAGAAGCTTGCATACAGTCCTGGATACAGCAAATCTGTATCTGGACAAGACTAGGTTCATAGGTTCATAGATTAGTACTAGGCTAACTGCCCTTGCAAGCCATTTTAAGCCTAGCCAATTATCCCTTGTGAGACTCAAACCCTGTACCTTGTGTTTGTAAGGCAAACACCTTACCCATTAGGCCACCCTCCCTCCCTTACAGGAAAGGTGGGAAACCAGTGCAAACGCAGGCTTTTAAACCAGAAAGTTGAAAGGGATGGAAAAACTGCCCAAACGGACAATAAACTACAATTTCTGGGCCAGAAACTACTGTTGTGGTAGATAGGCTACCTAGTGCTTACCACTCTCACTGATGAGCTAGAAGGCTTCCCTCCAAAGGCTTGGGGGGCTCAGAGGCTTACAGACAGTCCTGAATACAGCAAATCTGTATCTGGACTAGACTAGTTACAGGAAAGGCAGGGAACAAGTTTAGAATTTTTTTTTTTGCAATTAAATTAATAAATGACTAAAAATGCAGAAGGCAGTAAATTAGGAGGTACAAACAAGCAGTAATAAGTGCAGCATCTGAACAGATAAGAGCACACAGAACAGCAAACTAAGACAGTTACAGTAAAAACAGCTGAATAAAGTATATATATTTTTTTGGGGGGACAGAGCAGGATTAAGAGGGTTTGTCCTTCCCAAATGCTCTCTCTTTACAAAGTAGTTAAAGCTGAAGAGATGGGACTAGTAGGAGTTTGCGAAATCAAAATATGATCTCACTGTACTCAGTTGAGTGAGCAAATGAAATGGGCCTAGAAGGAGTGTCCAAACACAAATTTACAAGAGGGGCATGCAATTTCAAAGCCACCAAGATTAACACCACAACAAGGACAGAAAGGGGGGCTGGGGAACCAACTGTAGAGACACAGAGAGACCACAATATTCAATTCAGTTAATATTCTGTGAAAAAATAGGTACAATGCAGTACTATATGAAAAAAGTGCAGATAAAAGTGTACTTAATTTAGTTTGTACGTCCAGTTGATTGCAGGTAAATCTTAGTCATCAACAGCTCAGATATTTAGCAGAAATAACACAAGATGCAACACTTGTATGACAACACAACCCCCCCTAGGCTAGGAGTTAAACACAGAATATCAAAGAAGTGAAACTACCCCCACTGCTACCACTGGCTACACTTCTAACAAGCTCCCTGTAGTTACACAGAGAGATCACAATATTCAATTCAATTAATATTCAGTGAAAAAATAAATAAAATGCAGTAATAGAAGTGATGATATCTGTATCAAGAAATAATTGATCTGAAGTAGTTTAATTTCATTTGATCAACCTGTGGGTTCTGGATCCGATACGGATCCGAGCCAGCAACTTACCAAGCTAAAGATCCAAGCTCCAAGCTCCTCCCCCTTACCCATACTACACTGCAACCTCCTTCCAATCCTCAGATCTTGTTTGCCGTGGCTTCACAAGCAAGAGAGTTCTGAGCTCCAGGGAGGTTAATTAGATTTTATCTAGTTTTCAGTCTGTGTGTGTGCCCTTTTACTGTGCTAAACAGTACTATAACCCCCCGCTTATTCTCCCCGGGTTTTTTGTATATAGACATTGGTGTTATTTATAGCATAGAAAGTTGCTAAACTTTCCATTGTGTAGGCCTCCCTTCCTGCCCTTAGCGTATGTGTGTGTCTGCCTCTGACGTAGTTTTTCTAAGCAGGTATGTCAGAAAGTCAGAAACTGACTTTCTCTAGCCGATGACCACACTCTGTGCGTAGTTGTTTTGGGGGTGCTGCATTTATCATCTGGCTGCAAAATTTGTGCGGCCTATAACCCCTGGGCCCTGCGGGATTATAGGACCAAGCTGATTCTTGCGGGTCTTTTACCTGCAGAGTCAGCTACTACTACTGCGGCTTCTTCAGTCACGGCTGTGGCTGTTAAGCCTTCCGGCCCTCCTTCCCTGTCCGGGGCTCACACTCCCACCTCTAAACAGGGAGAGAGAGAGAGAGAGAGGCCAAGAAAGACAAACATAAAGAGAGAGATCAAGAAAAAGAGAGAGACAGAGAGAGGGGTCGCAAGAGGCAAGCCGACTCAGATCCGACAGCCCCTCCCTCTAAGGTGTTGTTGTCTCCAGGAAAAAGTGCGCCAACTTCCCCTCTGCTCTGTTCTCCATGATTCTCCCTGGAGCCGGAGGAGGAGGCTCAGCCCTCTTTGAGGTCGTCCTCGCATCGGCTGTCTCGGCTGGTGTCGGTGGCATCCTCAAGGTCTACTAGGAGCCTCTCTGAAGTTGATATGGACCGGATGATGAGAAGGTTCCTGCAAACTCAGTTGCAGATGGGAGTGTTGCTGCCCCCCCCCCCCAGCCACAGCAGGGAGTTTGACCTGGACATTTCCCCAATAGCTCCTTCCCCGATCCGCCCTTGGTTTTCGGAGTCTGTGGATCCGAGGAACCCCAAGTCAGAGGGTTGGCGCCGATGGTATCTCCTACCTCAACGCTGGCCATGCCCTCAAGCCTGTCGGTTCCCCTATCAGATCCAAGCTCTCGGAACCGAGATCTGGGCGTCGGATCTGAGGGGATGAGTGTGTCGTTGGCCCCATTGTGGTCGGGGCATACCGTCTCTTTGGGTCCGGCTGTGCCAGCCTCAGCTCAAGATCCCCTCGTCGGATCCGAGGGGTGCGGCTTCCCACACCACCAGCTTCAGGGAAGCCGGTTCCCCTTCGGCTTTCAACTTTGTGGCTAGGGTTCTCTTTGGAAGATTGAGACCTCGCACTCTTTCCTCAGAGTCCACCCCTGCTCCCTCGCAACTGAGTTTGTCTTCCATCATCCAGTCCTCCCAGGGACAGCCTGTATCCAATACACCCCAGATAGTTCCATTTGAGGAATACGAGACGGTTTGCGAGCCCTCCCCGGAGAGTCCCCCCGAGGAGGCCCCTTGCAAATGCCAGTGCAAAAGGAGGCACTTGGACTCCCCTGAGTCCCTCACTGAAGATACTGACTTGGAGGAAGGGGAAGGTTCCCCAGATCACCCCCCTGAAGACGTAATGGAAATTCTTTGCCAGAGGGGGGGGGGGTTGGTCCACCCAAAAACCTTCCTCTGACAAGTCAGTATTTTTGGAGGCGTTAGATACAGGCCCGTCTACTTCTTGGGTGTCCCCCCCGGCTGACCCTCTGGTGGACCTTATTACCACCAGAGCCTGGAAGGAACCGGACAGTGTAGAACCAATACACAAATGGCCTGACAAGGTATTGAGCCCTCCTGCGGACCAAGCCAGTTGGAGTAAGGGTTCCCCAGTTGATGCCATGGTGGTGGCGGCGGCCACCAAAAAGGAACTCGCCCAGGAAAGTTCCTCTGTCTATCCCCCAGACAAGGAGTCCAGGGCGATGGATTGTCTTGGAAAAGCAGACTTTTGCTTCGGCCACCTTTGCTATAAGGGCGCTGAATTATATGGCCAATGTAATCAGACTGCAGCATGACATTGTGAAAGAGTACACTGAGTCTCCCCCGGAGTCGATTTCAGCCAAGAATAAACGGACATGCTTGGCTCGTATGGCCACTCTCAAGTCTGTGTCAAATACGTCCATGCATTTACTCTGTCCTGCCACTGAGGGAGCTGCTAGGACAGCCAGGTCCGGTATTGCCATGAGGTTTCATGCCTGGCTCTGGCTTTGCGATTTTTCGGATCCTTTCAAGGTGTCCTTCGCTAATGCTCCTTTTGACGGTTCAACCCTGTTTGGGAACACCGTTCGAGATACGGTTGTCCAGAGTGAGAAGGACGGGAAAATGTCAGCCGTCGGGATCCGCTTCTCTAACCCTCAAAGGTCCTTCTCCAGGAACCAACATGGGCAAAAGAAGCTGTGGTTCTGGAAATCTCAGCAGTCCTAGAACGCTCAGGACTCCTCCCCCAGAGGCAGAGGGGGACCAAAGAACTTCAGATCACAGGAACCCTTTTCAGACTGACCCGCACAGAAGCCCTGAGGAGTTGCCCAACTGTTCTTCTCTGGAGGCAGTCGGGGAAGGGGGGCTTTTCTCGAGGCACCTAGCCCAATGGGAGTCCATCACGTCAGATCGCTGTGTGCTTCGAATAATATCCAGAGGCTGTTCTATTCCCTTCACAAACAACCCCCTATGCACAAGGCGCTTCCTGGACGTCCCTTACGCTCAAAGGGAGATGGCAGCTTTGGAGATAAGAAAGCTGCTAGAGAAAAGAGCAATCCAGCGAGTGCTCTCAGACCAGTCTAGATCATATTCCAGGTTCTTTAAGTCTGATTCTCGACCTATCCTCGATGAGCCTGTCCGTTGCCAAGGAAAAGTTTCGGATGGTCACAATCTATCCTGCCTTTCTTGCAGGAGGAAGACTTTAGGTGCTCGATGGACCTCAAGGATGCATACTACCATATTCTGATGGACAGGTGATCCAGGAGGTTCCTCCGCTTTTGGCTAGGAGCCAGTCATTACCAGTTCAGGGTTGTACCCTTCGGTCTCACCACAGTCCCCAGGGTGTTTACCAAGATCATGGCAGTCGTAGCAGCCCACCTGAGGCTTCAGGGCATTCAGGTCTTTCCATACCTGGACGACTGGCTTCTCACTGCCTCCACTAGGCAGCAACTTGTACTAGCCAGGGATTTATTTCTTCAGTTGTCTACTCAGCTGGGGATCATGATAAATCTCAAGAAGTCTTCCCTCCAACCTGTTCAAATTCTAGACTTTATAGGAGCAAAAATAGACTCTCTTCAGGCTAGGATATTTTTGACTCCAGACAGAGTTCACAGCCTGGCCCTTCACATATTGGCGCTCCTTCAGTCTCCTGCACCCCCAGCGGAGTTAGTCCTGAGAGCCCTAGGGTCCATGGCAGCAGCTATAAATCTGATTCCTTGTGCACGTCTGCATATGAGAGTGTTACAGTGGACGTTACAAGTTCAGTGGCCTCTAGACTTTCTGATTCCTCTGAGCAGAGTGTGCAAACATTCCCTCATGTGGTGGCTTCAGTCCCAGGAATTGCAAGGACGACGCCCTTTTGTTTCGCCTCCGCCCCAAGCCATTGTGACCATGAATGCCTCCCATTGGGGGGCACTGCCTGGGCAGGACTGTCCAAGGCACATGGACTCAGAGCGAGACCGTTCTGCATATAAACATTCTAGAGATGAGAGCAGTCCTTTTAGCGTTGCAGGCCCTTCATGCCTCTCTCTTCCTCTGGGTACTATTGCTATCAACAGACGGGGGGAGCCAGGTCTTATCCACTTTGTCGAGAGGCCATGAGAGTGTGGGAATGTGTGATCTCCACCAACTGCTTTCTGATGATGATTCACATTCCGGGTCAGTCCGACATCTTTGCAGACAAATTGAGCAGAACTATCCTTTCACCTTACAAGTGGTCTGTGAACCCTTATGTAGAGGAACAGATCTTCCAACATGAAGTGCAGCGAGTTTTTCACTCTAATTCCCCCAACGGGGGAAGCCCCCAGAGACGCTGTTGTCCATGCTTGGCCACCTGGACTTGTTTGTGTTTCCCCCGCTTCCACTCATAACAAAATTCTTACAGAAAGCCTGTCGGTTGGGAAGCACAGTTATTCTCATAGCAGCATTCTGGCCTCGTCAAGTTTGGTTCCCTTGCCTGCGGCTTCATCTCCTAGCTCCGCCCTGGATCTTGGATCCCATTCCAGATCTTATTCATCATCCCTCAGGAATTCTTCCTCAGAATCTGGGCAGCTTCAAACTCGCAGCTTGGTTACTCCAGTTCCAATAGTTGCTAGGACTCCCGGTATCTCTTCCCCAGTTAAAGCCATCGTGGTAGTGGCACGTAAGATCTCTACCAGGAAAGTTTACAGTAGTAAGTGGAAATGTTTTTCCATTTGGGCTTTGCAGAGAAATCTGGACCCCTTTACCACTTTGGTCCCAGCGTTGTTAGACTTTTTGTCTCATATTGTCCAGCAAGGGGCCAGCTCTTCCACAGTGAAAGTACAGCTGGCAGCTATTTCCCATTTTCATGTACGGGAATATTCAGGTTCCTTAGCTGCTGCCAGAATTTGCAAGACTTTTTTGAAAGGCACTTTTCTTCTCAGGCCTCCTGTTAACAATCCCTCCCCTCTGTGGGATTTGACTTTAGTTCTTCAGGCCTTAGTCGTGCCTGAGGCATCAGTTGACTTGAAATTCTTGTCATGGAAGATGGCCTTCCTGGTGGCTATTACTTCAGCCAGGAGAGTGTTGGAGCTTCAGGCACTGTGTATGAAACCCCCATATCTAGTTTTTCACAAGGATAGGTTATCTCTCAGGACTAACTTGTCTTTACTTCCTAAAGTTGCTTCTGTGTCAAATATTAATCAGGCGATTAATTTGCCTGTATTCTTCCCTAATTTTCAAAATAAAAGGGAATATAAACTCCATTTGCTTGATGTGCACAGGCAATTAGATTTTTATTTGCATAGGTCCAAATCTTTCCGTAAATCTGATCAGCTTTTTGTTTCCTTTGCTAGACCCTTTTTGGGAAAACCAGTTTCAAAAGTGACTATTGCTAAGTGGATTTTGTTTAGTATTTTACAAGCTTATAGAGAACTTGGATTACCAGCACCAGAAGAGGTTCATGCTCACTCTACCTGTTCTATGGCTACTTCGGCTGCATTCTGGTCTAGAGTTTCCCTGGACGATGTCTGCTCAGCAGCTACCTGGGCCTCCTCTCACACCTTCATTACTCATTATAAGCTAGATTTGGTGTCTATAGAGGTAGGGCTTCCTTTGGCTCTGCAGTGCTCCGGAATATTCTTCCTTAAGGGCCTCCCAAGATTCGGGTAGCTGGGGACTTTGTCCCACAGGTTAATGATCAAATGAAGTTAACTACTTCAGATAAAGAAGTTATGTACTCACCATAACGTTCCATCTGAGTAGTTAGACTTAATTTGTCAGCAACCTTCCCCCTGACCTTGATGGTTATTTCTCTGTTTGGGCTCGATGTTCTGAATTTGGCGAGCCTGGTGTATGAGTTAATGATAGGACAGTACAGCTGGAAAGTTATGTAGTTTGAGATGGTAGATGAAGGATTACTTACTTCACATTTTTGTAGGGTCTGTTCATTGCTATTTGGATTTATTGTCAAATTTCCAGGGGTTTGGTTGGGGTGGACATCATCACATTGTGGGATTTTTGGCGGTAGCGTTACCACCTCACAGCAAGAGGTTCTCCCGTTCAATTCTCGGCTTGGCATGGGAGTGCCTTCTGTGTGGAGTCTGCATGTCCTCCCAGCAGTTGGGTAGCGTTCGAAAGACATGCGTGTGTAAATGGGCATTCCTTCGTTGAAGGTTGGGCGTCCAGCTGGCACCTCGGCGTTTCATAAAAATCTACTGACAATCATTAGCGGACCGGAGTTCCGCTGTGGCGACCCCTTACTGGGAAAAAGCCAGAAGACAAACAACAACAACAAAAAAGTATGTTGATTTAGAGGGGTTCTGTATGAGTCTTATTTTTTGAATAGAGTGGTGGTAGTGAAGTATTTTGTGTTAAAATAAGGACAAGGTGAGAGTCTAAAAAGGCAGAGACATGTATTGGTATAGCTATCATGATTTCATAATGTGCTGAGTAACCTGTAATAGGAGAGGTGTATAGAAGTGAAAGTATACAGTGATAGTTTGTTAGGATGCTAGTTGCAGCAGATACATGATGCTTGGAGAAACATGAAATGGTGATGGTTCTAGAGAAGAGGAAAAGTGAAGTGTAGTATGAAGCTGAGGGAGGCAGAGGTGGAGTTAAAGGAGTTAAGTATTTAGAGAAAATAATTAAATAAGACAAATCATGTAATAATGAGAAAGGAAATTGAGTATCAATGATATTTAAAGTTAGTCAGAGACCTATAATGCAGAATATAACCAAGGACACTAATAATAAAATTTAGGTGCAACTAATAGTACGAAGACCAGATGAGGCAAATAATGTTTCTGTGGTTGGGAGGAGTATGAGCGTGTGAGTGGTTATTTATGAGATGGTTAGTGATCTTAATGATAACTTGGAATTTGTATAGGGAGGGCTAGGCCAAGTATAAAGTATGTGATATCAGGGGTGGTTGGGAATAGGGATAGGGTGAGGAGTGAAGCAAAGCCGTGCGGGATTAAACATAGTCCCGGAGAAAAACAATTGGCCTGGGTCATCCAAAGGAAAGTATAGTGTCATAATAGACTAGGACACAGCAATACCAGTGGCAGTGTTAAAAACTAACAGCAGAAAGCTGGAAGTATTAACACGAAAAACAGGGAAGTGTGCGTCAGCAGGAGATAGAAAAGGACAGTGAGACACTACAGTATTCATAAAATAAGGTAAAAGGGGACAGTTGTGTTCATTCTAAGGCAGGAGATAACCAACAACAGTGACATTTCCCTACACCCTATGACTGACGCTCTCAAAAACATAAGTTGTGTTGATAAAAAACCCCTGTTGTAATAAATGAATCATTCATCTTGCAATAAGTAGTATTTGTGGTGGAAAATAGAGTAGCTATGGTGCTAAAAACATTGCAGTATCCATGCTGGCTATTTGATAAAAGGCTGCAGCTATTAATGTGTTTAAGTAACTGAGTATGTAGCACATTTTCAAATATTTTAGTAAACAGGCAGAGATTGGAGGTGAGACAGTAGTCTTTGAAATCATTGGGTGAGGGGAGTTTTGGAAGGGGAATGATAATATGCTTAAAGGAAAGTGACAAATGAGGTGTGTGAGAGATTGAACATGTAGTTAAAAGGTTTGGCAATCACATCTGCTGCTTTTCTGAGAATTGTGGGGTGCAGGATACTGAATTTCGTTGAAAATTATTTTAAATTATGCAAAACATTTTTTATTTCATTTCTTTACTGGATACTTGAGAGAAGTAGAAAATAGCAGCATAATCTGCACAGAGGTAGAAATAAGTGGTGTGCTGATTTTAGGCTAAGGGTGAGTTTATCTGTAATAGTTTGAATTGAAGATTTTGGATGTCCTTCTGTAAATTTTTTCCTAGTTCAGCCTTAGTAGAGTCAGGTTTCCTACTCATCACAGCCTTGAAGGATATACTGCAGCAAGATGCTTCCTAATCCAGGCTGCCATCCTGTCAGGCTTGTAGTAGTTAATCGAGAAAGGGAGCACAATTTTTATGGTCTTTTTACAGAGCCATTTCATCTATGACTGGGCATAGACTTTTCTTTCTGAGTAGTTTACATCCCAGGAAGAAATAGATTGCTGATGGCCGATCCTCCCTGGTTTTGAAGTTTCAAAAACTGTACCTGGATTGGATTTTAAAGAAGTCGAGCAAGCCAATGAGTAGTCTGTTTGCCACTTTTGCCAGGCTCTTCTGCTCAGTAAGGACGAATTTGCAGGTGATGTGCAATATGCGACTTACGACAAAATGATAAAGGAATATTCCTTTATTGTTTCGATCTGGAGAAGAACGACCGGACCAATTCTCATTGCCCCTTGGTGGCCAAGAATGAATGCATTTCTAGTTCCTCAATGCCCTGGATATGTAGCAGACTGTTGCAGTTGCAGCCAGAGAGATCCCCTACTTCAGCACCTGGTTCCTCCTGTAGATTTCTGACTCCATTTGACACGCTGTGTAGTTTCACAAATGTTTGAGACCACTAGGAAGCCTTGCACTTGGCAGAGTTGCTCGTTTGAATAGAAACCATTCTGTCAATATGAACAGATTGGTACCTGACATTGCTCTAGTTACTCAGTGTAGAAGTCTTTCTAAGTTAGGTTATGTCGCTGTATGATTTGTTCCTTGAGTATTCCATTGTTAGAGTGCGTGTGTCAGCTGTTTTAACCCATCAAGGTGTTGTGAAGGGTAAGACACTGGCTAACACCAGTGAGTTAAGCCATTTTGTTTGTTTTTGAAAAACACTTCCTCTCTGTGTGACTTGAAATTTGTGATTGATGGGTTGCCCATTTCCCTAGTTGAGGCTGTTGGTTTGGTGGTATTGAAGTAGGTCATTTATATCCTGGTAGATCTATAGCTGAAGTGAATATTGTGGATTCATGTTGATTTGCCAAGGCAGTTTTGGCGAACACAAGTCAAACAAAAGCAGTTTGCCAAAACCACCTTCAACAAACTTTTAAAGAATTTTTTTTTTTTTTTGCAGAGGGGCAAGCACTTCTGCATGCCCCACATCTATAGAATTATATATACCAACTCTGAGGCTGCATAATATTGTAGAAAAGGGCAGTCTCCACTGTCAATGAAAGTGATTTCGGCAAACTACATGTTCTTCGTGTTTCACTGTTGGCAGTCATCACATTTGGGTTATCCCAGCTGGGATAGCCCTCAGCCGGCCTGAATACCAGAGACTTAGTATTTCTGCATCAGTTGCTGTCAATTTGCATCAGTTGCTGTCACTTGAGGATTGACGTCAGGGGAATAAAGGATGGCAGCCGATGCCATTACATCAGTCTTTCTTGCTGTGGACCCCGAAGCAGAAGAAGTTCGCATGAGTGCTGGTCGGTTGCTACCTAAGTTTTGTTTCCGAATTGAAGTTGAAGTCTCCGAAAGCTAAGTACTTGCACTAACCGATGTCAGAAAAAGTTAGTAATTGTCTCGCCTGTGAAAAGCAGATACCACACCGGGACTTCCATTCCTACTGCGTCACTTGTCTAGGCCCAGACCACGACATCCCTCATCAGTTCTGTGCTTTGTTTAATGCCAGAACTATTCGTCGGGCCCCTATTGTAGCCAGATATTTCTGTTTACAGTCCTCGAATTCCGATATGGCTTCTGTAAGCCATCCAACTAGACCTTCCAAAAAAATGTAAAGATAAAGACAGAGAGAGACTGCACTGGACTAAACCTTCCGACGACGCTACCGCCAAGCTGGTCGTCGGTTCTCCGGAATTCAGTGAGGCGCTTTCGCACCCGATGTCTACTTCAGTTAATTTGCAGGCCTCTACCGAGACCCTTTTAGAGTCCAGTATGCTGCAGAACTCTTTATCTAAGGATCCTGGGGTCGTCCCTACCTTGGATGGGTCCGGAGCCGCTGTGCAGACACCGGCTTCTGAGAAAGTCCTTCGCAACACCGAATCCAGACATAAACCGATGCCTTCTTTCACGGCTACCATTCTTTCTAAACAACCGAGTTCTTTAGGCCAGGCATCGAACCACCCCCAAGAAACAACCTTCCAACCATACTTTGGTGCTTGCTCCCTTGCCTCAGTCACAAATGCTTAGAATGGCAGAGGACCTTATCATGCTGATTAGGGGAAGCCAAACCACATCCTCAAAAAGAAAAAGAGATCTGTCTCCAGAAGTTTTGTGTGAACAAGAGTCAGATGAATTTGATGCATTTGACTGTGAAGACATGCAGCCCCTCTGTACATAAGAGGATTCTGATGCAGAGGAATCTATTCCTTCAGCCTCTCCCCCAGAGGATTTTTCCTTTGTGGAAACCCTTCATACTTTAAGGGAGCATTTCAAATGGGAGAGTCAAGACTACCCACAGTCTAAAAAGAGACTCAGAGAGTTCTTGGACCTTCCACAGCACAGGCCCTTAGCCATCCCCCCAGTCCTAGATGTGGTAGATGACATCTTCCTTGAATCCAGCTCGACTCCTCCTGCTCCCAGAAAGCCAGACCGGTACTACAGAGTCCCTGACTCTCACAAATACCTCTTTAAAAAAACAACAATGGACTCTGAAGTCATTACTCAAGGCCCAAAAGGGGGTAAAAGTTCCTTCAGCTAAGAATCCCGCCCCCTCAGATAGGGATTCCAGAGCACTGGTCAGATGGGGTAAAAAAGTATACACCACAGCTACTCTTGCTATCAGGGCACTCAGTTGTCATTTCCATATTCTTAAATATCAGCAACACCCCTTGGAACTCCTTAAACAAAAAATAAACTCCTTTCCTGCATGAGCAGAATCTAAAGATTTACAGGAATTAATGGACTCGGCTGGTCAAGTAACTAAATACACTTTGCACTGCGGTTTTGACACCCAAGAAACTTCTTGCAGGGCAGCAGTCACTGTATCTGTCATTAGAAGGCATGCATGGCTTAAGGAACAACTGCTGCCAGACCATGTCAAATCAAAATTGTTGTATGCACCCTTGCACAAAGATAACTTATACTAACGCAGAAGAGGTGTTAAAAAAGATGGAAGAAAAAGCAAAATCTATGCAGATTGTTAAAGATTTCTTGGCTCAGCAGGCATTTTCCTTCCAAGCACTGGTCCTTTCCTGCATCTAGTAAGCAGGGCCAGCCTAGGCCCCGTGGAAACAGACCTCCAAGACAGCAGTCCCATGGGTTGCAGAGATCTAAGCAGTGGACTGCCTCCACTTCAAAACCAGGGAGTTCTAAGCCACACCCTTATGACAAAAACTCAGTGACTCACCTCCTCCCTACCTTGCCTCTGCCCATCATCACATTCCCCTATGAGGAAGACTCTCCCTTCACTCAAGCATCTGGGCCACCATTGTGTCTCAGGGGTACAAATTCTCTCCTTCCACACCCTTCCAACCCCCAAAGGGTTCCCAGATCTACCACAAAATCAGTGGGCAGAGGCTCAAAAGCAAATCCATACCCTGCTCTCCTTGGGAGCAGTAGAACACATTCCTGCAGAGCAGATAGGCCAAGCCATCTACTCCAGACCTTTTCTGGTACCCAGAAAAGAGGGCACCTGGTGCCCCATCCTTGATCTATCCATTCTAAACACCTTCCTGGTGATCCCAAAATTCAAAATCCTCACTCTCCAGCAGCTGCTACCCATGCTGTCCAAGGATGCTTGGCTGGTCAGCCTGGACCTAAAAGAGGCCTACCTCCATATTCCCAGCATGGAGTCCTGCAGAAAATATCTTTGCTTTGGGGCAGGATCTCAGCACTTCCAGTTCTCTGCACTTCCCTTTGGCTTATCTACTGCTTCCAGAGTTTTCACAAAATGCTGGCTCCAGCCATTGCTTTTTGCAGACAAAGAAATATTCAAATGTATCCCTACTTAGACGACTGCCTTATTCAGGCAGACAGCCAGGAAAAGCTGCTCAAAGACCTGGTCTTTGTAAAGAACCTACTTAACCTCCTTAGGGTATACAATCAACGAAAATAAATCCAAACAGGTACCCACCAAGAGGATAATCTTCCTGTGAGTGAGTCTGGACACAGTATCCCAGATGGCATGCCTAACACCAGAGCAAGTTTCCTATCAACTTACTTCTCTCAACTGGCCACCAGGCCCCAGCTTTCTGCAAGGGAAATCCTGAAAGCCCTGGGGTTCATGGCATCTTGCATACTCCTTATTCCATATGCCATACCGCATATGAGGAAACTTCAGTGGTACCTAAAGAGCCTTTGGTGTCAACACTCTCAAGATCTGGAAACTCTTTTACCCATTATCTCTTGCCTGAGGGAGGAATTCCTTTGGTGGGCAACAGTCTGCTCCCACAACAAGGCACTGCCATTCTCCTCACACCCTGCCACCCAGACTACGCTTGGGGTGCACACCTGGACAGCAGGTGCATACAGGGCCAATGGAACCCCCAGCAACTCCCCCTGCACATCGGTCTAAAAGAGATGATGGCTGTGCAGCAGGCCTTGATAGCTTTCAAACCCCTTCTCTCTCCAGGGGTTCTCCTGATCAGAACAGACAACACCACAGTGATGTGGTACATCAACAAGCAGGGAGGGATTCACTCCTACCCGCTGTGGAGGCTGGCCATGACCCTTTGGTTCACAGCCTCTTCCTTGCATCTACATCTGTTAGCACAATACTTGCCAGGCTCTTTCAACTCCCTGGCAGACCAATTAAGCAAAAAACTGTTGGACCCTCATGGGTGGCACCTCAGCAGAAACACCTTCTTACTAATAACTCAAAAATGGGGAATGCCGGAGGTCGACCTCTTTGCCTCCCAAACCAACCATCAGCTCAACAAATTCTGCACGAGGGAGCATCTTTGCATGACATGGAAAGTAGATGCCCTGTCCTTCCCCTGGGTAAACCTATCGGTCTATGCCTTTCCTCCCTTACCTCTCATTCCCAAGGTACTGATCAAAATAAGGGAGGAAAAACCAATGACCATTCTCATAGCTCCAGACTGGCCCAACCAGCACTGATACCCCTTGCTGCGCAGCCTGTCCCCACTGCCCCCGTTGAACCTTCCTCAGGTTCCCAATCTTCTAACCCTGAAGGCAGGAGAATTCATGCACCCCCAATTGCAGGCACTCAGTTTGGCAGCTTGGCTTATAACCTGACCCCTGACCAATCTGCCCTCCTCAGTAAACAGGTTCTGGATGTTATCCTAGAGGCCAGATGCCCTAGCACCAGAAAGTCTTATGCAGATAAATGGAAAAGGTTCTGCACCTGGATCCAGGCTAAGGGAGCCAATACGGCACAGCCCTCCATCCCTCTCATCCTGGACTACTTAGCTGATCCTACTACACAGTGGTCTGTCTTTCTCCTCTATAAAAAATCATGCCTCTGCTATTTCCACTCATTTTCCCACTGAGCAGCCTCTTTTTACACACCCTCTGATCAAGCAGCTCCTCAGAGGAGCTAACAACATGAGCCCCCCCCCCCCAGAAGGGCACCAATACTGGCTTGGGACCTTAACTTTGTCTTGGAACAGCTCACCCTGCCTCCATTTGAACCAGCTTCTTTTGCAGACCTAAAATTTCTCTCTTGGAAGACAGCCTTCCTCCTGGCCATCACTTCAGCCAGAAGTCTCTCTGAGCTGCAAGCACTCATGGCAGTGGAACCCTTCATCATCTTCATGCAGACAGGGTATCCCTCAGAACTAATCCATCCTTCATGCTCAAGGTGGTATCCAGTGTGGCACTCAACCAATCCATCCATTTGCCCACCTTCTTTCCTAACCCTCAAAACAAGGGGGAAAGGATTCTGCACTCTAGATGTGCACAGAAAGTTCAGATACTATCTGGACAGGACTAATAAAGTCTGATCAACTGCTGGTTAGCTTTGCTTCAGGGACAGAGGGCAAAGCCATCTCCAAGCAAACCATTTCCAAATGGATAGCATACTCCATCCATTTCTGCTACAAGCAGCATGCCAAGCCTCCCTCAAAAGGGGTTAGAACCCACTTCACAAGAGCAGCCTCCACCTCTGCTGCATTCCTGAGAGGGGTCCCCACCAGGGACATCCTGGAGGCTGCCACCTGTACATCTCTTCACATCTTTACCAAACATTGCCACCTGCCTCTTTTTTCTAACTCCAGGGCAGGTTTTTGCCTCTGCAGTCTTGCAGGGCATGCTAGCCAGCCCCTAGCTTCCTTGACTGCCTCCACCCATTTCCTCAGCTTTGGAAAATCTACCCAAATGTGATGACTGCAACAGTGAAACACGAAGAACATAGTACAGTTGTGTACATGTGCCATAAATGTAGATGTTTGAGTGTTTTCACTGTTGCAGTCCTGGTTTCCTTCCCTCCTTCCCCCTTTTTCTTTTTGTTACCTTTCTTCCGTGTTGTTCTCCTTTCCTTAGGACATATTGCTATTTGTTCCATTGGTGGGGTGCTGCCACCAGAGCCTGCCTCCTACTTTGGGGGCTCCTGACCGGTTAGGGCAAGAAAAACTGATGTAATTGTGTCGGTTGCTTTCCTTTATACCCCCTGACGTCAAGCTTCAAGTGACAGCAACCGACACAGGAATACTAAGTCTCTGGTATTCAAGCCGGCTGAGGGCTACCCCAGCAGGGATAACCCAAATGTGAGGACTGCAACAGTGAAGAGACTCAAACATCTACATTTATGGTAAGTGTACACAACTGTACTTTGTTTTATTTGTGTTCACCAAAACTGCTTTGATGAGACAACACACTCCTAATATTGCTTGTGAAGGTTGCATACTTTGGCAGAATGAGTGACAGGAGGTCTACTGTGTAGCTGTGGGACTGAAGCAGGCTGCTATTAACTTGTTTTTGTGAAAGGAACACTGCAAGGTACCAAGTCATCGGTTGTACCGATATTCTGAAAGAAAACATGGTAATGCATTTTATTCTCCATTACCATGCACAGTGCACATCTGTTTTCATGCATGCAGACTTATGAATATGTGGATTGCATAGGGAGAATGCCAGAACAGTCTTGAGTTCCACATGCCTTGGTTTGCCATAGACAATTCCCAGACCACAGTACATTTGGGAAGATTTAACAGTGGAGTCTCTCACTTTTCATAAAATCGTAATAGTAAGCAATTTAAGAAAAATATTATCTGTAGATCCGAATTTCATATGATTCAACATTTGATTTGTCTGATCTGACCTTGGTGAGTTCATCCACAGCTTTGGATCCGAGGCTCTGACCCCTACCCTAACTACAGTTCTCTCCTTCTGTCTGAATTACCTCGGATCTCATTTGCCACTTCTGTATAGACGTGTTACCTGAGAGCTCTTGCAGCCTAGTTACGAGACGTGAAAGTTTCTCTTATTTTTCCTACTCTACTTCTCTTTAGCAAATTTGTAGTGTTAAAATAGTATAAGGTAGTGATCAGTTTAGGTTTAGTTTTAGATTCTTGTAGGTTTTAAGTATTTTTTCCTTGTCTATAGTATGAAATTTCCAAACAGTTCTATAGTAAGATGACATCTTAGGCTAATATAATGTGTGTGTAATTTGTCTAGTAGTAAAATAGTAGATAGTTTTTGTTTTTTTTAGAAGTGGTTTAGATTGTTGTAAAATTGTGCATTTTATTTTGATAGTGTTTTCGTGGTATTCTGATGTTAGACAAATTTTCAGGATCCAAAAAGTGTTCAACTTGTGGACTCAAGATCCATCTTCAAAAGCCCCAATCCTTGTGTGCATATTGTGTAGTTACCGCTACAGTACAAATCGTGATATTTAAGCTGCCTTTGCCTCTAGAGCTATATTAGGTAAGAGGGAAAAACTAATTATCAAAAGATTGTTTTCCCCACAGACAAGGTCTTCAACATCTGCAAGGTCTTCTCAGTCAAGACCTCAGTCTACTTCTCCCAGTGCTGAGAAGAGAAAGGAGATAGAAAAGGATAAGAAAAGCACAGAGAGAATTATTTAGAGAAAAGGGCTGAAGAAAGGAAATCATTAGAGAAAAGAGGCTCAATAAGTCAAGAAAGCAGTCCCTGGGTCCATCTAGTCTATCAGGTACGATACCAGAAAACTTTGAGGTAGTTAGATCTGAATTCCCCTCAAGCTGTTTTTTCTCTGTAGCTGATAAGTCCTTGGCTTCATTCAAAGATCTGCCAAGACAAATAACGTCTGCTGTCATCAGTAGCTTCATCGTCAAAATCGGTCCAATCCACCAGAAGTCTTACAGAGATGATGTTAAACGTTAACATTTTTGAGGACCCAGATCCAACCGGGAGTCCTCCTGGTACCATCCCTAAGGGGAGGTCCAGGTACAGGCACATTGTCACACTTTTCTCTGGTACCAGTTCAGTGTTTGTATCTGGTTTTCATAGTATTTGGATCTGGTTTCCACAGGCCATAAGCCTTCCCACACACCTCAGTTGGGATCTGACAGTCTTAAGCAATTCAGCTTTGACTGTGCCCCTTTTTTTCTTGACCCCCAGTGTTATCGGTTCAGAATGAGTCCTGGAGCCAAAGTATTGGTGTCTGGTCAAAGGTGTTGGAGTGAACCCCGAGGGTTTTGGAGCCATTTCTTCCACTCGGTGCCTCGACACTTGAAAGTTTGGGTCCAAGGTCCTTCATTGGAGTGGAGTGGCTTCTTGAGTTATTTGACCGAAAAACTGCTTCCTCAGCCCCAGTTGCAGCAATGGCTTTTGAAGATGTGGAAAGAGTCATGGCTGGTCCAAGAAGGCAGATTCATGCACCGAGTTCAGATTATCCCTTCTCCCATTGGGACTTGTTCCTTATGCCCTTCATCTGGATCAGCAGGGACCGTCAACACCCATAGGCTTAGAGACCACTCAGGGTCCCTGGTTTGATTCTGACCTGCCTCCTCCAGAACCCTGGAGAAGTGTTCCAAGGAAGCAGATGTGAAAACAGAAGCACATACTCTCTTCATGAGTCAGTCACTCAGGACACAGATGGGAGAAAACTCCCCCAGACCCCTCCCCCTGGAATACATCACATTTGGGGACATTCTGGAAATGAAGCAGAGAGGGGATGATCCATTAAAAGTCCTTCTCCTGATGAGTCTGTGTTCGTCAAAGCTTTTGGGTCTGGCTCATCTGCAATCTGGGTGGATCCCTGTCCATATGCAGTCAAATCTCTTAGCATGGAAGACATGGTAGGACCGTGATATTACAGAGCCAGTTACTAAAAAAAAAAAAAAAAAAAAAAAAAAACAGAATTTTAGCAGCCTTTAAAGATATGAAGCTTTGTTCATTCTTTTTAGCTGCTGCTATCACCATGGCATCTACTGGGGGTCTTTTTGAACAGAGAGTCAAGGGCTTTGAATAGATTAGGGAAACAGACTTATGCTTCACAGACCTTTGCTCTCAGGGTCCTGAATTACATGGCATATTTGACACATTTTCAGGCAGACTTGATCAAGGAGATTTCCAAGTCTCTTTCAGGTAACTTGCATTTATATGTCCAAAAAACAGTGGACGCCCAAATGTCTACCCTGGAATCGACTACTAATGTAGCCCTGCACCTGGTTTCCAATGCAGAAGATGGCACAGCAAGAGCAGTTGGTACAGGTATTACCATGCATTGCCTTGCCTGCTTGTGTCTATGCGATTTCACGGAAAGCTTCAAGGCATCCTGTATTAATGGTCCTTTTGATGGTTCCACTCTTTTTGGACCCAAAGTTAATGAGAAGCTTACCAGGAGCAATCAAGATGGTAAGACCCTGACTGCTGTAGAAATCTATTTCTCCATTCCACAAAGAGCATATACCAGAAATCAAATGGGAGTTAAGAAAATATAGTTCAGGAAATCACAGGGTTTTCCCCATGACAATCCTGACGATAGACCCCCATGAGGCAGAGGAGGCGGCAGCTTAAATGAATGTCGCCCCATGAACAGAGATGGACCATAGAATTGGGGTTTTCTTGGTCCCTTCACTGAGAAACTCTGTCAGCAACCCCTGAGGAGTTACCCAGCTGCTCCATTATGGAGGCAGTCAGGGGATGCTTAACCTTACACCCACAAGCCTGGCACATAATTACTTCAGATTCCTGGGTTTAAGGATCAAAGCCAAAGGATATACCATACCCTTTTTATTTCATATTTTCCCTAGAAAAAAATTAAAGATTCCCAATACTCCACCTGATCTGTTGGCATCTGCAGCAACAGAAATTTCAAAGTTGCTAGAAAGAGGAGTCGTCCAACAAGTTCCCTCAGACCAGTTAGAATCCAGAGTTTATTCCAGGTTCTTTTTTATCTCCAAAGAAGACAAGGGTACCTCAGCCATCTTAATCAATTTGTCAAACAGACAAAGTTCAGAACGGTCATGGTATAGTCCATACTACCTCTATTGAGGAAGGGCAATTGAATGTGCTCTAGAATTCTCTAGGACGCCTACTACCATATAAAGATTCAATGGTGAGCCAGGCGATTTCTTTGTTTCCAGCTGGGAGCCAGTTATTACCAATTCAGAGCACTGTTCTTCTGTCTCACCGCATCCTCCTGGGTGATCACCAAGATTATGGCAGTGGTTTGATTGCCTATGTCATTCATGGTAATTTAATAAATGTTTTTGTTGGTTGTTTAAAAAAGATTATGGGAGTGGAAGTAGCTCATCTACAACTGCAAGTGCTCAAAGTCTTCCCATATCTAGACGATTGGCTTCTAACTGCTACCTCCAGTGATCTACTGCTACAGCATCAATTGATGACTTTCTATTTTCATGTTGCAGTATTCTAACATGAGGGATCCTCTGCAAGAGGTGACTTGAACGTCTGGCTCATATACCAAAGCTAAACCTGGCTTTTATGGTGCGTGGGACGTCACATGCGGGGGCCATAAATGTGACGTCTGCACACTCAGACCTGAGAACTTCTCTGCCACCAGTCAAACATTGGCTCACTCGTTCTGTTCTGAGCAAGTGACTTCTGAAAAGATAAGTACCCCATTGTGGAATTTTTCTTTTTTTTTGTCTGCTAGCTTAGGTTGCTGTATATTCTTGAGATAAAACTTGAGAAAAAATAAACAACTAAAAACCAAAGACCAAGTTAGCAGCACCTTGTCCCAACACAAAAAGTATATCGGGAATCCGGTAAAAGTAAATCTTGTTTTAACTTTTACCGGATTCCTGATGTACCTTTTGTGTTGGGACAAGGTGCTGCTGACTTGGTCTTTGGTTTTTTGCTGTATATTCTTCTCTTAGTTGATTCTGTCCATGTCATCTAGGAAGGGAAAATGTAAGTGCAGATGACAAATTCTGCACAAAGACAGCCACAAACTCTGCTTTATTCTGCCTAGGGCCTTCCTATGACTACAAAGCATGGTCCATCTACCAGTTGTTTGTTCCAAAACCACTGCTCAGCCGTCTTGAAGCCCTAAAGCTTTTCTTTGAAAACCAGCGACCTAAACATCTTGCCTTAGGTATGGAATCGGAGCCACCTGTCTCAGCAGAACCTCCAAAAAGAGGGCCAAAGTAGCTAGGCCAGAAACAGCGACTGTGCCTCCTAGTATGGACATCCTGCCAGCTGCTGGTTTAGGAGATGAGGTATGTCCATTGTGCTTGGCGACTTTGGCGGGTACTGCTCTGGACACTGCCCTAGATTCTCCTGCCCGCACGTCTGCAGAGGTATCAGTGATGTCGGCCTCTGATGTTGAGGGGGAACCAAGTTCTCCCTAACAGTTAGCATTACCAACCATCCCTGAGGAAAGCTCTTCTAGTCCCAGGCTGACGTCAGGCAGCCTGGACCTAAGATTCCTTCTCTGAAAAGGAAACAGAAGTATAAACATCTGTCTCCTCCATCAGAAGATTTGCCTTATTGCCAGGCATTTTCTCAGTCTCTTTTTCAGGCCTTCTTGGCCCTGAGGCCTTCTTCCTCACAGACTCTTGCTGCTCTTCCAACCTTGAGCTTCAGGCTTGCTTCTGCTGGCCCATTGCCACATCCAAAGACTCATGATGAGGATTCTTCTTCAGATGAGTCCCTCTCCTATGCCTCACAACTGGCTTCACCCATGGGATACTGTTCTACTGAAGAGGATTTTTTGGAAGGTGATTTCCCACCTGAAGACATCACCTTTGGGAGAACTATTTCTCAAATGAGAATACTTCAAATGGGATTCCACACAAATGACAGAGGTACAGAAGAGGTATTACGAGCTTCTGCAGATGGAATCCCGTTCCCCATCAGCCATTCCTCCAGTGATCCCAGTCTATCTGAACACTTTTGCCACAGCTTCCAAAGCTCTAGAGTCTCAGCCACCGGCCCCTAAAAGACCAAACTGGTTCTATAAAGTTCCTGATGACTACAAATTCCTTATTAAGCCTCCCATGGCAGACCCCACTGTTGTTGCTGTCTCAGCTGACAAACAATCCAGACAGCTAACCTCTTCTTCCCTACTGCCATCAGGTAAGGATAGCAAAGTGATGGGCAGGTTAGAAAATAAATTTATACTTCTCCAACCCTGGCCTTCAGAGCCATTAATTCCCCTATACACATGGTAAAATATGCTTTAGACCTAGTGTCACAGGCCTTGAATATGCTGTCTTCAATTCCAGATTGTGCCACCAAACCACACGTTGCTTCTCAACTTTCTTTGGCTGCACAAGTCACTAGGCACTCCGTTAAATGTAGCTTTGATGCTGCAGAAGCATTGGCTAGGTCTGCTGCATCAGTCCTTCATAAGTACTCCTGGCTCAGGCTACAGCCACTGCCAGGACATCAAAAACAAGATTATTGATGCCCCTCTTAACAATGACTTCCTCCTTTGGAAAATAGTCAGCAGAATTGTTTAAAAACCTGCAGGAGAACAGCAAGGAGCTGCAGGGCCTCAAGCATCTCTTTGTCTCACCAGTGCCAATGTTTCACAGAAACTACCCTGCCAAACCAAGATTTCTCATGAAGACCTCTACCCCTCCTACCCCCAAATCCAGAAAAGGTGTTCGGAAACCTTCCTCCACCAGACCTAGCACCTCTCAAACTAATCAAAGGCAGCCATTTCCTGACGGGCCTAACAATGCGTGACTGTCCAACCCCCCCCCCTTACCACCTTCCTCTTTCTGCCTGCTTCTCTCACTGTGTTTCCCTTTGGCAACAGATCACCTCAGACAACTGGGTTTTATCACTTGTGGAAAAAGGATATTTTATGACTTGGCAGGAAAAACCTTCACCAAAAGGTATCACCCTTCCACCAAAAAAACAAATTCCATCTCATCCCTTAAGTGATTCAAGAGATGGTTCTTCAGGGCACAGTAGAAAGGGTACCCCAGGGACAGGAGGGTCATGGCTTCTTTTCCAGGCTCTTCCTAGTCCCAAAAAAGGATGGCCCATGGAGACCCATTCTGGATCTGTCACTTCTAAACCCCTTTCTGCATGTAACCACTTTCTGCATGCTGTCCTTTCAAACCCTTCTTCCACTCTTGACACCCGCTTCCTTTCTGGTCACTTTAGACCTGAAGGAGGCATATCTTCACATTTCTATCTACCCAGGCTTTCACAAATTCCTGCATTTTGCAGTGCAGTCTTCGCATTATCACTTTACTGCTCTGCCCTTTGGTTTGTCCACAGCATCAGGAGTATTTACCAAATGTCTAGCGCCTGTAGTGGCCTTTTGCAGGGCAAAAGGCATTCAAATCTTCTCATACTTAGACAACCTCCTCACACAGGCAGAGGGTCCAAGTACCCTGAAAAGACCCTTTCAATTCCCCATTTCCCTCCTCGAAAACCTGGGTTTCACAGTCAACCTACTCAAATCCTCCCTTACTCCTTCCCAAGACAAGATTTTCTTGAGTTGTAGAATAAGAACAGATTTTATGAAGGCCTTTCTCCCACTAGAAAAGGTCACTTCACTGACCACCTTCTTTCAAAATCTGCTAATAGTCACCTGCATTTCACCTAGGGAGTTCCTTCATCTCCTGGGTCTTATGGCAGCCAGTCTCCCCATGTTGCCTCTTGTCAGGCTACACATGAGGACATTTCAATGGTATTTGAAGGATGTCCGGTCCCATTACGCCGATCCACTATAGTTTCAGGCACCCTTCCTTCCCTGTCAAAAAAAAAAGAAAACAGGTGGTGGATTCAGCAAATTGATCTGAATCCAGGACTTCCATTACAGCCTCAACAACAGATGTACACAGATGCATCAGATCTGTGGTGGGGGGCCACTGAGTGGACTCAAGATGCAAGACCAATGGGACCCCCTACCTTCGGGGGAAAAAAAAAACATCAATATCAAGGACATGACTGCCCTTCTCCTAGCCCTGAAGGCATTCCTTCCCCTCATACATCCAGGTCCCCTCAAAATCTTTACAGACAACATCACAGTCCTGTGGTACATCAACAAGCAAGGGGGGACCAAGTCTCACTTTGCAGGCTGGCCATCCAAGCATGGGAGTTGGCTATCCTTTCCATTGTATCACTACAGGCAGTTTACATCACATCTCAAAACAACTTTCAGGCGGATGTTCTCAGCAGATCATTGTCACAGAATGATGAATGGATGTTACACAGAGATGTTTTCCTGGACATAGTCCACCAATGGGGCACACCAAAGATCTGTTTCCCTCCTCTCAGAACAGACAACTGGAGCTTTTCTGCTCAAGGTCCCGCTCCCCACAAGCCTGAAGAGTGGACGCCTTCACAATTTCCTGGAAGAGGATGTTTTTGTATGCATTTCTTCCCTTCCCTCTTCTGTAGAAAGTCCTGCCGAAAATTCAGCAGGACAAACTGAAAATCTTGCTGGTGACCTCCTTTTGGCCAAGGCAGCACTGGTTCCCCATCCTTTTCTCACTAGACAAGGGCAATCACCACATTACCTCACAAGGTGGACATCATCACAGAGCAGAAGGGATCTCTCATCCACCCACACCTGCTAATTCTCAGACTAACCCTATGGGTGATAAACTTTTGATTCCATTTAGACCCGCTTACTCAGAGGATGTGCAGTCTGTCCTGCAGGAGGCCAGGGAACCCACTACCAGGAGATCCTCTTTATCCAAATGGAAAAGGTTCTCCAGTTGTCTTCCCAGGCAACTAGACCCCTTTCAGGTGGATATACCTCTAGATGTGAAGTTGTTCAATCCTGCCGTTCATTCTTTGCTGACTGGTTCGGAGCGGATCCCTATGGCCAATTGCAAAGCTCGAGGTCTTCATATAGCTCGAGGCCAAGGCCTTATCCCATGATGCACCTGTGAATTACCTCAGATCTAGTTTGCCGCTGCAACAGAGTGGAGGTGCTGAATTATCTCGGGCCAGATAAGAACATTTTTTTTTCATTAAAAATTCTATAAAAGTTTTTGATAGTATAGTTAGTTAGCTAGGTTTACTATTTTTCAGATATTTCTAGTTGGCCTCTTTCTGGCCTAGTTAGTTGTAGTTCTTAAAGGTGTGGTCTGTCTAGCCTTCGAGTTTTTTTATGTAAGGCTTAGTTCAGTAAACCTGTGTTTATATAGATAAGCTTATTGCCTTTCCTTCTCTCAGCTTGCTGTGCTATTTGTGACCTTTTATCACATTTCTTAGATAGTGGTGTGGTCTGTCTAGCCTTTGTATTTATAAGGCCTAGTCTTTGTTACTGCCTAAATTACAGTGTACTCTACTTATTTAGATAACATTGTTATTCTCAGCAGCTATCTTGATGGCATAGTCTGCTTTGTGTGACGACTTGCCTGTTTTTATTAAGGCTTACCTGCTATCCGTTCTGCTTGGAGAAAATGTACTATTGTTTTTTGTGTGGCAGTAATTATCTCTAACTTTATTATGGCGGATCAAGACAAGCACCCCAAATCTGGGTTCAAAAAGTGCCCCAAGTGTGGCCAGAAAATGTCATTTACAGACAGTCACGTCAACTGTGTTTATTGTCTAGGGGCTCTGCATTTGCAAGACAGTTGTACTATTTGTCATTCCTTCTCCTCTAGAGTCCTGCAGGAAAGGAAGGGGAAACTAATCGATAGAGGCTTGTTGAAGCCTTCTTTTTAGGAAGCTTTGAGTGACCAGGATGGTTCTAGTCAGTCTTCAAAGTCTTCCAAGACTTCGGAGCCAACAGTCTGTTCCTTTCGGAGCCGGTCTCCTGTCTTGGAACCGGTCTCCGAAGCGTCCTATTCTCAAAGTCGGTACCACCTTTGGTAAGATCGTCTTGATCATCTATCAGCCTGTCTGATCTGGACTTGGATCGTGTGGTACAGAAGCTGTTGTCAGCACCAGCATTAGCCAAAATGTTATCGGCTTCAACCCAAATGGCTTTGGAGCCGAAGACCATTGCACTGACTATTACTATTCCTCCTCCGAGCCATGCTGGTCTGTCGGAGCCGGAGGAGGCAGACCTGATGTTAGTGGAACCCTCGGAGCCGACACCTGCTCCAGCGTCTTTGGCTCCATGTACTCTGACGTCCTTGGTGCCAATCGAGGACTCTAGGAACTGACACTTTCTGGTCGGGTCCAGGGAGGACAGTTGAACCGACTTGGTTTCCGACTTTGCCTCACGGGGCCTCTGCTCGGATGAGCTCGGCTCCTACTTCGGGCTTGGAGCCCACTGTCCCACTGCCGGGGGTGGTGATTGTTACCTTGGATCCGTCAGCTCCCTCACATCAGAGCAGAGGTGCTTTTGATGCCATGAGGAGAGTCATTTCTCCCAGGACATCCTTGACCTTGGGTCTGCCCTCCTCCTCCCCAAAAGTGCCTGTGTCTGCTTCTGCATCACACATCCTGACCAAGCGAAGAGACCCAGAGCCTCAGGAAGCCCCAATGGGTGGCCCTTGCTCTTCTGAGACTCACCAGAGGCCCCCACTGATGAGGTTCCCAGCAAGAGATTGTGCAAGAGGAAGCACCTAGACTCCCTGCAGGAGTCTCTTACATTGAATACTGACTTAGATGAGTCAGAAGGGTCCCCATGATCCCCCTCTGAAGATATCTAATTCGCTGAGATACTTGAGATCCTTAGGCAGAGGGATGACTGGCAGTCCAAAAGGCCTACTGAGGATGAGTCAGTTCTCCTGAAGGCTTTTGGGTCTTACCCCTCCACCTTTTGGGTGACTTCGCCCTTTGATGAGCTGATGCAGCTGGTCTTACGAAGGACGTGGGAGTCTCAGGATTCTATGGAGCCTGTCCTTAGGAGGCCTAATAAATTTATTTCAGCCGCAGTTGACAAAACATTTTTAACTAAAGGTGTTCCGGTTGATGCCATGGTGGTGGCAGCGGCCACCAAGAAGGAAATGTCTGAGACTTCCTCGTCTGTCCATCCTCCTAACAGAGACTCCAGGATTATGGATGGATATGGGAAGCACATGTTCAGTTCAGCGACCTTTGCTCTCCGTTCGCTGAATGAATTAACCCATTTTACTAGGTTGCAAAGAGATCTCCTTAAGGAGTTGGGAGATACTCTTCAGGGTACAGTAGCTGTGGCAGCTTCCGGCAAAGTTACTGCCCAGCTTTCTACCCTAAATTCTATCGTTAACTCGTCCATGCGCCTCATATGTTATGCAGCTGATGGAACGAATAGGGCAGCAGGTACAGGAATTGCTCTTAGGAGACATTCCTGGATGCACTTGTGTTCCTTTGCTGAACCTTTCAAGTCTTCCTCCATGAACACTCCCTTTGATGGCTCGTCCCTTTCTGGGCCTAAAATGAAGGAAACCTTAACCAGGTGTGAACAGGACGGAAAGACTCTGTTTGCTGTCTGGGTCCGTTTTTCCAGCCCTACCCGTCCATACCCTAAAGGTCAAAGGGGAGGAAAAATGTGATTCCGAATAGCCCGAGAGCCTTTCACGACATACGTAGTGAACCCCCTTCAAGGGGCAGAGGAGGGCGTAATAATGGAAGACACCGCCCTCGCGGCTGAGGGAGGTCCACAACACCAGAGTGAGAGAGATCACTTCTGTGGGACACCCTACCAGTGTTCCTGAGAGGAGGCTCGACTGTCCTGCTCTGGAAGCAGTCGGGGGTCGCTTATCTTTGTATCCAGGCGCCTGGCTCAATATAACAAAAGACAGCTGGGTACAAAGTATCATTTCCAGAGGATACTTCATATCATTTGCCACACCCCCTCCAATCATAAGACGAATCCTGGACATCCAACCAGATGTTCATCGTGCATACAGCTGCAGTCATAACAGATGGGGTTCTCCTGCCGTCAGGCGGGTCTTCGGTCGGCCAAATTCCAAAGTCTAGGTCCGGCGTCGGTTGTCGCCGCTTTCTTTCCTGACGTCAGTGCGACAGGGGTATATAAGAGACAGCCGACGCCATTTTCTTCAGTCTTTTTTGCCGCGCGGTGCCAGAAGCAGAAGCAGTTCGCAAGTGCCAGTCGGCCAGCTCCTGAAATTACGAAAATTTGGAAACCGAAGTCTTCTTAAAGCTAAGTACCCCGTTGGGGAAACTTTTCTTGCCTCAGACCGATGTCAGACAAAGTTAACAATTGTATTTCTTGTGGGAAGCAAATACCGCATAAGGATTTCCATTCCCTCTGTATACCTTGTTTAGGCCCAGACCACGACGTCTCGGGCTGTCGCTTTTGTGCTACTTTCAATAAACGCACTATTAAGCGTCGGGCGGAATTCGCCCAGCACTTTTTTGGTAAAGCTTTTGATTATAAAATGTCGTCGGAGACTCCGACTACCGTTTTGTCCAAAAAACGCAAGGACAAAGACCGACACGCGAGGTCCGTGGCCTCCACCGACACCACACCAAAACCGGCTACACGTGGTCCGGTTCTCAGCGAGGCGCCTACGCAGCCCCTGACTACTGACGACACTTCTCTGGCGGTGTCTTCTGTAACCGAGACCGCAGGTACCTTGGCCCCCTACCCTGACTACAGCTACCGAAGCCACTGTGAGTGTTGAGCCTCTTAATGTGGACAGGTCCACTTCCACCCATGGTGTCTTCAGACCCTCATCTTCCTTTTCCATTAAGGCCTTTACTAAATCCAAATCAGCCATGCATCCCAAGAGGCCTGTTGCACAGGGCCCATCTCCAGGCCCCATGCCTAAAAAGCAGATGCTCAAAATGGCTGAGGATTTAATTACTCTTATCAGGGGTTTCCAACCCCCTCCGGACAAGAGACCCAGAGTGGAGGAAGATTCTCCCTCTTCTGACCAGGGCTCCATTATTTCAGAACATTCTGATGAAGAGGAGCACTCGTACTCTCCCTTTGAAGATTCTGATGCAGAGCAGTCCATTCCTTCTGTATCTCCCCCAGAGCATTTTTCTTTTGGGGAAACCTTGCATACCTTGAGGGAACACTTCCATTGGGAAGGCCAAGATTTTTCAGATTCCAAGAAAAGACTTAGGGAATTTCTTTTGCTACCTCAGCACAGACCTCTGGCGATTCCCTCCTGTCCTGGACATACTTGATGATGTTTACTCGGAGGCTTGCCTTAATCCGGATTCCCGGCCTCCTGCCCCAGTCAAGCCTGATAGGTACTACAGAGTTCCTAACTCACACCAATTTCTTTACAAAAGCCATAATGCTGACCCTGAAACCATTTCTCAAGGCCCCAAGGGAATGAAGGCCTCTACTGCTAAGAACCCATTACCTTCCGAAAGAGTCTAGATCCTTAGAAAGGTGAGGAAAAAGGTATATACCTCGGCCACCCTAGCCATGAGGGCCTTAAATTGTCAGTTCCATATGCTTAAATATCAGCAGTTTCTGTTATCACAATTAAGGAATAAAATGTCACAACCTGAACAACCAGATTTGAAGGAGTTACAGGATATGATGCATAGTGCAGAACAAGTGGGTAAACACACATTACAATGTGGCTATGATGCTCTAGAGGCCTCAAGTAGAGCTGCTGTTACAGGATCAGTCATTCGTAGACATGCCTGGCTTAGGGAACAAACCTTGCCTGATCATGTTAAAGCTAAACTTCTAGATGCTCCTTTACAAAAGGATGTATTATTTGGTACTAATGCTGAGGAGATACTACGGAAAATGGAAGAAAAAGCTAAATCTATGCAAACTGTCAAAGCCTTTCTACAGGTACAACCACCACGTTTTAGCAGAAATTGGCCTTCAAAAAACTGGTCCTTTCCAGCCACGGACAAGCCCCAAAGAGGTAGATACAGGCGCACAAGGGGCAGAGGACAATCTCAAGGATCATAGAGGCAGACAGTGGCAAACTCCAGCACCATGAGGTGGTGAAGACAGTGCACAACAATACAGGAAACAAACCCAATGACTTTCCCTTTGCATGCCAAGCAAGTCTCAGCTGGCAGCACCCTTGGGAGGAAAACTGACATTATTTTCAAAAAATTGGCATATTATCACAACAGACAAATGGATCCTGGACATTATAAACAGAGGCTACAGATTTCATTTTCACACACTTCCAAAAATGAGAGGCATGCCGAACCTGCCACACAATCAAACGGCAGAGGCTCAAATACAAATTTCAAAGCTCATGGACATGAAAGCTATTCAAGAGGTACCTACTCACGAACAAGGTCAAGGTTTTTATTCCAGGCTATTCCTGGTACCAAGGAAGGGAACCGATTGGAGACCCATTTTGGACTTATCCATCCTAAACACATTTCTACTCGTACCAAAATTCAAGATGCTCACCTTACAGCAGCTTCTTCCCATGCTGGGCAAGGAGTCTTGGCTGGTAACATGGGACCTCAAGGAGGCATACCTGCATGTCCCAATCAGACAAAACTGCAGAAGATACCTCAGATTTCTTGCAGGTTCAATCCACTATCAATTCTCTGCATTGCCCTTTGGCTTATCTACTGTTCCCAGAGTATTCACGAAATGCCTGGCATCAGTAATTGCCTACTGCAGACTTCAAGGGATGCAAATTTACCCTTATTTGGACGATTGCCTGATCCAAGCGGACAGCAAACACATACTTCTGGAACATCTGGCTTATGTAACACGGTTATTGAATTCTCTGGGATACACAGTCAACAAAGAGAAATCCAGGCTAACACCATCTCAGAAAATAATTTTCCTGGGTGCCAACTTGGACACAAACACCCAGATGGCCTATCTTACGCCAGAAAAACAGGGGCAACTAACTCAGTACTTCAAAATACTAGCAAATTGTACCAGGCTAACTGCAAGGAAAATCCTGCAGGCTCTGGGCTTCATGCCATCTTGCATTCTTCTAATCCCATGTGCAAAGTTGCATATGAGGAAACTTCAATGGTACCTAAAAAACCTATGGTCTCAACACAGCCACAGTTTGGAAACAATAATACCACTAATCCCATGTTTGCAAAAGGAATTTCTATGGTGGGCCCAAGCATGCCAAACAAACACAGGTCTACCATTCTGCAAGCCTCAAGCAAATCAAGTCATCACAACAGACGCTTCAGACTACGCCTGGGGGCACACATGACAGACAGGTGCATTCAGGGCAAATGGTCCCAAAAGGAAAAGCACCTTCACATCAATCAAAAGGAAATGCTAGCAGTGATAAATGCAATTACAGCTTTCAAGGACCTCCTGCATCCAGGGCAATTATTGATAAGAACAGACAACACCACAGTAATGTGGTACATAAACAAACACGGAGGAGCACATTCATACCCCCTGTGCAGGCTGGCCATGTCACTTTGGAACTTGGCTCTGGAATGGCAAATTGAACTTCAAGCACAGTACCTGTCAGGTTTGGAAAACACACTGGCAGACAATCTAAGCAGAAATATGACAGACCCGCACGAATGGAAGTTGTATCCTCAAGTGTTTACAAAGATAATCCAAGTGTGGGGAAGGCCAGACATAGATCTCTTTGCCTCCCACAGGAATCATCAATTGACAAAATTCTGCTCAAGGACATTCCATTCAAAGGCCTGGAGAGTGGACGCCTTTCTTTCAGTTGGGCAGCACGGACATTTTACGCCTTCCCACCTTTGCCTCTTCTGCCCAAGGTGCTCTTGAAAGCAAGAGCAGACAGACCGAAGATGATACTGATCGCTCCAGACTGGCCAAGACAACACTGGTACCCACTCCTGAGGAGCCTAACACATTCTCCTCCCTGGACTCTACCTCTAATGCCTCTTCTAGTGACTCAGCACAGCTACAAAACTCTTCACAGTCAGTTGAAAACGCTCAGTCTGGCTGCAAGGAAAATTCCTTAACACCACAACAGACCCTACTCCCCAAGGAGGTGCAGGATGTCATTTTGGAGGCCAGAAGGCCATCTACTAGAAAGGCTTACTCCGCAAAATGGAAACGGTTTTGCACTTGGAATGAGAAAAAAGGCCAGGATCCTAGAAAACTGAATTTACCTCAGATATTACAGTATCTAGCTGAGCTGTTGAACAGTGGGCTTTCATTTTCCTCCATCAAAATCCATGCCTCAGCCATTTCTGCTGAATACAACACTGATTCACCATTATTCTCCCACCCACTCTTAAGACAGTTCCTCAGAGGGGCTAAGAATATAAGACCTCCAAGGAAACAACCAATTCCAGCCTGGGATCTTAATTACATTCTAGAAAAACTAACATTGCCTCCCTTTGAACCAGCTGCCTCAACAGATTTGCAATATTTGTCCTGGAAAACAGCTTTCCTTCTGGCCATTACCTCAGCTCGTAGGGTTTCGGAACTACAAGCCCTCATGGCTGTGCAGCCCTTTCTCATCTTCCATCAGGACAGGGTTTCCCTACGAACCAACCCGTCATTTATGCCTAAGGTAGTATCCAGGGTAGCTTTAAATCAGGCCATACACTTACCTACCTTTTACCCCAATCCTCAAAACAAAGGGGAAAGGCTGCTACATTCCTTAGACATCCATAGACAGCTACGTTACTATTTGGACAGAACAAAGCCTTTCAGGAAATCGGAATAACTCTTTGTGTCCTATGCTGTAGGAGCTCAAGGGAAGCCACTTTCCAAACAGACTATTTCAAAATGGATAGGCCACTGCATACGGTTTTGTTACTCCTTTCATGGTAAATCTGTACCTGCAGGCATCAGACCCCACTCCACAAGGGCCACAGCTACCTCTGCAGCCTTCCTCAGAGGAGTCCCTACCAAAGATATTTTGGAGGCAGCCACTTGGAGTTCTGTGCATACCTTCACTAAACACTACCACCTTCCTTTATACTCCAAAACTAGAGCAGGCTTTGCCACTGCTGTGTTGCAGGGCATTCTGGCTCCTCCCAGTTCCACCTAGTGCCTACCACCCTGTGCGTAGCTTTGGGATTCTACCCTCTGTTATGACTGCAGCTGTATGCACGATGAACATAGTACAGTTTTGTACCTACCATAAATGTAGATGTTCGAGTGCTAATACAGCTGCAGTCCAGGTTTCCCTCCCTCCTTCCCCTCTGGGTACAGACCTAGTGGCTAACTCCTCATCTCACAACTTGATTGGGTTATCCTTCTATGGTGTATTTGCTTGCAACTACTGTTTTTTGATTATATTGCAATGCATGATTATATATTTTATATATATATATATATATATATATATATATATATATATATATATTTTTTTTTTTTTTATATTTTGCCTTCCTTCTGGGGGCACCTGACATCTGGGGCAAGAAAGACTGAAGAAAATGGCGTCGGCTGTGTCTTATATACCCCTGTCGCACTGACGTCAGGAAAGAAAGCGACGACAACCGACGCCGGACCTAGACTTTGGAATTCAACCGACCGAGGACCCGCCTGACGGCAGGAGAACCCCATCTGTTATGACTGCAGCTGTATTAGCACTCGAACATCTACATTTATGGTAGGTGCAAAACTGTACTTTTCAGGGATCAAGCAACAGTAGAGGTCCAAACATTGCTAAGAAAAAGAGTCATCTAACCAGTCCCAGCAGACCAGACAGGATCCGGAACTTGCTCAAGATTCTTTTTGGTTCCAAAGAAGATGGGGGACTGGAGACCCATATTGGACCTCAGCAGACTGAACCAATACGTAAAGAAAGAGAAGTTTTGGATGGTCACACTTCAGTCTATACTTCCCTTTTTAGGGAAAGACAATTGGATGTGCTCAATAGATCTCAAGGATACGTGCTACCACATAAAAATGGCTAGACCATCCAGGGATCACCTGCACTTCCGGGTAGGAGCCAATCACTATCAGTTTCAAGCTCTGCCCTTTGGTCTCACTACAGCCCCCAGAGTATTCACCAAATGCATGGCAGTGGTCACGGCTCACCTAAGGCGTCTAGGATTCCAGGTGTTTCCATACCTAGATGATTGGCTCCTTACCGCCACCACCAGGCATCAACTCATTCAGGCCAGGGAGTCCACTCTGTCACTCTGCCACTCTGCAATCATGTGGGCATTACAGTCAACTCAGAAAAATCTGCCTTGTCAGCATCGCAGCATATCGTTTTTATACGGGCAGAATTGGACACCACTACCACCACTCTAAGGCTTCCAATCGAAAGAGTCTCTCTTCTTTGTCAGCATGTCAGCATCCTGATATCAAAGGACAAAGCACCAGCACTGGAAGTCCTGAAAGTATTAGGCATGATGACAGCAGCAATTCTAGCCACACCACTTGCTCGTATGCACATGAGAATGCTTCAGTGGCTATTGTTCACTCAATGGTCTTACCAAGAGCTCCCCATGAATCATGCCATAATGATCACAAATTCTTGTAAGAAGGACCTTCATTGGTGGTTGACTTCACTTCATGTCACGATAGGACACCCATTTGTGCTACCCCCTCCATCGGCCACAGTCACTACGGACGCTTCCCTGATAGGGTGGGGGGGCATTTTCAGGGAAAGACTGCCCAAGGCACATGGACCAATCAAGAGACACATCTGCATACGAGTGTCCTGGAGATGAGAGCAGTATTTTTGGCATTGCAGTACTTTCAGGACTCTCTCCCTCTGGGTACGATTGCAATTCAGATAGACAACATGTCGGTGGTCTGGTACTTGAACATACAAAGAGGAACCAGGTTTTACTCCCTTTGTCGAGAGGCTCTTAGAGTTTGGCAGTGGGCTATTTCCACCCAGCGCTTTCTGTTGGCAACACACATCCTGGGGAGATCCAACGTGATAACAGACAAACTGAGCAGGGCAGTCTTGAGTGGTCCCTCAAGAAAGAAATTGCGGACAGGATATCCCGCAGGTGGGGCCAGCCTTGCTGAGGCTTTTTTGCCAGTCACATGAACACGAAATGCAGAAGCTACTTTGCCCCGATTCTCCCTCTGGTCCGTGGGAAGGACCATCATTCTTATAGCCCCTAATTGGCCTCTTCAGATTTGGTTCCCTTTCCTTCGACCTCATCTTTTGGGGGATCTTGGACCCAGTTCCAGACCTTCTGACACACCCATCGAGGGTCTTCATCTTTCTCTGCAGTCCCTGAAGCTGACAGCTTGGCTGCACCAGTTCCCATCATAGCCAGGTTCCATAACCTTTCCAATGAGACAAAACGGATCCTTTTGTCCTCTCACAAATCTTCTACCAGAAAGCTATATCTTAGCAAATGGAAGAAATTTTCTATATGGGCCTCAAAAAATAATATTGATCCTTACCCAAGCCCCTACGGCTTCCATTTTAGACTTCTTGACTACGATTTTCAACTAAGGAGCTGCAGCAGCAACAGTTTGGGTACAATTTGCTATTTCTAATTTTCATCTTGGATTTGAAGGTTTGGATATCACTTCTCACAAGTTATCCAAAGCATTTCTCTAAGGGACTTTTCATACGAGACCTCCTGTGAAATCTCCCTATTCTCCATGGAATCTAAATTTTATGCTTTCACGTATAATTCTCCCGCCATTTGAGCCAGCTTCTTCTTGTGATCTCATATTTTTGTCTTGTAAGACCATTTTTCTGGTAGCTATTACTTCTGCCCACAGAGTGTCAGAGCTTCAGACTTTATCCGTCAAGCCTCCCTATTTGATATTTCACCCTGACAGAGAATCACTTAGAACAAATCCCTCATTCTTGCCCAAAGTTTGCACTGAAACCAATCTCAACTAAGTTATTGATTTGCCAGTTTTCTTCCCCAATCATTCTAACAATTTAGAGTATATGCTGCACAAACTAAAGATATTTACAGACAGCTCAGATTCTTTTTGGATAGAACAAAAGATGTAATGTGATCCTATCTCGCCTACATTCAATACTGATGGGCTCAGAGCGGAGAATCGGCTCTGACTCGGCCGTTCTGACTAGCATGAAGTCTCTCATTGGCTGGGCCAACCCTATATCCCAGGATGCACCACGCCCAAAACCCCAGATCTCATTTGCCGCTCTTGGAGTATCGACGTGGTCTCAACTTGGCTGTGGTTAAGTACCCTCTTTTGTGATTTTTTATATCTCTTAGCAGTTTTCTGTAGGAGAATTTATATTCAAACGCTATTTTCATAGCTATGTTGTGGTAACTGACTTGTTTGAGTGGGATTGTTTATTCCTGTTGTGTGGTGATCCTTCTGTTTGGCGGGCTAGGCCCGTTTTAGTTAGAGGGCCTTTGCCCTATCTTGTGTCTCGGAGTTTAACTTAGAGCCGTCCCCCCCCAGTGTTTAACTTGTGTTTGACTTGTGTTTGTGTACCATGTCTACCAAAGAAAAAGAACATAAGCCATCGGGCTTTAAAAAATGTGCAAAGTGTAGCTATAAAATGTCTTTGACAGATGGTCACGCGATTTGCGTATACTGCCTTGGCGCCAAACACTTGCAAGAATCTTGCAGTGTCTGTCATGCTTTCTCTTCGAGAGTTTTGCAGGAGAGAAAAAATAAACTTATCCTGAAGGGTTTAATTAAACCCTCCTTTCAGGAAGCTGTTTCTCCTCCCTCTGAAAAGTCCAGGGCTAAGTCGAAAAAGAAGTCACCGGCTCCATCCTCTTCCTCGGAGCCGCCGGAGAAAAGATTCAGGTCGCTGTCCCCTTCCTCGGCTCCACTGGTCTTGGAGCCGTTGGCTATGGGGTCAAAAGCTGTGTCTCCTTCCTCGGCTCCATTGGTCTCAGAGCCGCAGGTAATACTTTCCATTTCGGAGCAGGCTTCTTCGGTTCCACAGCTTTCGGCGCTGAAGGACGTTTCGGTGCTTCTCGAGCCTGCTTCGGCTCGGATGCTGGAGCCAATTCGGAGCCGTTCTCCTAGTCGTGTCTCGGATCCGATGGGAAAGGTTTCTTGACCCCCTTGTGTCTTCTCCAGGTCCTCCAGGTTATCTGATTCGGATGTAGATAAGGGTGG